>NC_072740.1:68209794-68557956 GCF_026930045.1 Uloborus diversus
TATTTCTAGGTACACAAAGACTAACGTAATTCTAGTGATATATTGTTAATTTAAGCTTCTATTACACATATGCTCCAATAAAAAGAATACAGAACCTTGAAAAATGTTAGAAACCACACAATTTTATCGTTACTGTAGCGGTAAACATGAGTTAGATCCTTGAAAAGTTTTGAATTCTCAAAGGCCACATTAATCAAGGTAGTTTGAGGAAGAAAATTCACAGCACGCGGTTTGTTACTCTTTGACATGGGATAGATAAAGTAATGGATAACAAGTGCCCTTTGTGAATCGTTTATTACAATTATTCTATTTGGAGTTCAGTGCAAATAAGCTCTGTTTTTTCATTGTTGAACAGTTAATCAAATTACTCAATTTCCCCCCTTTTTTTTACATATCGCTCATCGGCTTCAATGTAGGTCATTGCAATAAAAAAAATAGCCATAAAGCTTTTAGAGTAAGAGAATAATTTCAAATAAAATGAAACGGGATTTTTTGTTCTGTTTTAGTTTATTTGTTTATCAAAATTATTTTAAAAAACGAGTCGCAGAATTTGCAAAACAAAATTTTTTAAAAATATCAATATCAATTCTTAATGCACATATATTTTTGGTTAAAATGCACGAAAGTGGTTACACATTTACTTAAAGCCATTATTTTTTAATTAACGTGTTCCAGTTTTCCGTTAAGCCAAAATATTTTTATTTTAAAACTTAACTTTTTTATTTTCATTATTGGTGGTCTTTATTCCTTTTAGCTAGTTGTGCTTTAAATTAAACACGAAATGTATATATACCGCACTTCAACGAAAATAATCAACTTCCGCCTGAACTTTTTAAACTAATGAAGAAGAATAAGTATGCAGGTAATGAAAATTTATGTGCTGCATAGTTGTTTTCTTCACTTTTTTCCACTTCATCTAGTGCACCATCTAATGTATTTTCCATTTGCAGGTTGAGCTCCTCAAGAAAAATTACATTTCCTCTCAATACTGTATAGATTTAAATTCGAAATTTTGGCGAAAGTTTTCATTTCAAACTTTTACTGTACTTTGCATGAGTAGTTTTATGCTACCTATAACATTAATCTAAAGGATTAGTTATGTAGTAAACATGATCAAAAAAATATTGCATGCATTTTTGGAAACATTTAATTAAGTAAAAAGCTTCGTATTATTGTTACAAAAGTAAGAATTAAATTGAACAAGCTTACCAGAAACATTTCAGAAGTAAGCAGATTTAGCAATAAATGTAAAGCAGTATTTAAAAAATGCCAATACGTATGAAAAAATTCAACACTGCCAAACCTATTTTAGCACAGAAAAGACATAAAAAATATGATAGATATTTAAAGAAATAATGCTAATCAGTGAGAAAAATCTGTAAAAAAAATCTAACGCATTTAATAGATAGCAGAACTGTTGCCAATACAAAAAATTGGTTTTGGAAATATGGAATAAGTTCTGACTTTTTTCCTGTGATGTTGCCAGTACGAAAACCATTTTTATTGAGATCTGTAATTTAAAGTAAATGAATAAATAATAAAATAAAGAAAAAAAAGGTCGCTCAAAAATTGCTCGATAAAATAAATACAAATAAATAAGGGCAATAAAAGATTTGGCTAACATAAATCAACAGAGAATAGACAAAGAATTAACCAGTCTTTGTTTTTAAGTTTAGCCACTTCATCGCTGCTCCAAAAACATCACAGCTTGATTAAGGACTTGGTCACTTGGCGGTTTGAAACGTAGATTTTTATGGTTTTCAGGATTAGAGTAAACTTGACTTAACGGAAGAAAAAAATTAGTAGTTTCGGGTGTACATTCAAACAATCGTATGCCGTAAAAACAGATCTATATGATCCTGTTTTTTTTTTTTTTTTTTTTTTTTTTGCATAAAATTAATTTTGTTTCTAAAGTCAAGATTTTTTCTAATTTTTACCTAGTAGGGTTTTAATAAAGTCCCTCAACTTTTATATTTTTATTGTTTTTTTTTTCAGTCAAACCTCCTAAGTAAGATTAGACTCCTTTAACTCTACCGGGACGAGTATAACCGGGACGAGTATATTCTATTGAACAACTAATCATTAGTCTGATATTGCACCCTGCATTCGAAATGGATTTCCAAAAGAGAGAAAAAAAAGTCAAAATTAATTATTCTCGTCCTCCAAAACCCTAGTTTTTAAATTTTCCACAACAGTAGCTTTGATATTTAATGAATAATTTGGTTATTTTGGCAGATTTTTGTTAGTGGTCTGTGTTACTGCTTTAATAGTATCCTTTAGCGTTTTCGGCTTGTGCTTTAAAATGTGCACAGATTTTTTTTTAAAGTTTACTTCTGTATTGACAAATTCTTTAATGTTACCAGAGGAATTGCATTATTGATGCAACCAAGTACTTACGAAGCTTCTTTCAAACGAATAATTTTCACTATGTTTGGATTAGTTATACTTCTACATTTAACTTATAAATTGAGGGGGAGATCATAATGCCTTAAATAATTTATAGTGCATTAAATTTCAGATAATTGTTGTGTAAGGGCCTAAAATAAAACACGGTAGATGGCCGGTTATTTTCTTGGTAGACAGTATCTACAAATAGTAAAAGCAAAATAAAGTTACTACTAATAAAGAAATGAAAAATATGCTACTAATCAATTAATCTTAGTAAATTCTTGCGGCTAATCTGTAAGGAAAACTATGCACATAGGGGGGGAAATATAAAATTAGAATTTTGAGATCTTGAATTTAAATTATGTTTTCGCAATCACAAATTGCGGTAGGACCCTACTCGTTGGGTTTCTTGTTTTAACTATTGGTTTTTACCGCAATCACAGTTTGAATTGAAGAAGTCAAAACTCAAATAAATGCCAGGGGCTGGATGCTGGATGTTATGTGCTGGACACTGTTTTCTCGTGATACTGTTTTCTCGTAAAAAAGGTTGTGTAACGTCAATAAGGTCGTTTATAAATAATTTGATTTCGATTGACATGGACAGCCGCATTAAAAGCATAGAAAAATAAAATCAAAGGAGGCGGACGTCAATCAACAGTCATGCATAGCGCCTAAAAGTGCAGTGGCAACAAAATTTACAACTGTATTTTCAAATAACTGAAAACAAATAAAATAAGTATGTGTGTAAAATATGGAGAAATTAAAAGTGGGGATTAGAAACATAAGGCATTTTACGCCACACACATGAATTTATCTTTGTATAGCTTTGGATATTCATTTGTTGATTGAACCAGTAGTAAAATATTTACTAAAAGCAATATGAATAAAGGAAAAAATTTTAATACACACGTTGCACACGTTTCATTTTACAGCCACAATTATCAAATTAATTCTGAGCAACGTACATAAATAACCTCTTCTTTAAAAGCAAGTCTTTTGATACTCTCTTCAAAGATAGCTCTCCCAGTATTTACATTTAGATTTCAGTCACAAAGGCAAGTTTACACTGCACTTTACATATATTTCTATTAAGTTTTAATAAGTAGCTGAAAAGTCCAGACAAAACACATTTCAAAGGAAACTTGTTTAAAATCAAATGGAAATGTTTTTCTTGTTGCACGCAAAGATAACGACATGAATGGAAATCAAAGCTCGCGTTTCAAAACGAGTACAAACAATGAAATTTAACCATGAATATGATTCAACAAAAATCAATTCAAATATACGTAATTTCCTTCCCGGATTTTCTTAAATCCTGCACCACATTATTTATGAGCTTTAAGGTTTAAGTGCTCTGAATACTTACTAATGGGAATATTTCATCATTCTGTTTGGCTTTAATCCATACATTTGCATTTAAAGCAATTTTCCGCTCTTTTGTTTGAGTTATTCTTTTAACTGAATTTTTAATGTTTTTATGCTTTTGCTTTTGCGAAAAATTAATAAAACGTTTAAAAGGGCCATGCCTTTAACAATAAAATAAGTGAGGACTTAAACCAACGTTTCCTGAAAAGAGTATTCAAAAACACAGCAAGTAATTCCAGATATAAATTCAAGTTAGCACTTAAAAACTTAAAAGTGAAAGCGTCTCTAATTGTGAGAATCACCTGTAAGTATACAAAATGTACACGTTTTTGAAAACAGTTTAACTAAGGGCTATGTTACAAAGAAATGATTTTTCCCGTATGTTTTTTTTTTTCATCTCCTCACTGAAACCGCATACTGTTCATTTTCATAAATGTTTTTAATTTCCAAGATCTCGAACAGAAAACATTACAACCATATTTTTCATTTGCTTTAAAAGAAATAAACAAATAAAAAAGAGCATTAAGTAAAACACACACACACACACACTCGGCTGTGAAATAAATTTTACATTAAAAACATTTACATCGCTACCTGCCAAACAAACTTGGACAATGCGACGAAATCAGTAAAACATCAGAAATAGCACAGAAAATAAATTTCGACGCTGAGCATGTGGTATTTCTATTCGCAAGCTGACGGGTTGGACTTACCTTTGTTCTAACAGCTTCCATTCTTGCTTTGTAACAAAACTCAAGTAAAGCCACTATCATTGCTAAGACGAGGCCACCAATCAATATATAAAAGCATCCAGCAACGTTGCTAAGTGTTAACTCGTTTTGTGAGGATTCCTGTAACACGTAATACAATACAATATTTTGGCTTTTTTTTTAAGTTACAACTATTGAATGTGAAACATACCAATTCTTTTTGCATCATTCAAAAAAGGTAAGGGAGTGTGGGGCAAAGTGAAATGGTAAAATATTAGCACCCTTTTCAGTGCCGACTTTCCGGTAAAATATTAACTCCTAAAAGTGAAGTTAAAACTCCAAGAAAGCAGCAGGAGCGATAGTGGTGAGAAGGATAGGTAAATGATTTAAAAACAGACTAAAATGATTAATAATTAACCAATTTGTTCAGGTTTACATGCCTTAATCCGGTGATTTAGCTATAAAGGAATTTACTGATGGTTAATGATGATTTCGTCATAGCTAAGACACATCCACTGCTGTAAGCAGATCATCAATGGTATGATATGCCAAATTTTCGCGATGGAATTCAAATTTGTAGTGACTGCCAGACACAAGGAAGAATGTTAAATCCTGTCCGGCTGTTAAGAGTTCAACGCGCGACACCGCGGATTGTTGTAATTCCGTATAGGGTGCTGCCTGAAACAAGGGCAGAACAACCGGCTCCACAGCTTGTGCGATGTAACTGTCGGCTGTCAATCTGCCATCAATGTGTACCAGGGGAGGAGTCCTGAAAATCAAACATTCCATGATACCATCCCATCACATGAGGCCAAAGGCAAGACCGGTGTGACGCTCGGCTAAAAGAATTGGTTTGTAGCGTTTTCTGTGGGTCTCCGCCAACTCCCTCGATGACTGTCACTTCGCCACAGACAGTAACGAGATTACTCCATTAACAATTCTAGATGCCATTTGATGATTCACATACGATGACGCTGACACTAAGCTTCTTGACTCGGATTGATGTAATATTTATTCTCATGACGCTCCTAGTACACATTGACGGCAGTTTGACAGCCGGACCGATTTGTCACACTAGTTGAGGATCATGTTGTTCTCCCATTGTTTCAGGCCGGTTTCAAACACGTTATTACAATAAGTCAATGCTAGGCCTCATGTCTCACGACGAATTCGTAACAGCCCTAACCTGATTTTACATCCTTCCCTGTCCTGATATATTTTTTCACTGGTAGCTAAAAATGTTTTTCACCACAGTATAAGTAGGCATTCATGAAGCTTGTTGCGAACCAGGAAAGTTTTTCACAAAAAACTTGTTTTTCTCAGAAAAGTAGGGTTAACCCTTGAAGTCCTTAAGTGTTACCTGAAAGTAATCAGTCATGTTACATCTTTTTTTTTCTACAGTCAGAGTAAACTATGTTATTAAGAAACCGCTGGTGACGATCACTCATTTTTTATAAAAAGTGCAGCTACGACTTTAGTGCTTAGCAGAGTAGCTTGGCTAAGATAACCTAAAGCCACCATCAATGAACGCATTGCCGGATTGGGGCCAGGAAGTCTCGCGGAATTGGGGCCAATAGCGCTACCCGAGGAGGACACTATTTGAATAAATTGGTTATTTTTTAAACATTTTGGTCTTTTTTAAAAACATTTGCATATTAATCATATCACTATCGCTCCTATAATTTTGATGAAGCTTCGCAGATAATTTTTTGGTGTGGTAATTTCACTTTTGAGTAGTGTATGTTATTAAAAATACAGTTGATTCGAGTCAACATAAAGAAAAAAAACTCTAAAGATTAAAGTACATCATAGTACAAGTCATTTTCAAAATTTGATACTCATATAGTAATAGAGTTGGTTGGGGTAAATGGGAGAGAATAGTACGTTTTGAGAATAGTACGTTTTTGAAACCTTATACAAAAGTTTTGAAGCAAAAAAACTTGAACTTATTGTTTTATTTTATCTTGGACATTATTAATAAACAAAAGTTCATCATTATTTTCCAAAATTATGCTTTAAATATTCTTAACAATTATATATTTTTTAACAAATCAGATGAGTGTCCCACTTACCCAATAGTAAGAGGTAAGTGGATCACCCCCCTTTAAATTAAATTTAAATCAAGCATATCTAAAAAAGGGGTAAGGGAGTCTTACATGATAATGTATGTAAATTTTTAGTGTGAAATATTTTTTGTAAATACATCCATTTATGAGATAGTTACTACCTTTTAAATTTGTATTACGGAAAATTTTAAAACGAAAAGCAAAACAATTTCATTTGTGAAATTAAATCAAAGCCTATAATGATATATTTTACTTTTACGTATAAAGGTGTGTTTAATCAACGTAATACAGTTGATTAAGATCAATTTGAGTAAGTTGCCCAAAACTATAAGTTCGAAAAGAAATTGGAAACACTAAATGACTGCGTTTATGTAAAGTTGACTAAGGAACCTTATCGCCTCATCCTTAGTAATTATTTCAACATCATCTGCACTATGTCAATAAAAAGTCACTATTTCTATTCATTCTTGAAAATTCAACAATATTTTTTAATTTGGATTATCAGCTTCCAACATTAGACCTACTTAAATATTAATGGTTTCTTTTCATGTATGTTTCACAAATACATAATCACCAGCTTTAGCAGTTTTTGTAGCTGAACTACTAACTCCTACTAAGTCATCATAAGTGTCTTGTATTTCACCAATACAAATATGTAATCAAAATTGTTTTTGATTTTGAAATCCCCTTTATTATAGGGGGGCTCACTTACCCCGAATAGCAATGTACGGAGTAAGTGGGACTCCTCCTCTTAAACGCTTATTAATAATATTTATACAAAAATTCTTGTTGTCGTATGCTCTTTAAGTTAAAACTATACGTGAAAAAATAGTTATCATAAAAAATAATAAAAACTAACCTGGAAACACTTCTTTGAAAAATGTTGCTTAAAGTCGCAAAAAAAAAATATATATATATATATATATATATTTATTTTTTTTGATTAAGTGCTATGACCTAGAAAAAAATTCCACGAATGCCAAATATCTGCAAAACCAATCACTGTAGTGAAATTCAATATGCTCTGTTCAAAAAAGGCGGAAAACTTTATCCATGTTTCAGTTTTAGGGGGGTGAACCCACCTCCATCAACCAACCCTATTTTGTGGCAATAGTAATACTTGTTTTTTCGTATAGTAATATTAGTCATGCTTTCATTTTTAATGCTTTTATTTGTTCAGTACAACTTTTCATGCGTATGAGATGAAAAACGAAATAATTTACTTTAAGTATTTTTTCATTTTGTTATTAAACTATTTACGTATAATTAATTATTTTTGTTTCATTAAGCTATACATTTATTGCTTTATTTGTTTTTGCTGTCATTCAGAAATTTCCTTGATTTGAAGGAAGTATTTCGGATAATTCAATAGAAAATATTTCATTAGGAAAATATTTTAATTATCGCGTTCCATATAGGGGAAAGAGATAACGAAAGGTACAAATTTACTGCCAAGAATGAAATATATTTTTTTTACAAGTTTTATTATTAAAAAAATATTCACTCTTTTATGTGCTGTTATTTTAAAACTAAGTCCTTTTTTATTTTGATAAATGTAAGTAACCTTAACTATTTCACTGTACTGTCCTTGTAATCTGTCTAAAATATATAACCAAAACCATATGTAAAATTCCAACCACTAGGAAAACATATTAATTTTGCTAGGTTTATGTTTTGTTATTGAGATGTTCTTTCTTCTTGCTATTGAATATCGGATGTTTCCAAGATGTTTCATTGTGGTTTCTTTTCTTCTATATGGACATTGCTATAGAAATTTTTTTTGAAATTCTTGAGAAACTTTCCAGAAATGATGAAATATTTGTTTGCCTAGGAACACGTTCTCATCGAGCCTCTTTTATATTGAAATTAATTTGAATGAAAAATATTAGCATTATTAGTCGTCAAAACACAATTGCAATAGACTTTATAAGTTCTTTCTCTTTTTTTTTCTTTCTTTTTTTTTTTTTTTTTTTAACATCACATTAAACTTGTTTGCCTTATTTAAAACATATATGTTCCATTAATATAAAATATATTTTTTATGAATCACACTATGGTTTTGATTTTTTTTTTTTTTTTGATATCACAATTTTATTCGTTTATATTCGTCATATGAAAAAAAAAAAACGTCTTGTGAAGATACCCTTTTTAAAACTCTTTTATGAACCAAAATACGTATTTCCCACCTATTTTTAAAACCGAGCCGAAGCTCAAGTCAAAAATAAAAGTTCGTCATTTACATTTTTTGCTTGTAGTCTTATATAAGGTGGATTAGAGCTAAGATAAGGTCCAAATAAGGAGAATAGAAATAGACATTGGCCAAATGCCAAGCACATGTTGTCTTAACAAGCTTAAGTTGTCTCTCTGAGCTTAAGATATATCGTGAAATTCGAATTTTTTCGTACACGCGTGTGATTCCATTTTCTTTTGTAATTTAAGATGACAACTCTAAATCCCGTTCCTTCCTATTTCTCGTTGCTGAAACACTACTTTATCAAGGAGGATTTGATGTGAATTAACAAGTTATTTTCTTAGTAGTTCTTTTTCTAGGATGGAGAAAATTCTTATTCCCATATCCCTGTACGATTTTTTTTTTTACAATTATTGAAAATATATCTGATAGAATTTTTAGTTTTCGATTGTTTATCTTTTAAAAATGATATTTCAAAATTTTCTAATATAAGGAAGGAGCAAAATATTTTATTTGTAGATCTTGTAGTTAGTAATGATACGGGAGAGCAGAAAGAAAAAGTTCCGTGGGGAAGTTTTCCTTTTGAAACAGTTTAATAATATAAAAAAAGACAAACACATTTAGTTAATACCTGGTGAAATAGAATGTCGCAGCGCACAAATGACAGCCATGAATACTCGGGCCAGAGGTGTGTGGCATATAAAAGCTGAGCACGTGCGTCGGTGATCCACTTTTGTATATATTTTCGTTTTTGAACTTTTTAGTCTTTTTCACGAAATTTAATAGATTATGTTTAGTCATTTGTTGTGTTTATGCAAATATACATTGTTGATCAGTATATACTTCGTTGTAACAATTTACGTTTCTTTATCTAACCTATAATTTGATTTTTCAAGGATATATTCGTATGAGGGCCAATTGCTCCTTTTTCTGTAGCAAGTTGTTAATAGGAACAACTTGGCCCCAGAAAAAAAGGAGTAGCTAGCGCCAAAAAAACGTCTTGCTCCTATTCATTTATATTAGCACTGCAGAAAACAAACAGACATAAATATTACATGTTTATATTTGTTACCGTGAACGACCAAAACTGAATAATGCCAACTTTCACCGATGATTCAGTGGAACTATTCCGTCTTTATCATATAGAAAGTCAGAAAAATATGACATTTTAGAAGATCAAACTTTTTCTCATATTTTTTTTAAACTTTTCGATGGATCATATTTTTTGCTCCAGAGCTTTATTACGCAACATTACGGTGGTTGAGAAAGTAGCCAAAGAGGCAAAACAATTCAATTTTGCTCAGACAAGGTTGATGTGATACGTAAAAGGTAGACAAAATGAAGCAACGTGAGGAAAAAAAAGTACAAGACTGCTGTTTGAACGAGTACCAACTCCTTTACAGTAAAATGACGGTAAATGTGACTTGATTGAAAATTACAGCTGTTTTTTAAATGCAGACCAAAGTTTATCGTGCGACTTACCCACTTGAAAAAGAAAAAGAGGTAGAAAGAACGTTCTAAATAATGATAATGCTTTGAGTCTTGATGCAGCAAAGCTGAGTGATAGAAAAGCCGCTGTTTTCTTGACAACAACGCTTAAAAGCGTAGGTTGCGATCCATCGGAATATTACTTAAACAGATCCTCTATTCGGCGTTTCAGAATGAAAAGCAGAAAGAACGCAGCCCAATATTTGAAAAGTAAATTCTCAGTTGATGTTTCTTAAATCGTTTACTTTGACGAAAACTTTTAGAAGACATTGTATGTAGTGAAACTGTTGACCAAATAACAATCATTGTTTCAAGAAAAGCTATTGAGAAATTTCTTTTGGTGCCGAAATTCTAATTGGGAACAGGAGAAACAATAGCTTCGGTTGTTTGCGTAACTCTAGAATACTGATGGGAAATCAGTGACCAAGTCAAATGCCTGTGTTTTGATACAACTTCGACGAACACAGGATCACGAAAAGAGCATGTGTCCTCATTGAGAAAAAAACGGAAAACAGAGAATTAATCTGGATGGCTTGTCACTATTGTGTTCTTAAAATAATGCTTGAGGCTGTTGTGGTTTAAAATATTGGATCATCAATAGGGCCTGAAATACTGATACTCAAACGATTTAAACATTTTTGGAGCTCCATTAATCCCAGTAGTTTTCAAACTGCCAAAGCTAATATTTTTATTCACAAGAAAGTAACCCAAAATTCACCAGATATCGTCGAATCTGCCAAGAATCGACTTGACCAGTTCCAACCTCGAGACGACTACGAAGAACTTTCAGATTTGACCATCATATTTCTTGGAGGAACTCCCAAAAGGGGAGCACGCTTCAGAGCTCCAAAAGGAGTTACATCGTGTTCGATGGATGACAAAGATAATTTAAGCTCTTAAAATTTATGTATTTAGAGATCAATTTGAACTTTCCAAACAAGAAAAGGCTGGCATTCGCGACATATGCTTGTTTGTAGTAAAATGCTACGTAAAGGGTTGGTTTCAATCAGCAACTGCTATTTTGAGCCAAAAATAATTTGCAACTCTTAAAATACCTAAAAAAGTATGAAGATTCATTTATGAAGTTTCAACTTGTGCAATGAACAAGTTTGTTCACCATTTGTGGTATCTATCAGACGAGCTCGTCGCTGTAGCGTTTTGTGACCATTGTTCCTCAAGAAATGAAAGGGAAGCCGGTTGACGCTTTAAAAGAAAGTCTTAGGATTACAAACTTGATTGAAACCTATGCTTTAAAAGAAAAGGAGATGATAAACCCTTAAGGAGAGCCCGAATAGATCCAGATGTCGTTTTTAAAAAGGGTTTGAATGATTTTGAATCAAGCCAACACAATGCGTTTTTTTTTAATCTTGAGTATATCTTGAGAATTTCTACAAAAAGATGTGACAGTATAAAAAGACGAATCCTACAAGCAAAGTAAAGAAATTGATATTTTATTAAAAGATGTTAATAATTTATCTGGTTGTGAAGTTTCACAAATGGAAGAATAGAATAAACTTCTTACAAAAAGGAAGAACAAAAACAGCACTTGTTGCTGTTAGTGAAACAATTCAGAAGCAAATTACAGGACTCTAAAAAAGCACTTTATTGTCTTAAAAGGCAATAAACTGTGATTTGGTTTTTTATTTATGTTAATTGAAGGAGTTTTTAAAATCGTAATAGATGTGTTTAGTTATAAAATGTAAAAAAATATTCAATAAATATTGTTGTTTTTACTGAAAATGCGAATTTTCGAATTTTTTTCCAAAAATTCAAAAGTTTCAGCTGTGGTAGCGACCCCTAAAGTTTGTCTTAAAATCTCAACAAATTAGAGTAATTCTTTTTTATATACTAAATCAAAACTAGGGGGTGGCACGTTGAAAATTCACAATTTTATTTTTTAACCTCATCTAAGGACCACCCTAGCGTATCATACTATAGTTTAATTTCGAAATTAATAATTCTAGAACTAAGTTTCCCTAACAAATTTTGATCTTATTATGAGTTTTAGCCTCACTCTCTTCTATTACATTGCGAAAAAAAAAACTGGTGCGATTTTTAACCTAGTACGATTTTTTGGATCCGTGCTATTTTTGAATTTCTTCATCTGCGTCGCAGATTGTTGAAAGAATTTCTGCTACAAGGAAAACATCATACTGCTAAAGTAAACAAGTCACTTTTTTAGGTTAGTGTTTGTATAACTTTAAGTATTTGTTCTTATGCACTCTAACTTCCAGCTTTTGGGGGCTGCAAATCGAGGGAGTAAATCTTTCAATCTGTGGTTCGAATTCGTTTTTTTTTCTCCCAAAATTCTTAAGTATATTCCTTAAAATGTCATTGAGGAGGTTTATAATAGAGGTTTGGTGAAATTGAAGCTCTCAACATTCAGGTTTCGTTCCAAAGGGCACATATCCAAAATTAAGTTTTATCTTCTTGTTTTTTTATGGGAAAATTTCGAACTCTGTAACAGAATCTACATTTTTGTGCTCAATTCTGTGCCCAGAAAAAATAATAAAAATATTTTGCTGTTACACTTATTCTTTTTTCCACCTCCTGAACATTTTTTGGAAAATTAATATGTTCCCTTTTGATAACTTAGTCGTCATTTGATCAATTCGCGATGCGGCAAATCAGTTGTGGTCCAAGTGCGAGTTTACCTTTCGCGTATGGGCGAAACTCCTTCACATGGGAAAAAAAATGTAGTTAAAAGTCAGAAAATGATTGTTTTTAATTCTAAATATTTGATTAAATAAAAGAAATTGAGAATGAATAAAGCATAATAAAAATAATAAATAATGGAATAAGTTTTTAAAAATGCAGTTATACGTGTTTTTGCAATTGAAACTACAATGGCGTTTTGAGTTACATTTGATGCCACAAAGTACACACTTACATTTTACTGTTGCAATGCTTATTGCAATTTCATTGAAAGAAACACTGAGAGCTTCCTGATTCCAGGGCAATGGTGATCCGAAGTTAGTGTACGAAATTTAGAACATCTTTTTCGATTTAAAGGTCTTCAGTAGATTGCAATTCGTTTCTGGAGTACAACTTCTGTAATATTCCCGATTTCGTGGCGAGTTTGAGCAGGCTATCATCGTTCACTTACATTTTCACAGCTATCACGTTTCTTGGCATGGCTCTTCCTCTGTCAAGTTCTGGAGTCCGTAATTCAACGTTCTGTCCAACATTCATAGGAGTAAATTTCGCGTCACTGATTATTACCTGGTTTATTTCTCTATGTAAAGCTGTTTCGCTGATCCGCCAAATGCAATATCGAACTTGAAAATCCACTACTGATTCGCCGCATAGCGAATTGATCAAGATGCACAATTAAATTCAACTGCACAAATCCCGAAATACAATTCACCATTTTGGACTTAGCTCTTTTGTCAGTGATCCATTCGAAATGTAAGCATTTGTTTCGGGCAATATCCGATTTTGAAATTGGATTCTAATAATATACATTGATTAAACTTACCTTTGTGTCTCCATTTCTACATTCGCTTCGATCATACCACCATTTGTTTTCTAATCTGGCTAAGTCTCCTTTCTCTTTAAGAGATAATACTGCCAAATTTAGCTGATCTCTAGTTAAAGAAATTATGTTAAAAATATTAGTGATATTAAATATAATAAAACAAATGTGGTTGAGTTACAGTGTTCGTGCATTTGACTTTTTCCATTCAAATGATTTTTTATTAAACTGTGTGCTGTTATTAAGTTGCTTGAAAATATGTGCAGATGCGTAAACTTCTTTGCTTGTTCAAATCATGGTAAGCGAGAAGACATTTCAATGTATCTTTTCAGGGGAGGTAAATAAATTATATACGCTCTGGTGGGGTAAACTGGTCATTAAATCCAGGTTTTTAAAATTAAGCGAATAAGAAATACACAATTTTATTTCAAAGACTCAAAAAATGTTGTTATTTTACATTACCTCAAAAAGAAACGCTTTTCATTGTCTTTTAGGAAGATGAAAAAAATAATTTTTGTTATGACTTTTTATCGCTGGTATTCATGACTTCAGGCGGGTAAAATGGGGTCATAGTGAAAAATATTATAGGTGTAAAACCATCATAATATTTATACTAATTAAAAATTATCAACAGAGCTGTTTTTTTTTAAAGATATTGACTCTACTTAAATACATTTCAACTTTGTGACTGACAACTAAGTATCATAAAATATTTATTCACTAAGAATTCAAATCATAATTGACTCTTCTACGAAAATTCACGGAAGCTGTACTACCTTCGAATGCTTCACTAAATTATAATATCGGAAAAAATTCCAGGAGTGCATTATTAATAACATCTGCACAGTGCATGAATAACTTATATAAAACATTATGAAACTATTATTTTTAAACAGAGCACTGAAAAAATATTACTTTATTAAAAAAGAAAAGAAAAAAAATGATCTAGTTTTATGAAGTTCTGCAATGTATATGAAGTAGTTCTAGATCTCAGCTCCTATTTTTTATGAATACTAAGTCGGGATTTTTTGTTCCATAAACTATTCTACTAGACGGAATTGAAAAATATGGTTTAGGAAAATTGCTGAGAATTTGGCAAGCACTATAGGAAGACAGTGTCTGGCACTGATTTCAATCTATATATTGCATTCAAAATTAGTTGTAATTAGTCCAAATTACCTGATATACAATGCACGTTTGGTGAAATTAATATTTAAAATATAAACGCCTTAAAATTTAAGATTAATAGAGAATTTATGCTAAGCCTAACCAATTCCCACTTTACACCATGAGAAATATCCTTGAGACACGTGGGCAGTTTTCTGAACAGAGGAAAATTCTAATAAACATAACTTTGCAAAGAAATTTTAAAAGGTTTCTGAATTAAAAACGTTTCATAACAAGCAAAAAGACTTTTTCCCTATTAAATAACCATTAATGTTTAAATTTTAAATTTAAAACTTAATTCCGCTTTGTTAAAGTGGAAAAAGGAAATTTCACAGTTGCTCCTCCATTTATTTTAAAGATATAGCATTGTGTTTGATATATGATCACTTTTTTCTACTTACATCAATACCTCACCTAGTACTCTAAACGATACTAAATTTCCCAAAAAAATCGCCAAAAAATGATGTTTTAATTAGTATTTTATCAGCTACAAATGTTACGCACACTTTTCGAAAAGCTTTATCAGCATCAACGTATCGTGTTGTATCGAAACCGTGTTATACGACTTAGAAATAATGCAAATCAAGGGATGTGTACCGTGTTATATCGAAACCAAGTTTCATAAAAACAAAGTAAAAACTTATTAGAGTTATAAAACATTTACAGAATGCATTAAGAAAAATGAAAGTCCAACTTTTTTAAAGATAACATTCGTGTTATAGCAAACCCATGAAGTTTTAAATTCAAGTTTCGTACAAGGGTAATATCGAAACCGTGTTATAATAATCGCAAATTTTGTACCGTGTAATATGGAAACCGTGTTGTACAAGTACCCTGTTATACGAGGGACATCTGTATATGCATTAGTTTGCAGTTTATTTTAAATGAACACTTGCAGACGCATTTGATTCTAATCACACCACATTTTTCCTCAGGAAAAAATCCATTATGAAATAAAATATAATAATATTTTCTTCAAATAAATAGTTCCAGTGTTATATTTATAACTGCTATCGTGTTTTCTAGTGCAGCTCTTCACAAAGGTTTTAGAAAAACAAACACATCGGTAATAATAAAAAAAGCACTATCTTAATAAATGTTTGCAACTCAATAACTGTTCTAACGAAAAATGAAAATGCTGTGGAGGGAAGTAAATCTTGCGAAAGTATATTTGAACTTATGACCACATCAACTTAAGTGGCAATAAAAATTCATTGTTGCTGTAGAAAAATGTTTATAAAAGCAATTTTTATGTACTGAGTTTGTTACTTATTAAATAAATTCGGAGTTCTTATCCATTCTTCTAAAAATGGACTTGACGTTTTCCAAAAAAGGAAATATTTTTTAAAAACTGCAAAACATTATGTTATGGTAAGTGCAATTTTTCATGTTGATTTAAAGGTTAATAAGTGATTTCGAAAGAAGGTATTTTTGAAACCTTTCATGGTTGTGAAAATATTTTGTTCAGTATTGGGTGTGATTTTTGACCATAATAAATATAAAACGTAACTATTTTTTTTAATAGGAATTAGAGTATTGAGAGATTTTTCAAAGACATTCTTAAGAATAAAATATTGCTTCACTTCACTGCTATACTTTCATGAAAAGCTGCTTTTATTTAAACATGTTGCGCTGGTACCCTAATAACTTTTTTTTTCCTTTTTGTTTCTTTTTTTAGATATTTGTCTGTAACGGACAAACATTTTAATAAAAAAATGTACTAGCACTATAAAATATATTGCATTTTTGTAAATGATCTTCTTTGCTTTAAAATCCATAAATAATACTGTAAGTAACAGATCTATAACGTAAGATTATATACTGAAATATTATTGTAGCAATACCATCCCAACATGATTTTTTTAATTAATTACTGCAATAATTTCAAACCAGTGATGGTAGTAACCACGTATAACAGTACAATGATATAAATCAACCTTAATACATTTTTCCTTACCTGCCATACATTTAAACTTTATTTTAACTTAAATACAACCATCTAACACCTTACGCAAAACCGTCAAAGATTTGTAGGTTGCCGATCAAACACTAAGTTTAAAAGCATTGGAAAATACTTAAATTTATCATCCTGCTCGTAAAGAAATGCATACCAATAACTTAATTCATTCGCAATATCTTGCTACCGTAAAAAGTGTAACCGTAATCTATAAGTACGTTTGAAAGTAGTTTTCTTTTTGCTAGTTTTTAATAGAAAATCAAACGTAGAACAATTCTAAATTTTAATTTAAAGTCAATTATTATTCAGTAATAAAGTAGAACATAAACTACACATTTTGTCTTCATATTGCATTTTTTAAAAAGTGATCTAGTAAATGGTTGTTTCTTCTATAATTACCGTGCACTTTTTTTTTTTATACATTTTCCCTCAACTTATTGAAAAATGTCGTTGCCCATATTGGGAAAAAAAAAAGAAAAGAAAAAAGATGCAAAATCAAATTCGAAAAATCAAAAATACATAAATCTGATATATATCTTTCGATCACGCAGTCACTTTGAAGTGTTAATACATAATTATTTGAAAATATTTTTAAATGCTTTAAATGTTTAAAATTTGAAAAGCTCTAGTTTAGGTTATGTATGGTAAAGTTTAGCACTGGGGGGAAAACGTTTGATTAAGATTATTTAACATTAACTGATTAAGGATTTGTTTAAAAGTCATTTTTTTAAGGATCAGACAGGTTGGACACTTGACATTTTTAGGATGTGTTCTTTATTAAAAACTACAAAACATGAGTTTAAAAAAATAATAATAAAATAAAATAAATAAAATAAAATAAGTTTAACGGGGTCAAAGTTGTACTTAGTTCTGACTTCACTGACAAATATTTTGTGTTCTATTATATCCGAGATATCTGTTAATACATAATTACTTGTGGTTGACTGCTTGCGCAATGGTCAGAGGTCACTCAAAGTTTTACGAGAAATAGTTTTTCTGCAACATTAATCGTCGTTTTCTTCTTGCTCCAACATTAAATAGGTACATACCAAAGAGTAGTATTCAAAAAGAGAAAGATGCGTGTGGTTGAAATTTGGCGCATTGAAATATTTGACTCTGAAATGGTGGAAATCACAGATATGCATGACTTTCAAGGTCAATTATTTCTTATGCTAAGAGAGTGATCAGATATGAAACTACCTAAACAAGTTTCATGTTTCTTTTTTTTTTTTTTGAAAAATGAAGTAAGTCCAACTTTGACCTCCTTAATCTTAAAGATTTTTTTTTGTTAAAAAAAACGTGTGTTTAGTAGTCTTAAATAAGGTAATTTAGTAGTTTTAATAGTTTTAAAAAGTATCCTGAAAGTAGCAGCAAAAAGCAAAATCAAAAATGTAAATAATCCAGTCATTTAAAACTTAAAAACTGGCTCTTAAAAATCAGCGGAAAACCTTATTTGGATTGTACTAAACTGGCTGATTATCTACTGAATAATCAGTAACAAACGTCATTTCTAGCCCAAAGCCGGTATTGAAAGTTTACGTGGTCTTTATTTTGATGGCAGGAAGAATGGGGCCATGGTGATTGAAGTGTTTCGTTCTGAAGGTCATTGTCGGCTCTAAAATTAGAATAGTTAGTTTTATCATAAACAGGCTCTACGTACGTCGATTTTACCAAGAAATCGAGACATAGAAAAGCATGCACATGGGGGAAAAACGACTTCATAACATGCATCTGGCATCCCGAAAATTAGTTTTTCACAGCAGAATATATTTCCAACCTGCTAACTTTTTTCTTTCAGATTATCAAAAATAAAAAAAATATAGGGTTAAAAAAAAACTCTTTAAGATAATGAGAAAAATCTTTAAAGTTGCATATTGTTGAAAACTGCCAAAAACCTCACTAACATTTCATTTACTTCTATATTTTAATTTAAATTTAATTTGTATTTTTGTCTGCAGTTTGTGGACAAAAATACCATTTTAATTTGTAGAAGTTGGCATTTATTATTTACTTTAATTTGTTTTAATAAAAATTTTATTTGGAAGAGGTTGATTATACATTATGCTACTACGTTAAATACATGTTTTGAGTTTGCATTTGATACATGTTTCGCAGCAGGTAATCATTTTTACATTTTCTAATATTATCACTTGGATTTTATTGATTTGGCACTTAGTAGAAATTTAAACATTTGCGGTGATATCGTGGATTAAAACGCAGTCTGCAAAATGTTTGAACATATTTTTTCAATGTTGCATTTTAAAGCCGTTGGGTATCGTCAACAAATAGGGTAAACAGATCATGTCAAAGAAGAAAACCCTTCAGATAAATAAGGCAGCTAAGGTTCTTCATTCCATTCGGTTACATGATACTGTGGTCTAGCAAGGGATTTTTTGAAACAGAGCTGGAATCAGTCAGAATAACACGATGCCTTTCTGAAACTTTTTCGAAAAATAATCGATCCAGTAATAAAACGAAAGTATGTATTGTACGTCCCAAAAAATTAATTTCGTTTATGGTCACAAACGAGTGGCAGCACGTGAGATAACTGGGAATTACGTTGACATGAATCAATGAACTGTTCGCAAAAGTCACTCCACCACCTATGGAATAGACTGGTTGAAGAAATAATTAAAACTGGAAGATCAGTTACTTAGGAAATAATTCATGATATGCTCATGCTACACTCCAGCTCTGAAGCTTTGAGTTAAACTGGTCATCCAGACTTAAGCAAATGTATCAAGCCAGTATGTGAGTCAATGGAAAGCTAGTGCCTGCTGCATAAGAAGCATAATGTGGAGTGTTTCTGAATTTAATAGTCTACTAAAACTCATTGACCAATTATGCAAGCATGTCATCCAAGACAGGGGAAGTTTGCGTGGTAATGAAACTGAAGTAGGCACTCTGAATGCACTCTAAGTAGCACTCTGTTGTCAAGGTCACTTACACATTAATTTTGATCAAAAGCCGCTTTCATTGTGTTTGAGTTCAGCTGTCAGTCATGTGGCATAATAAACGACAAAAGTAAAGGAGCAGTAAGAATAAAAAGCCTGTGCAACAACTTCATAAATTTGATTTTTTTAAAGACAAAAAATTGTACTTATAAATGTTTTATATTGTAAAGTAAATGTATGAAACATATATACAAAATGCTTCCATGTTATTTAACATATTTTTACTAACCATCGTGAATTATTTAATTTTAAAAGTAGTATTATATCAAAGAATTTCAAAAGATTGCTGATTTAAGTAATTAGGCAATTGGATGATATGCTTTTATGTTTTTAACGGTTTTTCTTATAAAAAAGTGTAACAACTATTGTTTTTCAATTAACCGTTTCCGATAAAAAGAAAAATAAAATAAAAATTAAAAAAAAAATACTTTTTAGTCATCTTTAATCTGCGTTGTTTGACTCAATGGGATACCTACCATGTCTTTACAAATGTATTACTTATTTTAAGAGCAAGAATCTGAGAGAGTGTCACGCTTGTGATTCATGCCATCTCAGATTTTCTCCAAAAAATTACCAATTACTACTAATTTTATTCAAAGCCCAAATCCCGAATTTTTTGTTCTGAAGTTGAGTTGTTCCGTTTTTATAGGCCCCTAAAGGTCAACGCGCGGCAGCAAAAATCGAGCGGATTTTTAAAACATGGAAATTGCTATGAGCCACAATTGTTGCCGATGTGGCGTAGTGAAATGATTGTGTTACGCGTCGCGTAGTAACAACAGTTTTCAAGGTCAAAAAATTTATTTGTTCTCTATGGGTTATATACATACACAAGTATTTACACTATTTACAGTCTTCTTCAAGAAAATGAACATGTGTGATTTCACAATTACCTTTTTGTCTCAAACGGAGGACTTTAAGAAATGGTATGCAGTTCACACTTTACAACTGAAGCGTCACGACAACTGAGTCGTGCCTCTGGAACACAGTTCCTAACTTTATAAAAAAATATTGCCCCGTACACTAGGTACGCGATACCACAGGTATTTCTCCCTGACTCCTTACCACGGAGTCCTGACGTCGTTTCCTCGATCCACCAAAAACTCTCCATGGCACCGGAACTTAACCAGAGGCGTGCCCTTGCCAATTTTAATTTTTCTTTTAATTGGTGGACTTCTTGGCGCTGCGATCGTAGCTAAGTCAGGAAGAGATTTGATTTGCTTGACCACAAACACCAAAAAGTCTACACCCGCCCACTACACTCGGCATCACGGCACAAGATCACACGTGACCATGATAATTGGCTTTCAAAAGGTGCGACACCGCCAAAGGACCTACCGGTGTCCCAGCCTATTCACTACTCAAACTGGACGGCGCCGTACGTCAATCGTGGTGACCTATCAAGGTCGGTCAGCAGTAGGGACACGTGGAAAGGAGCACGTCACACCGAGAACAATTTGCCTCCAAATTCTTTTTATGTTTGAAGGATAGAAGGTTCAAACTTTACAAAATGAAGGCTAAATTTGTGGCCACTTGTTGCAGCAAGGTTATTGAAGATCACAATAAAGGGGCATTTTTGACGTTTTTTAGCATTTTCGAGGTTCAAAAACAGATTGCACCTTTCAGTTGCCACGGCAAACGTACTGTCGCTAAAAAGGTAAGTATACGAACTTTTAAAAAATGCATAATTAGTTGAGGCAAGTTTAATGTGGTTTAAGTTATATTAGGCCAAAATAGGGAAAATGTCGCATTTTTCTGATATTCAAACTGTCGTAACTCCTTGCGCAAACAACATTTTGTAATAATTTTTTTGTCCTTGTTTTGCCCTATTGTTGGTCTTCCAAAAACAGTAACTTCCATTGAAGCCAAATGCTTTTAATGTTTTTTTTTTTTTTTTTTTTTTTAATAACTTAGCCTATTTGTGTCGTCATGGCTCTTGGCTTCTTCATACTATTAGCTTGAATTACTGATATTTTGCTAATATAAATTGCAATATAAAATGATATTTTAATGTTCTGTGACACATATATGATATTTTTGGCATTCATTTAATTTAACATAAAACATTAATAACATTTTAATGTTGTATATTTAATTTTAAAATGATTTAGTCAACATTTTCAATGTTATTATATTGAAAACTCTTTTCTTAAAAAATAAACGTATAGTTCCATCTAAGACTCCTGAATATGTTTTCAGCACGGCACTTTAGAAAGATCAGTAATCCCATAAAAACTGAACAACTCAACTTCAGAACAAAATATTCTGGATTTGGGCTTTCAATAAGATAAGTAATAATTGGTAATTTTTTGGAGAAAATCTGAGATGGCATGAATCACCTCATAATGCTAGGCGTGATATTTTCTCAGACTCTTGTTCTTAAATTGGTTCGAAATAATCGTTCAACCTCCTAGCCATTAAATGGTGTTAGCCGGTGAAGTAACTTTTCAGTATAAAATTATCAGCTATTTATCAAAATTAATGATTTTCGAAAGTAAAATTTTGAAAATATACTCGGTTCTTAAATATTCGTCTGTAAAAACCCAGAGTAGTTATGGATTTCAAGATTATTTTGATCTGAGTATTAAAGGAACAATTGAAAAAATACTTCCTTAGTAGTATTTTTAATAATAAGCATTGTAAGCCATTTTTTCGTTGTGAAATCAACAAAGTAATAAAGCATTGGACAAAGTAAGAAAGCGTTGGTTTTATTTTGTTAATGTCGTTCATTTCACACATAAGAGTTTTTATTTAATCAATGTTTCTATCCTTTGTTTAATTGTAACCCGCCATATTTCTGAAATAATGATCTTAGAAAGTACTTAATCGTTTCTAAAGTAAATTATGGTGCGTTTTAAGAAAAACATAATGTGTGTTAAAAAAGTGCATTACACATTTGTACTTGAACGAAATGTAATAAATAAGCAAAGTTCATTACGAAGCTGAAATCAATTTGAGATAAACGGGATAAAACCTGAATACACTGTGCATTCTAAATTTCTTATGAAGTTGAAGTCATTAGAAGAGAAAATGAAACTTAGTTCATTTATATAAGAGTTCTTTTTTAACACCTTTTGAACGCTTTTTTTCGAGAAACTGAAGTAAAATTTAGATGAAAACAAAGTTTAACGAGTTTTTTGCTTCGTAAGCTAGTTGGATTTTAAAAAGCTTTAAAAGCAAATTCGGCGAAAAATAATTATTTCAAGAAAAGAAAGTTAAGTCTTTAATAATTTTATGCAAGCTACATTTTTCAATAATTCCAAAAACAGTTTTTTAAAGAAAGCTCAGAGCTTTATGTATCCTTAAAATGTAAAACATTTTTTATTAATAGATTAATACATTTTATGTCTTACAAAAAAAAAAGTTATACTTATCATTTAAAACAATGAAAATACTTGAAAAGATGATGCTGAAAATTTGAAGTAACATAGAGAAAATTCATGTTAGCAATTGCTACTATTTTCTTAAGAAATATTTTGTTTTTCAATTGCATACTTTAAAGTAGTCGAACATACTAATTTTCGAAAAAAAAAAATGATTTTGAGACTAAGAGAAATTTAGTCACTCCAGTGCTCTTTCTTCCAAATCCAATTTTTTTTTCAAATCGATGAACTGTTGAAAGAACCAGAAGAAATTCACTAAACTCAAATGCGCTGCTTATAACTAAAATTGACATTTTCTTTCTTGATTTCCTCAAAACCACGTTTTCTAAGTTTTTATTTACGCCAACAGCTGTAGCGAAAAAAGGATGAACTCTAAAGATCTGAAAATTTGCGAAAATGGTAATTAATAATATTACTGTGATATAGGCTTGCCAGACGTCTCGGTTTAACCGGGACAGTACCGGTTTTCAGAAAAATTTCCGGTGTCCCGACCAGTTTACTTCACGTCCCGGGAACTGATAAATTTGATTATAGACGACCAAAAAAGTCTAAAAACAATTAACTGTGAAGTATTATCTAGGATAATTACTTTGTGATTTGTAACATTAATATGTAAAAAGTAATACTGAATTAGCTTGTGAAAGTTTTTACAAAAATATTAAAACCAAAAAGTTCTAGCCTATGAAAAGTCCATGTAAATATTGTTCATTTTTTTCTTATTCAGTAACTTGAAAAGATTAACATGCAATAAATAACATTTTTAAATTCATCTGTTTGGGTCATGGTTTCGGTTCATAATTTAACCATTTTTTCATAGCATTGAAACTGAACTACCCTCTAGAACACACTTAAATGTCAAAAAGCACGTTTTTCGGAGCAATTTTTCAAACATTTGCCCATATAAACTGTTTTTAGTTCATTATTTTCCATTTGAAGGGTCATATTACTCTCCGGTATCTAACGGAGAGCAGACATACAAAGTTTTAAAACTTATGAAAAAGTGAATGCACTGGAAGTGTTGAGGAAATGATAGTTTTTTGCAAAAAATATGGCTTTTTTATTAAAAAAAAATACAGAAACTAGTTTTTCCAACAAATAAGTAGTCAAAACGTGTTATTTATGTCAGATTTCATACCCGTATAAAGTTTTAGAAAGGTGCAATGAATATTGAAGAAAACATATTTAGGATGTTCGCCTATCTTAAATAACAATCAATATAATTGCCATCGTTCTTTACTTTTATTTCGTTACTTTTAAAAATATCCATATTTTCGTTTTACATCAATTCCACGACTAAAAATATTTCCTGTGAAATTCAGAAGTGGAATGTGGGGCAAAGTGTAAGGGTGAGATATTTACTCTGTTTTTGCGCTACCTATCTGGTATTATTTCAACTATGTAGTCACACATATAGTGTATTCCAGTTGGGAAAAATTATCTCTAAAGATCAAAGCATATGATAATAATAGCAATTTTCAAGAATTGATACTCATATTGAAATGTTTTGCTATAAGTTAAAAATTACTTTTGTTATTATAAAATGATACTGCAATAAATGATAAAAGGATACTACAATAATACTGATTATAAAATGATTTTGTTATTAACATTTTAAATATTTCTGGAAACCTATCAAACGGTGAAGATTTTTTTTTTTTTTTTTTTGAGCAATCACGATTGCTTTATTGCTTTCATTTGACTGTTTTGATGTCCTATGATTTTGTTTTCCCACCAGTACACTTTTGCAGCATCACCGTCGACCGGCTCCTCTAGCGAAAACTGTCTCCAGTTTTCGTCAATATCCTACAAACACCCATACATACACACACCTGCAAACACACACAAACACATACATACACATTCAAACACATACATACACCTATACACAAACACATACACATACAAACACACACACGCATACATACACATTCAAACACATACATACACCTATACACAAACACATACACACACACAAACACATGCACACGCACAAACACATACACACACGCGCATACATACATACACCTACACACAATTACCCACACACTCATGCATGCACAGAGACACAAACACACATGCCTACACGCACATACACATACCCCCTACACACAAGCACACATGCCCCCCACACACATAAACACACACGCCTACACACACACACATACTCGTGATTGCAAAAAACATAATTTGAATTCAAGAGGTCAAAATTCAAATTATTTTTTTTTAATATTTTTCCGTTAAAAGTGTTTTGTACAATTTGTCAAGTGGTTGATAACAAAGTGAAATAGTTCATTCCATTTACTTGTTTAATAAGTTATTAAATCACTTACGTATTTTTTATTCAAAAGTTCTTACACATTCTTTTGTTCATTAATTCCCTCATTTATTCATGAATTAACTTATTTTGTAATTTATTCACTTATTTATTTTGCACAATTATTTTTTAATTATATTTAATTATGTTTATTCGTTTATTGTTTTATCATACTCTCTTATTTACTTATTCATTTGATCAAAAATATTATTAATGATCAGATAGAGAATATTTCATGAGTAAAATATGTAATTTTTCACTCTGCTTCATGAAAAAAAATCAATTTTTGACCTATATTTAAATGCTGAATTAACTGTTAAAGTAAAAAAAAAATGTTTTAGTACAAATTTTATTTGAAAATACATTGTTCTTTCTTGATCTCCTGTATTTTTCAAAAAAAAAAAAAAAAAACAAAAAAAACCTATTTTGTTCATTTTAAAAAATGTATCTTAATTATTTCACTTTGCCCCACATTACACTATAATTCAACTAAAATTGAGTAATAAAATGATGGTTCTCTTCATATGATGCCTAAAACAGCTACAACACTTCTACAGACTATGCAGTTAATGGAAATATTGGCTTTAAGCAAAGATACATGCAACCAAGAAGAAGAATTGTTCAGGAATCCATGATTTCGGAAGCGTCACCAGATGTCTACGTAGACGGCTTTACTCATCCGTGCACTAGAGGAGAGATTTGGAGCGGAGGTTGGAGGGGGAGGGGTCCAGTTTCATGATACAAATTTGGAGCTTTTGTAGCAATAGTATGCCAAGTATTCTTTGCGAAGTTGATTTCAGCAAATAGTGTACAATTTGCTTTTTATTATTCGTCAATCTTTTGCATTTTAGCACATTTTATGTCTCTATTATCATTTTCCAGTGACACTTCTGGTTAGTTCTTTATTCACAATTTTGTCATTCTTTGACATTCATTGACTCCCGCTTAATTGTGTAGTACCTGTATTTAACAGGCAGCCTGCATAATGTAGAAATTAGTTTTAAAAAGTAATTTTTTAAATCAAAGTTTGTCTACTTTGTTAACCGACCAGTTTCAAAATTGCATATTTTCGTTAAATATCAAATATATAGGTAAAAGTTTAAAGTTTAAACGTAAAATACTTGATGGAAAACTTACCCCGTCAGCTAAACGCAACCAGTGCAAACTTAAAAGACAGAGGCATAACATACAATCCCATACATATTTCCGGTTGGTTTAGCGGTTGGATGATGCTCTTAATACAGAGCAGACAACGACCCCATTCAAAAAAAAAAAAAGATGAAGAAACACCTAATTTAGTGCCGGAATAATCTTTTCTAATTTTAGTTGAAGAAATACACATAGTGGGTCCTCGTTTAACCTGCAAGATATCTTTTATCGCAATCGTTAGTCCTAGATGCATATTTCCCATTGCAAAAACTGTCTAACAAAGATGCAGAGTTTAGATGTAAAGTTTGAAGCGGAAACAAAATTTAGGGAAAAAATACGAAAACTCTTTCATATGGTCCCCAAGTCCCGTATATTGCATTTGTGGAAATCAAAAGCATGAACAAAAAATTAAATGGCTGAAAATTGTATGTCGAATTTATATATTTGCATAGAGTGTTTTTTCAAATTGTATGAACTTTCGTATCATAGCATCATATACGAATGTATTTTTCAACAGCAATGAAAAAATACTAATGTATTGGTTTTTTTTCTTCGACAACCTGTTATTCTTTTAAAAGGATTAATTCCAATCTCATTTTCTGTACGGTTCCTTAAAACTATGAACTCGGATAACTCCTTGAAATATGATAGCAATTTTTCAATCTTTTTGTATTGGAATAATTTTTGAAGGAGATTATTTCCCTATATTTTAAGTTCGGGGACCCAGGGTCCGAATAAAAAGTTATTTATGTTATCTATCTACCAATTACTCCTTCGCTTTAAGCTTTCAATAACTTAACTCGACTCCATTTCTGCAGTGGGAAGTATGCATAGGGAAAGTGATTGATAAAAAGGAGGTCTTGCAGGTTAAACGGGGATATACTGCATATATTTTCTAGTAAATTACGATTGTTTGTTGCCGGGTGACATGGCACTATAAAATCCCTAAGAACTCCATTGTTGTCAGGGTAGATGAAATCCATACATTGCTGCAAGTGTTCTTGAGTTAGCTGACATAACCATTTTTAGTCAGTCAGCAGGTCTTTTGGACCGGAGAACCCAGTCCACGACATGTAAAAACAGCACACAGCTTTATGGAGTAAAAACAAAGTTGCACAGTTTCATTTTGACAGCTTGAGTTCATGTCTTCTTAGACTTTGCGTTTCCCTCAAACCATACCATCAGCTCGAATAAACTAAAATAAATACTCCACTGACCCAAGCCATGAGTTTTCAGTCGTCTAGGTAGCATTCTATATGGTCGCGAGCCTAAGAGAAGCGTTATGGGAGATGGCATGCTGGTTGTGACGGCACTCGAGTCGGTCTTCCGCTTACACATTTCATTAAGGGGGTCCGGGACACATTTTGAAAAAATTTTTATTATGTACTTTAGAGTTTTGAAATTTTTTGAACTGATTCATCATTTATTTAATAAGCAAAATCATAACATAAATATGAAAAAAAATTATTTTCTTATTTAAATTTAATTAGTTTTTTTCAAAAAAATGGGGTTGCTTTAAATTGCTATAACTCAAAATATTGTTGGTCAATTTTCAATTTTTTTTCAAAAAAGTATGCACAAATATCTAAGCTTTAATTTTTATTCGGCGATTTTAAAAATATTGATTTAATAAAAAATAAAAAATATTTGAAGAAAAATTTCGAAAAATTCGAAGATACTTTTTTTTAAAAAAATCATAATTTTTGCAGTAAACGTTTCTTTCAAATTCGCCGAATAAAAATTAAAGTAAATTGCTTGAAAAAGATATGCTCCAAGTTTCATTACTTTATCTCTATCGGTTCCTGACTTATAAGAGTTTGAATGCAGGAAATCGGGAAAAATTGCATCATGGAGAAAAACGCGCTTAAAGTTTTAAAGTTATGTACACATTCGTTAGATGCATGCAACAAAAATAACTATAACTTTCGTTCTATTTAAGGTAGAAACAAGATTCAAACGTCCTCTTAAGCAGAAAAAAACGGAGCAATTTTTCAAATTATAAAAAAAATTTGCAAAATTTGAGGATTTTTGTGTCCCGGACCCCCTTAATGCCAAGTTTTGCAACTCTGCTCAAACGGAGTTGCCTATCGTATGTTCTACTTTGATTTATATAATTATTTCACGCGGTGTTGCCTCTTTGTTAACCCTGACAATCCTACGCACACGTCACTGATCTTGGTCATTAACGAGGTGTTCGATTGCCTGCACTTACCCATGGTGGAAGTTTATGCCTGAAATTAGCTACTTTTGTCATTTTTTGTACTCTGATAATCTCATAATTTTGAATTCCTGAACGAATTTTGAAATGGAATGTTCCACGCATAGAAATCCGAATATCATTGTGCGTTCGAAGACCGTTAATTACAGTCTTCCAACCAAATTAAAGTTAGAGGAAATCTTTTCACATGAGTCACTTGAGTACAAATGAAAATCTTACCAAATGTGGGCAATTCTCATTAAAGGTATCATTTTTTGTCCCAGGCTCATAGCAAATTTAAAATAGCATTTTCAATTTCGTTTATAACTATTATTTATTTCCCACCTTTTTTCTATAAAATAACATACATTTAACAGTGCTAAATAGTACTAATTTATGTGAAGGTTTACCATCCACACTGTTAAAAAAACTGAAATTTTACGGTGAAAGTTACTGGCATGCATGTTGCGAGTAACTTTACTGACAATTGCACTGCCGTATATGCTTTTAAGTAAACGGAAGGAAGTGTACTCCTGCTTATCATAGGATAGATATATTTTTTTTTCATTGATGCAAAAGCATGATGCATGTTGCAAAAGTAAATACATGATGCATTGATGCATGTAGTCATGGATACCTTTAATAGCATTCGAAAGACTAATCACATTTTAATTCCAAATTAAACTTATTTAGTAGAAAATAATCCAATAAGTTTACAATTAAGATATTTTCTGTGGGAAAATTACCTTAGATTAGATCCAAGAGGTGTCGCAACGCCGTAGCCTTTTGCATCCAAGTTTCGTCCAACTTTCATTGTGTCACACGGCTGTCGTTCATTTATGTAGTCATTTTTCGTTGATTCCATTAAAAATGCATATTTTCCTTTTGACTCCCTTACTCGTTTTATACCATCTTCGTATGATGAGACAAAAACATGCTTCCTAGAGTTCATAAACTCCCACATCCGAGCATAAACGGTTATCTTGGACCGCTGAAATGAAAAAAAAAAAAAAAAAAAAAAAACATATTTTCGTCTTTACAGCTAGGTTAGTCATTCATCTGTTTATATTTGGCAGTATGGATTAAAAGGGCTCTTGGTCCCATTTTACATTCAATTATCCATATTTTTGGACCGCCCTCTATTTGAACACAATACTTGTTTAGGAAATACACTTTATACATTCTGTTAAAGGATCTTTACTTTCAAGACTTTTTGTCAAACTACGAAATTTCTAAAATATCTAAAATGTCAAGTATATATTTAAAAAGTCGTACATAAAAAAGTCAGTGATAGTTAAAGTTTTACACGAATAATAAAAATGAGTTTTTAACAAAAGCATTGCTGTATATTAAATCAAACTGAATTTAGCAGAGATTATTGAAAACTGACCATGAAGTGTGAAAAATAATTAAACTGGAGCAAACATAAATTACAATGTAATTTCTATGCAAAAGTACAACTCATACTGTTTTTGTACTAAATGCATTTTTCTTTATTTGATTAGCTTTAAAGAAAGATCCTTATGTTAATTCTTTATAATTATTTCACGCAAAAAATAATTAAATATCATGAAATTAGGGGAATGTAGGCAAAGTGAAATAGCGGAACAAAGTAAAAAAGCGAAATATTTACTGATACTTGAAACAAGCAGTACCACATGAAGTCTATTTCAGTAGGAAAAAATTTGTCTCTGAGGATCAAAGCGTATGATAATACTGGCAATTTTCAGAACTTGATACTCATATTATAAATTTTTCTGGTAAGACAAAATGTATTTTTATTTTAAATTATGGAGTTCTTGTTACTGAAATAGTAAATTTTAATTTAGACCTACGAATAGCCATTGCAGTATGAATTTATTTAATATTAAGTATATACAATGTTAAATATTTTGTATGATTAGTCAAGTGCATGCAAGAAAAAGTGAATGCAAAATTCACTTCATTTACTTATTCAATCCTTTATTGAATCACTTCCGCATTCCTTTATAAATTAATTTATTTACCTCTCTTCGTTTTGTTATTCACTTTTTTATTAATTCATTCCATTTATTTTCTTATTCATTCACTACTTCATTCACTCGTTTATTATTTATCATATATTGATTAATTTTGTACTCATGTATTCGTTTATTGCTTCATTGTAAAATAATTCCTACCTTAATATTTGTTTTTTCGTATCTATTTGATCAAAAATATTTTAAACATCAAAAAGAGACTATTTTATTGAAAAAATATTTTGTTTTTCCCTTTGCCCCATGAATAACAAAAGGAAAATTTTCCATTTTTTTAAGAAACACATTAACTGTCAAGTATTAAAAATACTGTATCAATGCTAGTTCAAGTTTTTTCATTATAAATGCATTGTTCCTTCTTTATGTAACTTAATTTTGAAAACAAATTTCCAGTTTGTTCATTTTGAAAAAAATGGTAAATTATCTTAACTCTTTTACTTTCCCTCACATTCCTTTACTTAATTAATTTTTCGTTGGCTAAACCCTTAACAGAAGTAATCTAGGGAATTCGTCTTTTAGCAGTTCATAAAAATTGTATCATATTTGCAAATTGATAAAGAAGTTAATATATAATTTTACACACCCGAAAAAATTCTTGTGTTGAAGAATACATGAGAGTTCCGTACTCAACTTCAGTTTGTTTAGCTAAATCATCAGCAGAATTGATTGGGGTGACCATTCTTTCAACTGTGAGAAAAGCTGCCAAATTGGCAGTATATGAAGATATAATAATCAGCGTGAAGAACCACCATACACTTCCAACAATTCTACCTCCTATCGACCTAAAAAAAAAAAAAATCAAACTTGAAGATCTTTTTTCTTGCAATAGGTACCCAAAGCAATAGTAATTTAATATTATTATTTCCTTTTATATAAAGCTTAAATGTAACATATTTCCTTAGCTACACCGAAATGGCTTTGTTGGGAAAAAAGGAGCATAAAGGCTAATTAGATTAACCGCATCCTTACATCTTATAAGAAGATTACAAAATTTAGTCCCAGAATTTATTTACGTATTTTTTAGTTAATTATTTTAAAACGTATTTTTACTTTAAAGGAGAATCATACAGACTATTATGTATTATTAAAATTACGAAACTAAGCAGCATTTAATATTTACCTTTTAAGAAAGGCCCCTGTGTATTTTAGTTTAAATAATTAAACAGAATTAACAACCTTAAACTTTTGAAAAATATTGGAAATGGGATTATATTGGCTTATTAGATCTCGCAGAGGACATTTGAGGCAGTGAGAAGCAAAGGGATGTAAGTGCCAAATTAAAAATTTCGAGGTAGCCTGTACGAATGGTAGGATAGCTTCTCCTCTGTTTCCTGGCAAGAAATAGAACTACTATCCCTGGTAGGGTCTGCTATACATCTTGATTTAGAAAAAAAAATCAATGAAAACCTACCTAGGATCTGAACTTCAGAAGAGTTTTTCTCGAAACCTAAAAAGGTCTGCTTACATCCCTTGGCATGTCACTCACTTCCCACATTTTTTAAACTTTCAATGTAATTTTTACTGTAAGGATTATGTAACTTTCAAGGGTATATTTAAACATTATGCATGATTTTAAATAAGAATTAATTAAAATTAGCTTTTTCGGAATGATCAGTCAAATAAGGTGTTTAAGCCAAAACATTTTGAAATTTCGAAATAAGTGGCAACCACAACTAAAGTTATTTTATTAAAGTAATAAAATAAATTTACAACTGTTTTGAACTTCTACATAAAGTAATACTTTTTGATACGGTGCAAAATATCTTGTTGTATTTTTTATTATTATTACTGTAAGGATTATGTAACGTTCTCGAGTATATACACATTCTGCATATTTCAAATAAAAATTCACTGAAATTAGCTTTTTTGGAATAATCAGTCAAATAAAAAAAAATTGAACAAAGAAATTTCAGAAAAAAGTAGCCATCTCTTTTATTATAACAATAAAAATAAATTTATAACTATTTCAAACTTCTACATAAAGAGCTAATTTTTGCTACTGTGTAAAAGATCACCAAATATTGTTAAAAATGCAGAATCAATAAATTTAGTCGTTAAACTGCTTTTTCAGAATTTCTCACATGTTTTATAGCACAAAATTAAAACTCAAGGAATATTTGGAGAAGAGTACTTACCTTTCTACTCTTTTAGCAGCAATGTACATTTCTCCTTTGATAAATAATCTTACAATAGTGTTTATAGAAAAGATTACTAATACTTTCTAAAAGCTTGCTGTTTAAAAAATTAGTTATTATGTAAGCTTTCAGTAAATAACAGCTATAATGTTGTTTATTAATATAAAATTTTAAAATATTAGATAAATATTCTTACATTGATATACTGAAGCAAAATGATTTTAATGCCGGTAAATGATCAGTCATTTAGCATCAGTTTGTTTTTTTCCTTTTGAAAACAAAAGAGAAAATGTGTATGCTTATTTTAAGTTATTGCCAGTTATGAGAGGATAGAGACGCAGGAATTAATGATACCTTTGGAAATGATCAACTTCGTTCTTCTCAAGTTATTATTAAAAATATTTATATGGAAAATTATACATATAAATTACGTGAATTGGAGGGAGGAATTTAATCCTACTGATTATGCAGTAAAGATAGGGCAAAAATGATAAAGTATTAGTCAAAAATGTTACATTTTAAGAAACGTGTTAAGTTTTACATCTCTCAGTATTCATTTATTTTAATTAAAACTGCTTTAAAGTTCAAGCTAACTTTGATGGAATGAAAATTCATGGAATAAGGTATACCAACAAAGATGAAATTGAAAAAAAAACAAGCATTAGCTTAATGAGTTAATAATCAAGATAATCAATCTTAATGATCTCTGTGAAGTAATTAAACACCTTTTTGGTTTGAATATGTATAATGCAATTTTTACGAGAGCATGCTATATTACTAATTATATTTTTTCTCAAAAATCTAGAGTCTTTTTAATTTATGCATATTAAATATTTAAATTCTTCTTTGTTTTACACTCAAATTTTAAGTAAAAGCGAAATTTACTGAAAAAATATTTCAATGTTACTTAAGTTGTGCATGAATTTCTTTTAAGTGGATAAAGGGCACATCCTAACTAATGTGGCATGCCTTACAAGAGATGCGCCGTGCACAGCCAGTGAAGACTAAAACTCTTACGTTTTTGAGATTTTCTTTTTTGATTACAAAGATTGACATTTTGAAAACGGTCTTCATATATATATTTTTTAATTTATGGGAAAACAAAAAGAAAGAATGGATATTTGTTTATTTTGACTTATGATTATGCAAAATATTTTTTATATTTATACACGAACCTTTCTGGTTGGGAAACATCAATTTAAAAAGTGTTTGGATGATATTTGCACATTCATGAATTATTTTAAATCACTTTATAAAACGGGGTAGCTTTATAAGCTTACTTTTATAATAGCACTTAATATAAAAGTGCTGTTATAAAAAAATCGCATTTCTGCAACGCTGAAAGTTTTTTTTTAATTAATTAATTAATTTATTTATTTTGATATCATTTGCAAATTCAATTTTTAGTTAAAAACAAGACTTGTTGTAATTTGTCAGGTAAAAAAACAAACAAAATGGTTTAAAAAATCTACACTGTTGAAGTGTCAGAATTTGTTAAAATAATGATTTTGTTTAATGCTTATTGCTCTCTAAGCAAAAAGAAAAATGATAGGAATAACCTAAAAGTAGATCACGCCATCACTCCTCGAGGGTCCCTGTATCCATTACCTGCTTAAACATACAGTCGTCTCGCATTGCCACACGACTAAACTTATGCGAGTTGTTTACAACGTCTGATATATTTTCGAATAACGCATCTGAAGAAATAATGCAAACTCTTCGCCCGCAATACCAGATTTTTCAGAAGCGAAGAGTGTAGCGTCAGTATTGCTTCGTTATTATTTCTAAATATTGACTTTGTTAACAGACTGTCATCCTTTTAGCATCACTGAAAGCAGAAGTTTCCACACCATACATGTCTAAAACTTGCTTTGTATGAGTGTGCAAATAACCCGTTCATAATTTGCATTTACTACGTCATTCTAAATGAAAAATTTTATTAAATAGGTCTAAACTAAGCGAACAGCTTCATTTAAAGCTGGAGAAGATGGGATGAGAAAGAGAAATCTTACAATGAAAAAAAAAAGTAGGCTTCGTAACATTATTGCATGTTAAATAACGGTTTTTTAATACAATGTATAAATTTAGTTTTTATGTAGAAAACGGTAAAACAAAGTTATATAGTTGAGAAATTGTTTAAGAGAATACGTCGGGTATTTACAAGTGTCAAATATAGTTAAATAAGGTATGCGATATTAGATGTTGTGTGTGTGTGTGAATGTCCAATGCTTTAATTACAATTTTTTAACAATTTTTGTTCAACCTGCTAATTTGTCCTTAAAAAGATTACCCGTTGAAACGGTGGTTAAGCGTTTTCTTTAATTGTTCCTTTTTATTTTATTGCCGATAAGGGAGACAAATTATACCATCTACGTATCTGTAACAAATATACTAGCTTCAATAGAAACAGTAGAGTTTCCTTGTAAATTTAAATCTTATATTGCTTGATTACACACTTCTGTGTACTAAAAAATGAATGACATCGAAAATTTGAAAAAAAAAAAAAATAGAATGACTCACTAGTAGCACAATACCATCATTGAGGCAAATCTTTATTCGATTTTATTGCGATATTTTAGTGATAATAGGTTGGGTTTTGAAATGAAATAGACAACTAAACCTAAAACATATATACACATGGTGTCCCGAAAAATGTAAACCCACTTTGAATGATTGTAACACAAACATTTATAAAAATAGAGAATGGTTTCAGACGTAAAAATAAAGTGAACAAATTTGGAAACCAAGTAATTAATGAAAGTGATCAAATTGTTAGGACACAGCTGATAACACTGGGGAATGAAACCCAAAAACTTTCTAATCATTTCGATTGGTATACGTAGGCACATTCCCTCTGAATAGCTGCTCTCAACTCACTGACTGTAGCAGTGAGTATCTAGAGGGATGTCTATGGGAGTTGATTGTAAGACGAAATTTTGCATGGTAATTCTAACTAAATTCGGTTTTTTAATCATTATGCTCTCAACTCACTGATTGTAACAAAAATTTGTGCTGTAAGCATTGTGCTTGACTTGCCCCCAAAGAAAAAACAAGCATTGGAGTGAATATCTAGAGGAATTTCTATGGAAGTTGATTGTAAGACGAAATTTTGCATGGTACCTCTAACTAAATTCGGTTATTTTAAACATTAGCATCTTCATTAAAAGGATACACCAAATCCAGTTGTAAAACATTTGAATTGGGCAGGTTTACATATCCTATAGACTCTCAACTGCCTGACGAGTGTTTTGCCGTAGAGGTTTTCTAGGAGATTGATGTATCACTTCATTCACTTTTCTTTCTTGTGTGAGAATGTGGATGATCCTAATCTTCGGAAATGGTTCTCAATTACATTCTTAAGCTATTTTTCCCTTAAACTTATTCAACAAATGAACAATTGAGGCAGTGTAAAACAAAGGGATGCAAATGCCAAAAATAAAAATTTGGAGATAATCAGTACAAATGGTAGGAGAACCTCTCCTCTTTTTTAGGGCAAGTGATGGTAGCTCTGAAGGGTGCTGCTATACAGCATAATTAAGAAAAAAAAATCAATGAGAGCCAACGTAGGATCTGAACTTTAAATCCATTTTCCTCGAAACTTTTAAAATTCAACTTACATATCTTTGCTTCTGACTGTCTCAATTGTGAGTTTCGGTGGTACATCTCATTGTAACCACTTTCCTAATCGTTTTTGTACTTGATTCTTGTTCGCAGTTTCATACTAAGTCTGACATCAGCCATCACCCCTGAAAACGGACAAAAATTGCGGCAACTAAAAACATTCCATTCTGCAGTATCGCAATGAAATTAAAATTTGCATTTATGTCAGTTTTGAGCTGGATGATCTATATGAAGTTTAAAAGTCTCAGGACCTTCAGTAAAAAGGGAATTTCTCAAAAAATTTGCTTCTAAAGTCATTACAGATTAGACATAATTTTATTTAAAAATATACTTTAATTGTCGTTACACATTGCTTTTTAGGTATATAACAACTTTTTAAGGAAAAGAAATCCTGGCTCATTATACATGTAAAATGAAAGCAAATGCTTTCCACTATTTTAGCTGTTTTAAAGATTCCAAAGATTCTTCTTTCTCCACTAAGAAATTTGGTTCAACTTTAGAAAATTTAAAATCATTTCATATATGATTTTAAAAACCTTTGATTTTTTCCCATGTTTTTATACTATGAGTTTAAAAAAATCTTTTGCATAATTTTTTCATTAAAAATTGAAATAAATCCTTTTTTTACCCCTTTTATTTTTCCAGTTTCTTTTGATGAATTATAACTTAAAGAAATTGGACGTAGAAAATTATGTCCCTTCATTTTAACCTAAATAAGAGTATACTTAAATATTTTAAAGATTTTTCAGACATTTCAATCCCATTTATAAGAGAAAGCTCTTTGCAGGCATTGAAAGAAACTCTGTGAAATCTACTCTAAAAATAACAGCACTTTAGCCGGGAATCCCGAATATCGGGAAAGCATTTCTGATAGCTGGAAATGGAAATTGCGGAAAATGTAACATATTTCTCGAGAAAGATAAAATATTTTCCTTTTTTCAATTCCAAATGAATATAGCCAATATTCAAAGCTTTTTATTATCAAATTATTTTCAATTGGTTCGATTTACCATTTTTGACATATTTTGCTGATAAGAAATGATTAACTTCTTGAATTTAAAAGTGCACATATTAAGGTATTTCTTTATTTCATTTATTAGTTTATTTATTTATTCATTCATTCATTTGTTTATTTAAATTGTAACAACTTGCTACCTAGAAGCATAGGATTTCTTTCTTAGAGTACTTGATCCAGGCAAAAAGTTATTGTTAGCAAGTACTTAAATGTGCATTTTTAACTAACTTTATAGAGTAATTCCTCTAGAATAAAACTTTAATTTTTTTCTTTTACATTTAGTTCATTACATTTACTTCATTACATTTTCTTTTACATTTTTTCTTTACAGATTTTGTATTTATTACTTTAAAATGTCGTCTATTGATTCCAAAAAATCTTAGAAAAGAGGAAATTCTTAACTCCTAAGAAAATATGAGCAAGTATTTACAGAAAATCTATTTTCCACAATAAACCATATTTCTTTTAGCTTTTAAAGGTTAGTCGCTATCATTATATATCTATACATAAATCCATTTTCACTATCAAGCAAATGTATAATCCAGCGATCAACTTAGATCTAGTTTCTTTGTTGCAGTGAACTTTGTGAACGGTATTTATGTCACATAAAAGCGTTTTGATTATTATTGCTGTACTAAACCACAAATTTATAGAGCCATTAAGAAAAAACAAATACATTGAGAACTTGTCGGAAAAGCCCTAAAATATACCCATTGAATGTACATTTAAAACATTTCGAACAATAAACGTAAGCGATTGCCCATGCATCTGTTGCTACTTCCGCAAAATTGACATGTTTTTTTCTGCACGCGGTTGTTGACGTGTGTAATCACCAGAGGGTTTACTTTGAATTTTTAGGTCATGGTGATGACCTAAAAATTCAAAGTGCCAAAAAAACGCAAAACCACACCTTTAAAACTCAACAAAAATGACCTCAAAATGAAAAAAAAAAGCCCTTAAATTTACGCAACGATGTCTTGCTGTTCTTGTTTTGCATTATTACTTGTTTCTTTATTTATGTTTTTACAATTATCTTTTTAATTGCAAATTTTAATTTATATTTATAAGTATAATGAAAAAATCTGTACTCGAGTATGATCTTTTGAATCACAAAAGTAATAATTAAAATTATAAAGTAATTCATAAATAATATAAATACCGTAAATTATGAAAGAAATTATAAAATTGCCATTTTCAATATTAGACAGCATCAGAATAGCATTCTATTACTAAGAATTTTTACCACTTTCTTGATCTGCCACAATTGGGTTGATATTTCAACCGAATGCTTTATTTTTTTGATATTTTTAGCAAAATTAGTAAACAAAAAAAGTATTTTTCTCTTTTCGATGGTGAGTAGCACAGAATAGGTTCCATTTGTGGCACTAACTTTACATTAAAATATGAGGTTTGTGGTAAAACTCCTTTTGCCAGAAATGCATAGAAGATTTGGCAATTTCCTGCTTTTTAAACGATTTTGGTAAACTTCATCAAAGGTTGACACATATGCTGCACTTTTAGATATTTGGTGAGGTACAAACTATCCCTTAATTGCTTATAACTTTTTAAATTTAAAAAGCTATTTTAAAACCTTGTGCAGCTTGATCTAAATTACGATTTAACTGATCAAAACTCAACAAAGGAATTACAGAAGGGGTGGGTAGAGAACATTTCTGTTTTTTCATGTTCCTAGTTTTAGGAAATAAAAGTTTTTTCGAGATGAATTTCTGCATTTTAGAGCTATTACTGGTATTACAGTTTTACTGCAGTGAAAGCATATTTTGCTTCATGCCCATTTGCAGCTTCCCAGCTAGTTTAGTTGCGTTTCTCACAGGAGGCGTAGGTCTTTTAAAGCAGAGTGTAGATTCTAAAATTGTTTACAGTACTATGTTTATTTCAGTTTTGTTTGAAGAAAACCATTTTATGATTCGAGGTTCGCTGATATTGGTTGATAACCGAATTCAACAGGTCTTTGTTACTTGTCATTGCTGTGGTTGCATTGTGAATTCTCTGGATGGCCATATTATTTGCCTGTTTAGATCCCTTTGCGTTCCCTGGTCATTTCTTCAGGCGGGCAAATTAGTTTATGCTACGAAAAGTGCGAGACGTCTTAAGGCTTCTTTTGATAAATTTCCAGGCAGGCTAAAGTGGAAGAAAAGAGTTATGGAGGCAGCTGTGAGCCATCTAGACTACGCAATACGCCCTAGCTTTCTTTCTGAAACTCCTGAGGATGCAGTCCAGTTGAAACAGTTGCACAAGTATCAGACACATGTACAGTAGTACATGTTTTGATCAATACTTCAAATTTTTAGTATTTACGCTTTCTCTTTCCCTTGTAACATGAAATAGATGACTTAGAATTGTAACATGAGTAGGTTTTCGCATCCCATCAGCTTCGCTTTTATTGGACAAGAAAGTCCTTTGGTCCAGAAGTTTTTCTATCCGTGGGAAGGTAAAGCACACTATTTGCAGAAATAAGTTTTTGAGATATTTCAAGTAACCCGTTTTGGACTCCATTCTAACAATAGGGAATGGTTAAAATTCAATGTATTTTCGTAACTAATTTGCAGCGGAAACCACAAAAGTAAACTTGTACAATAGATGAGAAGAATTCAAAAAAAAAAAAAAAAAAAAAAAAAGAAAAAAAAAAAGAAAAAAAGAAAAATGTGCAGGGGATACTGCGTTTTACGTTTCCACGCCAGTACTAGTACCACTATTATTTCTTATGTAGTTTTTCATTGCATTAACTCTTAATTTGCTCGTTTGGATTGTAAAGGTATTTGCAAGTTTCGCTGATAAAAACAATGTTAAAGCACCTTTATTTTACAAAACTTTCATTTTTTTGTAAATTTTCATTGATTTCATGATGATTTTCTTGGTTTTCATTGATCTCATTCTCTTGGAAAATTTTGAATTTTTTGTTAATGCCCTGAGAAGTTGTTATATTATCTTTTTTTGATCACTATAGCGTATGGGTTGAGCACATATGTGCATCATATGCACCACAGTATCATATCCTCCATAGATCCTTCGGTGAATTAATAAGAACACCGGAGGCCTAATAATATCAAGTATGACCTTATTGGGTTCAGTCTCTTATTTAGGGGTATTAAATTACCAGAAAAATGATGAAACACAGCTACATTTTTCTTTTTAGATTGATCAGCTGCATAAATAGAGCTGTTTATTAAAAAAAAAGTTGCTGATTGGTCTATATACTAAAAAACAACAGTGAACCACGAATAAACAAAATTTACTAAAAAAAGATCAGGCAACCTCACACAAGACTTTTTTTGTAGTAGTAGTCACTATAAGTTAACCTGTTGATAGCAAACTTCTTGTCGATAACCCTTTTTTGTCACCAGTTGCGTTTTCGGATGACAAAATCTAGCTCTAGAAAATTTTTGCTATCCTACATATAAAAATAGGGGGAGGGGGGAGTGTTTGGCGCACTACTCTTCTTATGAAAAAGCGGCGTCATTATACTTATACGTGCGTACCTTTGGCAGTACAGAAAATACTTGAACGCCTTTCAACTTCGCGGTAACCACAAGGACAGCGAGACTTTTCCTCCTGGGGCTGAGGGTTTGGTCAAAACAGTCCATATATGGATAAAAACTGTCATACTAGAATTGGTAATATGTGCAAAGTCAACTTTTGGGGGGATTAAACTTCGGAACCTCCCTCGTGGCGCACCTGGGAAATGTTTCTTTCATAGACACTGTTATCAGTTTTAGAGAACTAGCAACATCTACATGCCTCAAGCTAATATTGTACCAATGGGGGAAAATCTTGATAAGTTTGGGGAAATAAAGAATAGAAAAGGATACTTATAAATCTAAACATTACATTTAATTCAAGACTTTATTTAACTCTGTACGTAAAAGTTCTGCGTACATTTTTTTCCATTATAAATAGGAAATACTACTTTTTTTTAGAAGAATACCTGTTTTTTTCCCATGATAGTTACATATCAATGCAAATGTTTCTGAAAAAAAAAGGAAAATTTTAAATGCACATTTCACGAAAGGACCTGCAGCGAATAACTATACATTCTTGAACACGAAAAACTCCTGAATATAGTCAGCTGATTTATTGAAGGCTTTTGGCGTCCGTAATTACTTCGTTTCATCATCATTTTACTTAAATACAAAAAAAAAGTCGAAGTTTTTAACCAAGCGATTTTTTACTGCTATTTTTAATTCACAGATTGAATAAAATATTTCATTGACCTATGAAAACCAAAGATAAAGTGCAATTAAATATTTAAAGGGTTAAATTTGTATTATACAGAAAACTATGCAGTATTTGGTTCAACTTGACTTGACGTTTTTACAAATTTAAATCGTTTTTTGAAAGTAAAATCGATGCAATTCTTCCCAAAAAAGTGTGTCCATTATTGTAAACGATAATTTAAGATCCAGTATAAATATACAAAAAAAAAAGTTCTGACTTCGGAAACTCAAGATGATAACTTTTAAATTCAATTTCTCCTTATGGAATGAAATTTGCATTTTTATTTCACTTGCTTAGGGTGCATGAATTTAATAATATATTCATTTATGTGTATGCTTTAGCATTCATCCAAAGTTTACTTTCAATCTACTCTATAAAATATTCTAATTTACATTCAATATTCTATAAAAAAAAATCATGTTTTAAATCTTAGAGACATGAACTTTTTCGTCACTACAGTTAAGATTTGCATTTAAATCATCCATTTAAAAAAAAACAAGTCCTTTAACATTTTCTCCAAAATCTCGGGCATAACATAAGTAATCCTATATCTTAAGCGGAAAGTATATGCAATATTTGATTTCATATTAAACGTCTTCTCTTCTAAAGCTTTTTTCTCTGATATTTCTGTCTTGTATTATACATGAAATGTAAGGCAGATATAAATGCCATGAAACAAAAAACCTTGCAATGAATGTTTCATGGGTTGAGCATCTGCTCAGATTTTTGCCCCCCGGGGAAAACTAGAGATTTAAGATTTAAAAGGAAAGTGAAAGGAAAGAAAAGAGAAAAAAAATCTAGATTCAAAGAAATGTTAGTACATTGTCCATATTTGAAAAGTATTTGACAAAAAAATGTTCAAGAAATGATAAAAAGACCATTGAAAAATTTCAAGCACTTGGATGAGAGAGGATTCAATGAGCAGAAACGAACTGGTAACCTGGCATTAAATTTCTTTACCAAAAAAATTTTGAGAAGTATTTTATTTCTTTCTTTCGACCAAAACCGTCTAGCGAAACTGTCTGAAACATCCCAAAGGACACCACACAGGACCACGCCCGCTTCCTTGAAAGCGAAGATTGAAAAAATACTACATTGCTGTAGATACCATGTTTGGCCACCATGATATTTTCTCAATGTCCACTTGCTGATTTCGGGGTTATCCAATGAAAGCAATTTTAAGAAAGTTTATGGAAAAAAATTTCGTTGTCTTTTAATCACTGTTAATTACATAAAAATGCCATTTTTTGTGCACAATATGTATTGCTTACCCTCATTGTTAAGGTTTTACTTCCAAAAAATAATGAATGATTTTATGAAATACGCAGTTGCTTAGATGCATTTTTTTTTAAATAGTATGAAATTATCATTTTCTTTGTTTTTAATATTACTAGTAGTGTTAATTAGTAAGTTTAATTTTAGGAGTATTTTGTTAAAAAGCTAATTCATACCATGAAAATAAATATTTAGCAATGAATATTCTTTTTGTCTGTAACGTTGGTAATTTTTTGTTTGCTGTTGTTTTGGTCATTAATAGACAAGATATGGGCAGTTGAGAAATAGTCATTTTTACCAAATTTCTACCATCTTGTGTTTTACACAGCTGTTAAAAATTCAATAAAATAGAAAGAAAGGGTTCAAGTTCAACAAATTTAATAACAATTTAAAGTTATTTATGTAACAAACATAAACCGATGGTTTAAATAAAGTTAAAGGGACTTTTCATTGTAGTTTTAAAAAGAAAGTGAAAAAAAAAGTTCAAAATTTAGTCAAACTTAATGGACTGTAAAAAATGAATCATCATTTTTTTTTCTTCTAAACCTTGGTAGCAACACTAATTAATATTCACAATTCAAGTACCAAACAAATCACGAAGGCAATATATTTCTTAACAGCTAAAAAGATTTTTTAACCTAGAATATCAATGAATAAAATCTTTTGCTGATTTAATATACTAGTAAAAAGGTTTCTAAAAAAATGTCATTTCTTATATCATTATCTTAATTTTAAGTAGTAAAATGTATTACTGTACATTTATAGAAATTGTTTTATAAATTGTATTATTTAAAACTTGCTCTGGGAACTGATATTGCGTACATGAAAATAATTGTTTGAGTGAAAAAACTGATGAGTGCTGTGATGAATAAAATGACCATAAAAATTTTTATACACCATCATGGTACAAAGTATGACTGACAAAAACCTCTGTATGTGGGTTTAATACTGTACTCACTAACATTAAAAAAAATCTGATCCTTAAACCAACAGAAGAACACCGAAAATAACTCTATTGAACTTTTACTAAAATGCCATTATTTTTTCCAAATATTTAAACAAGATAGTACATATTTCATTGATCCTTTTTTTAAAAATAATTAGGCATTGCAGCTATTAATAGCTATTTTATGTGTACATTGGCATTTGTCTTCGCATTCGTGATCATGTTTAAAATCATTCTTTTATTTGCATTCTCTTCTTTAAAAGAAAAAAAAACTCATAAAAAGTTCTAAACAAATTGTGTCTCGTAAACATAATTAATAAAAATTAAATTAAATAATTAAAAAATTAGTTTAAATAATTTTTGTCCGCATTTTAACAAATTAGCAAATTATATTAATTGAATGGTTTTGCTCTTAATATACACTACGATTTTAGCGGAAAATCTTGCTCAAAACACTTTTTTGGTTTTTAAACTAAAAAATCCCACAGCTTTCAGTGAACAGTAGTATAAATTTGGACTCGCTGATGCTTTTCTTCGGTCGACTAAGACAGCGTGCTTTACAGAATGAGAACAACTAATGTATGTTTTAACTGTTCGACTATTTCTACTTTTCTTTTAATAATATAACATGTAAATTATTGTTTATAATTAGCTTTCAACTTTTTATCAATTTTTAACATTTTATTTAAATCCGTCATACATTGTGAAGAGTTTTCCCCCACGTTTTACGCAATAAACAATTAAAAATATTAATTTAATACTGTTTTAATATTGAATTAATTTCAACAGTTCTCACTTGAAGAAGAAAAGAACAAGGATGCAGTTGTTAAGATTTGTTGTAGATGATATAACTTTTTAAAATGTATTTTTGAGTCTGTAAAATGTTTTAAATCTTAAAATATGAGATAATGAAATAAGAGAAGAGCGAATTAGAAACTATTTCGCTACTATATTCTAGCAACTAGGAGAGTTGCATAGCTTCATATTCTAGATTTAAAAAAAGGGTTTAGGTGTAAAGAAATATTAGCGTCCTGAAATTATTATAAACTTAAAGGTTTCTACCAAGTTTAAATAACTAAATAAATAATATTTTTAAAAACCCATTAAATTTTAAAGAAAATAATGTATATTTCACTATAAACTCCAGATGTATGTTTGTCATATACATAATTTTAAATTGGTACCAGAATTGTTGAATTTTATCCATTGTTTCACAAGTTATTGAAATGTTTTAGACGTAGTGCTACGTCAAAGATGGCTGCAATTTAGTTCAAATGTGTTTTTCCTTCGGTTTATATTTTGGCTAGTAATGGAAAAAATATTTTACAAATTGATACTTTTAAATTCACCACCGTAGTTTTTAGTTGATTTTTTTTTTTTTTTTTTTTTGAAGCCTGTTGTCGTGGATAAATACGCGTCTTATACGTATTTCGCCCCATCTATAAGTAGTCTTCATTCACATTGATACAATGAATCACAATGATATACTGAACATAAAGTTTTTTCCTCATTTATAGAAGCATTTTTTTCATTCGAATCTTTCTTTAGATTATTCCAAAATCAAATCGAGTTAAAGAAAAAGTTTAAATAATATTTTTGAACCTCTAGAATACCAATGGTGATGTAAATAATTTGAAGTAGATATTTATTTTTTTAATGCTTAAGTAAATTAATCATACTATTGCTTCTTGCACATTGCACAAAATCACCGTATTTAATGTAACTAAAAAAGTCAGATTTCTTGAAAGAATGAGCAATGAACGAATTTATTATCAATATTTAATAATAATATTTTTTTATCAATTTTTTTACATAATTCAAGTGCATGCTCTGTTCTGATCTTTGAAGAATCTATCCTGCAAGAAACTATGGAAGTTAGGATATTGTTCCAAAACCAATACTACTTCATGTTTAACAGGGAATAACATCACGCCATCTTTAGGTAAACACATTAACTCACTCTGATTTTAGACGACGCTGCTACAGCTAAGGCCTCCTTTTATTTGGGTGCACCTTTTAGAATATATTTTCTAACATTATTGTTTCAGCTTTGTACAACATAAGTAACTTATAGATGGTAAACAAAAATCCTTAGATACACTAATTAGATACACTAAAATAATTAGATGCAGTGTTAAAAATTCAGGAAAATTTTTAAGTAGGGGAAAGTGGGGTAAAACTGGGATCCTAAAGTTTGCCGGCTTCCAGATTTCACAGTTTTTAGCATAAAGGAACAAAATTTCGCAAAAGTATTTACTACTTATCTGTTAATGCAACCACAGTTTCAAAACCATAAATGTTTTTGTAACTTTTATTAATTTTTTGGTTAAAAAAAAGTCATTTTACCCGGTTTTGCCCCACTAGTGTGGTAAAACCAGATAGACATGTTATTGCTTTGGAAAAATAAAAATAATTAAAAGTTTCAACAAAATTCTAGTTTTATTTAGTAACATATGTTGTCATAACATACAACTTTTGTCTTAATTATTGTCATAACATACTGGAATAAGTATAAAAGGACACAAATTGATGAGTTGACAGTAAATTTAATTGTCTTTACCATTAATTTCTTGCTGTAATATCAGTCCTAGTAACACCAGTCATAAGTAAAATAGTTATCTTCCTCTTCGGCCCAAGAGCAGCTTTCGTGGGCCCAAAGACGACATTGGAAGCATTGGATCCATCCCTCACCACCCTTGGAGTTCGAATAAAGCTCATTGCAATAAATGCAGGCAGTATTGTCATCCTCTTCACTGGACTCATCCCTCATTTGCTCCTTCTGTTTTTCTTTTTTCTGGCGCTTTTTTTTCTGTCTGTTCCTTTTTGGCATCTTTATAATGTTGTCTTTTCTTTGATCCGTTAATCTTTCTTTCAGGATTTTTTTTTCTTCCGTCCATCTTTGGTCTCCTTTCCATCATTTTTCTTTTTATTTTCTTCTAATGCTGCCTGAAGATGAAGCTTGTACGGAGACCGTCAAAATGACAGTTTTTCCTTTTCTCTAGTCCTCCTTCGGCTGCCTCTTTCTCTCAGTGTATGGGGGTAGCACCCGATTTTGCCCCTCAGTTAGTATCCGGTTTTGGCCTGCACGTACAGCTTTCAAAAAAATGCCGTCATATGACTATACAGAACGCTACAGACAGTTACTTAGAATGATAATGAAGGTAATTAAATGTTGTACAAAAGATCTACATACCTCTACTGTTGCAGAAACAGGAACGTAGTATAATCGGTCTAGTTTTGTTCAAAAATTTTGAGCAAAAACCACTAAAACAGAATTTTCTTCACAGAAACGAAATAAGTCAGTCTATTGCGTTCTAATTTAATGACCGCTGCTTTTTCATCAAGGTGGAAGGTAGTTCTTCTCTTGTCCACACGATTGCAGCGCTTACAGCGGCTAGAAGGGGGTACCCGGTTTGCTTCCAACTTCCCGGTTTTACCCCACTTCCCCCTATATATTATTGCAAAATGGAATGTTTGCAGTATATTTTTTTAAACAGTATATTGTACGGGAAAAGTAAGGGATTGCAGAGCCAATTTTTACACCAAGTAACTTATGGTGAGATGCATATATATGTATCTATCATCCCTCATCTGTCGCATCCTATTTGGTATAGGGGATAGCGAAGCGGTCTGCGAATCCCTCCGGACCTAGCTGCGTGCATCTTTTTGCTCAGCGTAACTAGCATCAGCGCTCTCTTAGTTCTACCCTAAAACTTTACAGTAAAACAGTGTTTTACGATAAAAAAAAGTACTCGCATACATAAATGCCAGGACTTTTTACCGTAAAATCTTATGAAATATTTTAACAGTGTACTTTCATGAGCTTATCTTGCACACAAAGAATTGGTTTTCTCTTAAAGAAAAATCGGGACTTTATCTCTCAGTTTTATAACAGTTGCAATTTTGCTCTGACCTCCATATGGAAAGCTAAACGTCAGAAAAGCGCCACAATCAATGCAACATTCTGGACTGAATTCCTATCCTTTTTTTTTTTTTAAACACGCTTTTATTAGCTTCACTTGTATGTTTATTAGTAACTCTCCTTTGGACTAAGAGCTCGTGGCTTGCTACTGTTAGTACATTCCACCACTTTATGAGCGTTCATGGCCGAGCGGTTTAAGGCGCGGGTCTTCGCTGACGTCCACATCCGGGAATCATTGGGCGTGCGTTCTAATCCCGTCTACACCGATATTAAATTTATGATCTTGCAACTCAATTTTCGCCCACTTTTTGTGATCAGATTCTTTTTTAAATTTGGAATGCAACCTCAGATCCGATGACAATGCAATATTCTACAATCAAATTAATTTATTAGCGATAAATTATTAGTTTATTCTAATTAACACGCTTTTATTAGCTTAACTTGTATGTTTGTGGGTCTAACTTCCCTTTGGACAAATAGCCAGTGGCTTATTAGAATTACTTACAACGTACAAATCAGAGCTGCGGAGTGTAACAATGTTTGCACATGAATTTACCAGAAAGCATTCAAAATATCTGATGCAAATAATGCAAAAGAATACTAAGATACATTCCATTATAAAAATCGAACACACGCACAAAGATTTCATTTAAGAGTTACAAGTGCTAGCAATACTTACTATCTAAATCTTATTTGAAAAAAAGAAAAAAAACAGTAATAAGGACTTTATTTTTTCAGAAATAAAAAATACAAACAATTAATTTTTGATTATTTGAGTACAAAAACTAGAATCGTAAATCCACAATCTTGGAGGTGTCCATCCCTCTAAGAGTCCCCCCCCCCGCCCCGAATTAGAATCATCCAAAAAAGACCGCTTTAAAATACCCTCTCCCCTAAAACTGTCTATAGCGTAGTCTATGTAACACCCCCCCCCCCTTGTTAATCATTAATGATAATTCGTACAAAATAAAATAATAGTTTAAAAAAATATAAAAAAAAAACACGCTTTAGTAGCTAATTGAGCTAAAAAGTTAAAAATAATCTTTGGATGACAAGTATATAAAGTTATGTACCAAACACTTAATTTTACCGTAATAGAAAAAAAAACATGGACGACTTCTTATCAGTTGTCTTAAATTTCTTTCACTTGTTCTCCATGCAAAAATATAAATAGGCAACCCCCCACGCTTTTTTTTATTACAGTAAAATTAAGTGTTTGGTCAATTACTTTACATACTTGTCATCCAAAGAAGATTTAAACTTTTTAGTTCATTTTGCTACTAAAGCGTGTTTTTTTAGATTTTTAAACTATTTATTTTTTTTAAAAGAATGACAGTGCTTAATGAAGGAAAGCTTTCTCAGCGGTCGTCTACTGTTATTCAGACAGATATGCTTCAGTGTTTTGAATTAACTCAGTACTAAGATTTCCAATCCCGCAAAATTTAGTCCCGCAGGATTTCGGGATTGAAACGAGGCAATCCTGCGGGATCCTGGGATCCCGCGTTATCGACTAAATTTTTTAGAAAATTTAATTTTAGTGGCAAATAGAAAAAGTTGTGTTTTTTAGAAATGACTGATTTTGTTTTTTTGCTCGAATTAAGAGTTTTTTCAAATTCCGTACACAATCTATAGAGTACTGAAAAATCACGTATCAATTAGCTGCTATCGTTTGGTACGCAAAAGTATGCCCTTCGCTTCTCATGGTCCAGGAAGGGATTTTTGTGCAAAAAATAATGCGATTGATAAAAACGAGTGCTATGGCTCCACTGCTGTTGGTTTTAGAGTTTAAATAATTGTGGCTCCCGATCACAAGCAAAAGATCCCCGTAAACTTTATGACCTTCTAAAGTAGATTTTTTTTCTTATGGGAGTCAGGCTGAGCTTTTTCTGAAGAACTGCAAATTTCGGACAAAAACGTTGTCGATTTGCTTTGTGTATTGCTGTATCCATTTTAATTTTCATTGAGAATACCCAGCCTTGTTGCTTTATTAACGTCGGTCATTTTATCAGTGAATTTGATACATTACAGCAGGAGTGAACGCTGATTGGTTTTACCAAGTCACTATCTCAGTAAAAGTTTTTGGATAACTTTGCTAATTTTACATCTCACTTAAAGTAGATATTCAAAAACTTGAGCCGATATAACACCCTGCCAGTCGTTTCATCCAGTTTTCTGTCTCCTCTTTCAGAGTCGCAACCAATATTGCAGATTAGTCAGCTAATTCATCCAACATAAATTTCAAAGTACCAATTTGAAATTTATATCAGCTTCACGGAAACAAAGATATCGGTTATGCTCTTTATACAGGTTAGAGAGCATATATAATGTTAAAATTTTCATTGCTTTCTTCTTCGGAGGAAAAAAAAGTGCACTTTTATTAAGTTAAAGGTTTCAAGTGTTTTCCTTAAGCTTCCGAAATTGCTGAACTTATGAACACTGAAACTTCAAATGAGAATACCTATTCATTCTCAGAAAAATATGCTCCACTTTTATTGTTTTCTTGAATGTGAAGTCTACCGTTCATCATATGAGGCACAAAGTTTTCTTCCTCTTCTTACAGCTATACAGAAAAGTGATTAAAACTTCAGAGGATACTTGTAAAAATATTCGTTTTATGGACTTCAAAAATTGGGAAACGTTTGCATTGGAATTTTTTTGTGGGATTGGAAATCCCGCTAAATATTGTGCGGGATCCCGCGGGATTCGGGATCGCGATTGCGGGATTGGAAACCCTACTCAGTACCAGTCGAAAGTGCCTATTGTTTAGAATTTCACGTTCTAAATACTGTGATCTTAAAGGACATTTTAGAACAACGGCAAACTCTACAAGCGTAAGTGTAAGTGATATTTTCGAAAAAAGAAAACCATACTACACTGGTGGACAATTGCTAAGGACGGATCACAATGGGCTATGTAGCACGCAAAAAAGTAAGTGTATTTCGATGCCAAGTGAAATAAACTAATGCCAGAACACTAGAACATGACATTGACGATAATTTATTGTACTCTGAAATCCAGTAGGCGTTGAAAAATGTTCAAAGGAAAAAACTGTCATTTTGTGCTGAATATGTAAAAGTGAAAAAAAATATAATTACCGTCCCCAGATGTTCCGGCGTTAGGAGTCAATATGGGATATGGCCACCATGGAGAGCAATGCGACCTTCCACACGTCGTTTGCTGCTTTGCACAACAATATCCAGCTACTGTTGAGGTAATTTATCCTATACCTCTGTCAGTCACAAATGAGGGTGCCCTTGTTTATTAGAGGGTGTCGACCACCAAGATTGCTCCCCAAAGCATTCCAAACATTTTCAATGGAAATTAGATCTAGAGAATGTGATGGTCATCCGTTGGGTTGAAAATTCTCGCTCTCTAGACACTTCTGGACGACGGTTGTTTAATGAAGTGTTGCAAAATCATCCATGAAAACGAATTTATTTTGCTAGCACTATGTACCAATCTTCTGCTGACGTCGTACTGAGTACAGAACCTCCTTCGTGATATTTGCTACACATTCCATTTGATTGAAACGATTTCCAAAACTTCGAAACAACCCCGCGGCTAACGTCAAACACCGTGGTAACAACTGATATTTTTTGCCCTTCTTTCAATCTTGTCAACAGCACGGCCACCCGCAAAATCATCTAAAGGATGTCCAGAAGACATACCGAAAAATTAAAGTTCGTCAATTGATTCCTTCCCGTCAAACTCGGCCTTTGAACAACAATGGTCGTCACGCACCAAATATTTTTTTTTTCGCTTATCTGCTCTATCACGTCACGAACAACGTCGAAAATCTAAAATTTGCATATGCACAACATGTCTTAACCGTATCTCACACTAATGCTGATTTCCATATTTCCTTGCTTTGTGTTTTGAGGTTCCTAACGCTGCTATTGCCATCCATCCTTAGCAATTGTACACCAGGGTATAAGTAAACGTTTTGCATGCTCCTATGAACCATACATAACACAACTGATAAATTTTAGCTAATTTAAAGAACCTGATAAAACATTATGTTTAAAGAAAGATATGCAGCTTTTTTATATTTAGCATTTAGTAGTCAAGAACTAAATAACATATTAGTAATGCTCAAGCTCATTTAAACAATCTGTAGCAAATTGTGTTGATGTCCTTTGCGCGTTTGTCTGTTATTCTTAAGGACACTTATTCTCCATGCAAAGAAACAAAACATCCATAAGTATTTTTTAAGCGTAATTACACAATAGAACATGCAATTTTACTTGTTTTTTGATATACTAATCATTTTTGTCGTTAAATCAAAAAAATCTCAAACTTTAGCTGTTGAAGTTTAAACTATGTAATTTTAGTTTTCTTATTTTTACTTCGAAGCTACAAACAAAATCTATACTGTAGATTACTTAATAGGTACACATCGAAAAGACTTTTTTTGGATTGCTGAGAAACCAATTTTCAGTTCAATTTGAAACCAAAAATGGCGACAAAATAATCTGCCACTTGAAGCAGTATGTAAGAAGTGTGGAGGACCAAGAATCCATTTGAAAAAGCATCCCACCGCTTTTTCCTTTCTTTCTCCAACCTGCGAATACATATCTCAGCATTCCATAAGGCAACATTTTTCATTTTGGGACACTATTTTTTCTCCAGTTATTTCCACGTTTTCTTTTATTATTTTTTTTCAAGGGCGGATTCACAAATTGAGTTTCCCATGGTAGAGATATTTATGTAAAACGCAAATATATTCCGAAAAATCAATTCATGTGTCAAAGCATCGTTTTTTTTTTCTTGTGGGCTTTTTCCCCTTTTTCCAATAATACGTTCCTGAAATGTCAACACACAACAAAGTTCTGCTGAAGCACTAATATATGAGGCATCTTTTATCAGATCTCTAAAGAGAAAAAGAAGTCTATTCTACTAAGTTCTGACAAACTATCATGTTTGTGTTACACTGTTTTAACTTGTGTGCTTTTTCGTCTTCGAAGTTTTTCATGTCTTGAACTCTTCTGAGAATAAAAGGCTGCTTTTTCGCAAAAACATCAGTGTTTTCAAATAAAATATTCGGGAATGTTAATATATTATTCATTTTTGAATGTACAATAAACTAAGGGCCATTTGATTTGATATGGATTTTAGCTAGGACTTGAAGATAAATATAATCCATAACATACATAACAATATCGACTACGCATACATTTCAATAAGTATACAGTTATTATCTGCTAAGAGCGCAAACGATTTCAATAGAGTCAATAATTCAAGTCAGAATGAATGATTCAATGAACTTCTCGTTTTCTTTTTTTTTCCCGTCTTAACATATCGTATGGTGATATGTAGTAAACTTTGGCTGAAGAATAAAGTTCATCATTGAATTATTTTTTTGCTTTAAGATTTTAAAGAAATTGATTTCAAAATTGGTTGTTAAAAAGAAATTTGAATGTTATATCATTTTTGCTTCAACTGCACTCTGCTCCATAGAAATATGGGCAATGTATAAGACGCCTTTAACTGACTAAAATTTCAATTAATTATCCTACTATATACTTGGCAGGATTTTGTAAAGGATTCATGTATTTTTTATAATTTAAAGACATCTTTTGCTTATCCGTGACAAGTGGCATGTACAGAAGGTCTTTTGTATGTTATTGAAACGGGGAATGCAAAAAAAAAAAAAAAAACTCCGAAACATGAAGATATGTTGTATACTCAATTGAAAAGAGCGCTTTGTGTGAGCTGGGGATGATACCTTTCACGATCCCTTAGGGATTATTACTGTTATCGTAATTGGTACATTTTGTACCTATTTCAAACTCGACTGTCACCTCTCTTCTTTTCGGGGTCCTTGGATTTGTCTTTCGGTGCTCTTCCTGTTAAGTTAAGTATATACACTCTAAAAACAACAATTTCAAAAATGACGAAAAAGTACTCAAATTGAAAATATCGCAGAGTCAAAATGGCTCCGACTATGTGGCATTCAAATACTCAAATCAAAATGTGCTCATTCTCGAGTATGTAATAATTTCAAATTTCAGTATTAACTGAGTTATGTACTCATCTTTGAGTATGAACATAAGTAAGCACACTATTTGAAAACATGGGCACTCCTATTTGAAACAAAAGGTTTCAAGAAAATTTGAAATCATGAATGTGCTCCATTTTGGAAACTTCATTTTTCTCAGTGTAGTGGGGGATATCTCTTCTTATACTAGACTTGCCTGGCTCTTCTGATTAAAAAATTCAAACATTAATGTTAAATAGCTTCTCATCAGTGAGCAAAAAAAAAAAGTTTTGATTAAAATATTTTGTTTGCTATTATTAAGTATCAGTAGACTGTCTTCTAAAAATGCACATAATTGGTTCCATAGTTTCTATTCACACTTCAAAACTCTCGCAAGACGTTAATTTGCGTTGAAAATCTTTAGTAAATAACAGGGTAGAGCTTCTTATGAGCAACAATCACTAGTATTTTATTTTACTCATTATTACCGATGCTGTGATAACGTGCATTAGTTTGTTAACTATGCACACCGCCTTGTCTAAGCCGCATGCCTTGTCCAGTGGTCGGATAAGTCTGGCTGCTATGAAGAGGTCCCGGGTTCGAATTAAGGCTCGGACATGGATGTACCATCCCTCTTCTGTTCTTGTCCTTTCTTTGTGTGAATTTTTTGTTGTGTTGCGAATGGTTGCCAACCCTACAAACATGTCCTCATGGCATGTGTGTACTGTGGAAGTCGGACTTCACGCCAAATTACGGTACAGTTGCAAAAGTGAAGCAGCGCACCCGAAATTGCCGGAATACCTGGCAAACAGCAGCAGTTATGCTCACTGATCGATAAAGCGCTTTATCGATAAGCGGGGTTTTTAGTTTGAATAAGAAGTCTTGATCTAGTCAAAGTACAAATGTTTTTTTTTTTTTTTATTTTTTTTATTTTTTATTAAAAAAAATTATTCCGCGTTATACAGTTTCATATCCTTTGCGATGAACTTCCTTTGCGCATTAGAAGTATATCTGGTCGAGTGCGTGGTGCTTTTATGAATGACTTTTAATGGATCTTTGGTAACATTTTTAACCAAACCATGTTTTCCTTCACTTTAAAAAGCTTTACTGCTTTCAAAGGAATGATCCTAAAATTTAAGCTCCGAAGAACTAAATACAGTCAACTCCCCATTATCGGCGATCGGATTATTCACGGGTCTTTTCACAATTTTTCATAAACAATTTTATGGGTCATCATTTTTTTTTAAACTTGTGTTATTGTCTGTTTTTAGGTTTTACATAGTTGTGTATATTTTTTTACATTAAATATTATTGGATGCAGTGTAGCAATGTTTTTAGTTATAATTTAAATGCATGTATGTGAGTGTTATTCATATTGTTTTGCTATTGTATACATTAGTATCGTTTTTACCTATTATTTAAATTATCCACAATTTTACTGTACCTTAAGTTCTAAACTTGGCTAAAGTTTTAAATGTCAATTATAAGATTCATTGTTACTTAAATAGCAACTTTAAACGTATTTCATTTCTCAGTCGGTTTTATTTTTTAATTACACAAGATAATTTCAATAACATATAGCAATTTTTAGCGCGCATAATATGCATTGTTACCGCAAAGCAAAATAACATTAAAAAAAAAATCGTCTATCTACTTTTACGGGGAAAAAATACAATTATTTGAAAAGTACCAAGATTTGTAGTCTTTTTGAAATTACTTCCGAATGCACCAAAAACGCAGCAGAATTGGTTTTACAAGTAGACATCAAATTACGCAATGCATTAAATAGAAAGTCATATTGTAACCCTTCACTTTTTTTTCCACATACCCATCAATTAGTACGTAAAGACTCTTATCTAAACTTTAAATTTTACTGATGAAACATATCTGAGTATGGATTTAGAGTTTATTAATGGTAGCTTTTGAAATATTCATGAAAATCACATTTTGCATGAACGTCAAAGATTTTAGGGAACTTTTCGTTACTTTGTAAGGTACTAATTATCTTCCTCCTATTCATCATTCACAATCTTGATTCTTTGAAATATACCTTCAGCTGCAGAAGATTGCTTTTCATTTATCAATACGGCCATACATTTTTCATTCCTTAATACTTCATAACTACTAATTTTTTGCGAAGAATATTAAAAAAAAAAAAAAAAAAACTCATACAATATTTACTTCCATCAAAGTAGGATTTTTATTTTTAAAGTTGAAATTAAAGTTTCACTTCATATGGATGATTTAAAACGGAAATTGTGGGTAATTTATCAGTTATTTTCATTTCTTTTAAAATCAGACAGGCAGCAGTGAAATAAGTGGCACGATCTTTGCCGACTCTTTTGGAAAAAATATAGCAGTTACAGTTGCATTTATAAAATACCGCTAAAGGATTTTTTTTTCTCCAGTTGTAGCCGGTTAAGTGGCTGCCTGTAACCTGTTAAATCTCTAGGTTTTTGTCAAAAAGTTATTTTCGTGATACTTTATTCTAATTAGTTGTTTTAGTTTATTAATTAGTTATTCATACTAGTTTATTTATGAATTTTTGAGCGATTTTTTACAATTTTAACTAATAGTTATATTCTACAAATAGTTCTACAAGTATGTTGAGAATATAAAACAAAAGTAGAGACCATAAAAATATTTTTAGTAAAATTTTCAGCATATTTACCACATTGATATTCTAAGCGCTAACTAATTAAATATTTCTTTTATAATTAACCGTTTGGTATCTGCCCTGGCAAACAGTATAGAAGCAAAATCTTCAAAGTTCCATTAAAATGAGATGAACATATTTTGAGTTTTCAGTTTTGAAATCAGCAACTTGTACGTGAAAACTCATTTCGAGAAAAATGTACTTTGATTTATATTCCCACATTTTTAACATATATTCTGCATGTATAAAAGCCAACATATCTGATTTTAATTACGATTAAGACAATTGCCTGTTTTAAAAATTTAAAAAACTGTTTAGTTTCGTTTTCTTTTAAATTTTTTGCTAAAGTCGGACATTTTGTCATAAATAGCCATTTCTATGCATTTGATTACCTTAAAAGCTCAAATGAGGCAGTGAGAAGCAAAGGTATGTTAAGTGGACATTTTCAAGTTTTTAGCAAAACGCGTTTAAGAGTCTTTTTTTTTTTAAGCTGGACAGTTTTTTTTTTTACTGATTTGTTTGTCCTTGAGTTGGGGTCAAAGTTTAAGGTCGTGAAAAAAAAAAAGCTAAATATATGATTGCTTTGCTTCAAAAGCAATGAGTGAACCAAGCCAATTCTTTTAAGTGTGGATACTACTTGATACTAGGTACAGGCTATCATAAATATTTTAGTTGCTCATTCATGATTTCGACGGCAACGGTCAATTGAAACTGCTACTTTTTTTTTACTTTTTTGCTTTGTTTAGGCCTGGATATCTGCTAAAGCTGTGAGTAACCTTCGAAAATAAGTATATGATTAACCAATCACCACAGTATAGTACTAAGAAAAATATAAAATAGCTTTCTTCTCTTGGCTTTAGTAGTTAAACGATCTCAAAGTCGATGAGTTTTTAAAAATGGCCAAGTTTAGAGGTTAATAACTTTGTTCGCGACGGGTCAACAACTTTGGGACACAGCTGTAGTTATAGTTCGAGTGGTGTAGTTTAAGGTCCAGGTTAGAAATCCATGGCAACTAGTTAATTTTTATTACGTGGCCTCAAAGTTGATAATTTGAAACAAAAATAGTAAAAGTTTTAGGTCAATTACTCTAAAACGCGTCCGTCAATAACTTTGAGCAAGAGCTGTAATACGTGGTGTAGTTTTAGACTTATGTCAGAAAACAAAGAGATCGAATCATCTTACTTAATTAAACGATCTCAAAAATGATGATTTCAGTATAAAAAAGCGTTTTTTCAAGAGATTATATCCGTGCTACTCAAAATCGTATGAGCTCAAGCTCACATAAATACTAGAACGAATCAGCAGCCAAGTGTACTTTAAGCTCCCGAAATTTCATGCTTCCAGTGTAATAAAATGTTCTGCAACCTTGACCATAACATGGCATTTCTTCTCACAAAGCTGATCGGCCGTTTAGAGCACTATATTTTGGAAATCCTAGATCCTCAGGATTCGGATCTCGGAAGCTGAAAATCAGCATCAGGTTAGTTTCAAAAACATCTCTGAGCCTCTATAAAATTTCATTCCATTAGGGGATGATCGAGCAGGGACAGTTTGAAAAATCCGGTCAGTTGACGTAGAATCACTCTGAAATAAACATTATTCACATTTCTCCCGCATCTTTTGTCATTGTCTAACAAACCTATGTCCTTTTTTTTTTAGTTTATATTTATATTTTTACTTTTGAGCCTCATTTAATAAATGTGTTTATTTATAAAAGTTTATCACTAAGAAGTGTATATGCAAATTCTACTGTATTTTCCCCATAAATCCCACATTAACTTTTTTTTTTAAATATGGTGTAATAAAATCTTTTTCCACAGAAAAAAATTAATACAGCGATCTTTAAATAATTTCACACGGTTAATATTTCTCCCTAGCCAACGTGCATTGGGCAAATATCACATCCTTGCTGCATGAATGCTCGTAATGAAAATCAGAGTCAGTGTTAAGTATTTAAAAAACATAAATTTACATACGTCGACAATAAAAATAAAATAATTGTTTACCTAAGACTGAAAATATGTACTTTAAATATTTAACATAGACTTGTATTTTCGTTGATTAAACCGAAAAAGCTATATTTTTTGGGATAATGAGTGTAAACAATGTTAAGTTTATTTTACCATAAAACTCACATTAACTTTAAAAACAATTTCGCACGGTTAATATTTTTCCCTAGCTAACCTACCTTGGGCAAATATCACATCCTTGCTGCATGAACGCTCCTAATGAAAACCAGAGGCTGTTGTACAACGAAAAGTCATTGGAAACTGAAGGACCAATGAATGAGTCTTCATATCGCCATTCGTGTGGGGAGAAGCGACTCACCAAAAACAGGACAACAGAGACTCCCACGTAAGCGAAGATGATGCACATCCAGATTTCTTTGGACAGAGGATTCATGAAGGAAAAGACACCCGGTTTCTTTTTCATGGGCTTCTTTATCATGATGCTGATTCCCAGAGACATGAAGGGCTTCGTGAAGTCTATGACCCGCTCTCGTGCAGATGTTATCGTTAAAGGTGCAATAGCCATATCAGCATCCTGCAAGAAATAATGATCTTTTATTATTTATTTATTTATTAAAATTTTGCACACTACAGAGAAAATCTAATTACAGTGGCAAATAACATAAAAATGGCAATTAAAACAAATGATGCATTAAAAACATATAGACTTAAAATTATAGAATGACATGTTGGAAATATCTAAATCACGACAATGAATGTTAAAAAGTTTGTAAAATTTTAAAAAGACAAAAATTATCAACATAGTTTAATCTGTCAAAATATTTTTTAAACATGAACGACTCTTAAGAGTCCTATTAGGGACATCAAATTGAATCGAAGTAACTCTATCAGAGCAGTCAATTAAATTATTTAGTACCCTATAGAAAAAAAGAAGATACAAAAGTTCACGGCGTGATTTACGACTGGGAACATTATAAATATTAAACAAATCAGAGTAAGAATAAGTCAAAAAATCGTGAAAATCAGTTCTGTTACACAAGTAATAAATAAATTTGGATTGAATCTGCTCTATGATAAATAATATGATGCAAATGTCAATCTGTCAAATGTGTAATTAACTGTTATTGAAAAATATAGAGAAAATAACCTAGTTTAGTTATTTTAACTTTGTTATTTTCTACTTATTAACTGTTTTTAAATTATAAATACAAACCTTTATTTAAGATTACTTTCGATTTTACTAACAGCTTACTAGGTCGGAAAAATGATACAATGTTATTTGATTTTATGAAGTATGAATTTTGAGAACATTTTCTGTGAGTCTGAAATCAAGCGCAAACTGTATTTTACTACCACATTTACTTAGCCAATAAAACGTTGTAAAATAGTACAATATAAAGAAAAATGGTTTCCAAGTAATGGACATTGCAAAATGATCATATTCGCTCGGCATTGCTGGTTAGTTCTGTTCCATCACTGACTTAAGGTAAAAAATAACAGTAAACAAGAATTATATTGCTCTGCGTCTTTCCACTGATTTTGGTAATTGATTTTTGCAAGATGGGCAACATAGTTTTTGCTAATGTTGCCTTTGGTCAAAATCCAGCAATAATACTTGTTAATTAACCTCATCCTTCTTACAAGGCGTGTTTTCAGAGGAAATGCACTGAGTCAGCTTGGAGCCGCAAATGGAAATAAAAGATTGCACTCGTTTACATTGCAACCAGGAGTTCAGCAATACCACTTTTCAGATATCCCACTTTCCACCTGGTAAGGAGTAGGTGGAAAGTTCCTAATGCAATGAGGCGGTGCGTCCCTGCATGGAGATTTTTTTCTTATCTAGGTTAAAAAATGGTCTGCAATGAGCTGGCTTTTTGGTCAATATCAACTGCTCACAGATACACGAGCAAACGCACGTGCACAGATTCACGTATACATATCAATAACGCAAAAGCTAAACGCTTTAAATGTGTGAGGAAACAATGAATACCTTTTTTACTGTAAAGGTAGAACATTTTGTAATATTTTAATACACTCCATCGAAGCCTTGAAACCTATGTTTAGTAACGTTTTTTAATGCTCTGAGCTCTTTTCTTCGTTGAATAGTTGCTTCAACCAAATTTTAGTACAGATTATTCCTCAGGTGCTTTAGTTATTGTGCGTTTTCTGTACTTAAAAAAGAATTAAACAAAAAAAAAAAAATACTGAATACATATATTTTTCTTGTATATTTTCCCCAATGGAGTCTTTAATACATTTTAGCAAAAGTCCTGGTGTAGCACCTAGTCAATTTTTCACATCCCCAAAAGACTCATTTACTTCCATCTTCAAATATACTATCCTTGTAATTAATTATCTAAAGCCAATTCAGACCTTACTACTCTCGTGAATCACACACAAATATGAATTTGTCCTCTAGCTTGAATGGCTCTGAATTAACTAATACAGTTTAGGTTCATTCCACAAACGGCAATGATTAATGAGCTGCGTTGGACACATTGAGCTTCTGAAGATTTATGCAAATTCGTGGGAAAGAGAAACCATCCTTCCTTCCCTGGTCTTTAGCATAATTGTATATTTATGTGACTGTTTACTCAACATCAAGTCACTCTGTATGAGAAACTTAGTTGATATTAGTGAAAGGTAACACAAAGGACTCGAAAATTATTTCTATTCTTATTTTTGCAGACAATTTTTGTTTCATATAATGTGATAAATTCAAAGAAAATAGTTAATGGAAAAGAGAACAAGCATTTAATAATTCATAGAAAAATGCAGTTAAGTGTGAACAGATCTAAATTAATTTTCGCGAAAAGTTATTAGTTTTTTTTTTCTTTTTTTAAAAAAAGCCATACCTTTCTAATGTTATGTTCCGACACCGAGAAATCGTAGAGAATTGTTTTAGTGATTATGTTTTTTTAATAAAATAGTAGGTTGGTGTTTTTTTTATTATTTTTGGAAAGGATATTCGTGCATTGCGTGCTGTTGTTTTTTCCCCTAATAGCAGACTAGAAAAACCGTTATTTTTCTCTATTAGAAAAATAGAGCAAAATTCATCTTTTTTATTCAAACCTTTTTTTAATGCCATGAAGTTTTTAACTTTAACTTATAGTGTTAAACTCATAACTAAACTTTGAACCAAGGTACCACCCGATTTGTTTAGTAATGAAAAATGAAATAAAATACATAGCATAGTTGGGAAACTTTGACGCGTAGGTTATTTGCCTTCGCGTCCCTGTAACCGAGATATACTATGATTAAAATTTGCCGAAATTTTGCCAAAAATCGCCGAAGACTTGGCTGAAAATTGATAACACCACGTGACTTCACCGTCTGCATATGGAACGACATTCATCTGAAAAGCGTGTGAAAGCTGCCTTCTCATTCCGCTAAAAACATAAAAATAAAAAACGCGAAAAAAACAAGTGTAACTCCAACATTTTCCTCTTGTTAGTACTGAATCAAAAACGTATTTCTTTAAATATCTCGAAAATTCATTTCTGCAGATACAGCCATTTACCACGGAAGTGCAGCTCCTTTGGTGTATATTACTAATATCGGTGGTTAAGCCGCATGTACTAGTTGATAAATATGTTTGAAAACTTGATTTCAGAAATTCTTGAAAATTACAAACTCTGTTTTCTTGGGAATGGTACAACAAGCGTTCAACCTTTGCGTCCACAAACATGTTTTCCTATGCTCATTCGATTACTACGGTTTTTTTTTTCATTAGTACTCTATTCTGTGGTTTCCTGGTTAACATATATCATTAAGATCGTGAATGATATTTTCTTAAAAGCAGAGTTTTAACCAAAATTTTTCTCCTGATTGATTTTGCTTTTAGTATTGCAACCGCAACAGTCTTGTACATCGTATTGAGATGGATTTTGCTAATATGTACATTTTTTTTTCAGTTAAAAACTCAAACCAATATACATTCATTCATAACTTGAATCACTTGTTCGATTTTCAAAAAAAACTGGATGCCTTAAAGTAGCTTTTTTTTTGCAACGCTTCTCATTTTCATTTTTGAGACGCACTAAAAATTTGGCAAAGAGAGCCCAAAAACATAAATTAGGGTGCAAAATTCTTTGAAACATTATTTTCTAAGAATTAGAAACTAAAGCTTCTTTGCTCTTAGAAGCAAAAGGTCAGACTTAATGCAAAACATTTACTTTTTACGCTTTTATTTTATTAATTGACGATTAATTATGCAGGAGTTATCACGGTGCGGATTTTTCATCAGTTAGAAAATTGCTACATCAAATGATATTTAATAGCAATTCCTTAGTAATTTCTTTTTTTTTTTCCTAATTACAAGATCCCGTGATAATACAGCCAGTTTTGCTCCTCTGTAGTAGTATATAAAAAAAAAACTATTTAATCAAGAGGCTTCAGACTACAGTTTTATTTTTATATGTTCAGAATCATTTTCGTATTTAATATATGTATTGAGATTTATTTTTTTAGTAATCGCTCTTTTCATGCATCTCTGAATCACTATAAAAATCCGCGCTCATTCACATGAGTAAAATAAGCAAAAAGAAAAATGAAAAGTGCAGTGTAAATGAATGTATTGGATTTTATTTCATTCGAAAACCTTTTAACTCTTTCAAGTAGAAATGTAAATTAACATCAATTATAATTATAAAACAATATTTCTGCCATTTTAACGTCATCTGAAAAATCTAGGAATTAGTAAATGTTTTTTTTAGGGTATTAAGAAATAAACTGCGGCTAAACTCCGCCCACCCCCCCCCCTTTTCTTTCTAACCCTCAAAAAACAAAAAAAATCACATAAAGTGAGTTTATCTGTAAAGAGCACAATTGCAATCTTTAATTACAATTGTACAAATTTAAATTTTATTTTAAAAACTCTAAATAAAAATTATCTCAATGCTAAACAATAATTATAAAGCCAAATCCTGCTCCACGAAAAGATATGATGTACTCCGAAATGAAGCGTAAACAAATCGCATAAGTAGTAGTGACAAGCAGCAGTACAGTACTGAAAGAACAGCGATAGGAATTCTCCCTACCCAGGGGAGAACGTTGAGCCGGCACCGTACATTCGAAAATCTGCTGAGTCGAGGCTACAAACGTCAAACTCGTTGACAAACGGGAGGAGCAGATAGGAGCACTCCCCAGGAGTAAGTGTCGTGTGACCCTTACAGATAATTACCCCTGATGAGTCTAGAGATGTGATGGTAAAGTGGCGAAGAAGATAAGACCATTTGCATATCCATTACACGTCTTGTGCTCGCAACTAGTCTCCAGAGAAAAGCCTTGGCAAAGTAAGAAAAGCTATTTCTCCAATCTTTCAACTATGTTTGCAATTCTTGCTCCAGTGGATCTTCGAGAACTTGGGATAGTGTTTTCGTATGTTTTGATTTTGCTAAGAGCTTCAGCGCCTTAGTTTGAGCTCATGGTTTTTCAGTCGGTCTCCGGGGGGTTTTAAAGTATTTATGTCATGTGTGCCGATGCTTCGAATAAGAGGATGAAATGAGATAAATGAAAATAAAAAAAAGTATTTTCTTTTCATTTTTTTTGTAAATAGATTAGAGATGCTAGAGAAATAAAAGTGTTTTAAGTGTTAAATTAAAGTGGGAATCAAGACGACCAGACCACTCTTCAAAATTAAAAAAAATAATCCACCGAAGTTCCAACTTTTACCTCTTCTTTCTTTGAGAGTAGTAAATTTCCTTAATTCAATTTTAATTAAAACTTAGAGAATGACGAAATATTTTTCTCAACAAAGACAAATAAGTACATAAATTAAGAAGCATGTTTTAATTCCAAAGTTTGAAAAAAACTGTCGCATTATTATCGATGTCATCGATTTGAGAGGAAATACAAGCGTCTCTCGTATAACACAGTTACTTCGTTCCATGCAGTATCGAAACCGTGTTATACGAGACTTTTTTTAAAAATAACTTTTTAACTTATTTTTTGCACTTATTAATCATGTACATAGTAAAAATCATGTCAATATGTATCGTGCTGTATCGAAACTGTGTTTCATGTTATATCGAAACAGTGTTACACAAACCATAGAAATAATGTGAATCAAGGGATGTGTACCGTGTTATATCGAAACCAAGTTTTATTGAAACAAAGTAAAAACACATTAGAGTTATTATCAAACATTAAGAATGTATGTAACAAAAATTAAATTCAATCTTTCTCAAACATAACTTTCGTTTTCTATCAAAACTAATAAGTACTAAATTCAAGTTTCGTACCGTGTAACATCGAAACCTTGTTGTACAAGTACCGTGTTATACCAGGCGCGCCAGTATAAGCATAAAATATGAGTTATAGAACCAAAACGTTTCTTCATTTTTATGATACAGAAATCGAAATGATACACTGGGTAATTTTTGAGATATATAACTCTCGCAAAATTGTCAATATGTATGATTCTTAAAAGCATTATAGATTTACATCATCACGGTACCTGTTAAAAAACCTATGTAGTGCTATGTAGTACATTAAATTTACCATATTTATCTGAAATAAATAAGCATAAGTTTCTTGCTTCATCGTAAAAATGTTCATTTTGGTGTTTATGCAATAATTATAATGCTGGAACTTGGACATTTTTTTCAGCAATATTTAGACCAGTAATCTTGATACTGCTGGAATTTTGAATCTATTTTAAAACTAAACTATGACTAAATATAAAATACGTTTTAAATATATTTTTGTTTTTAATTTAGTTTGAATTTAAAAAAAGTAAAATTGTTGACTGGTATTTTTACAATGAAAAAGGGCAGTTCGGGATGACGTTAAAGCCAGAAAAAAATTTAGATGTAGTACCTTTTTGCTTCGACAATGGTACAAGAGTTACATCATTTTTTATTTATTATTTTTTATGTACAACAGCGGGGATGAGTAAGCATACAAAAAAGGTTTTTTTTTCGCATGCGATAACTGTATTGACTCTGTTTTATAACGGTAATTGTACAAACGCTGCATAGGGAATCACACAACATATTTAGAGATTAAAAATTTATTGACTGTTATATGAAGGGCGAACTGTTGGGAACGACTAAGAGGCTTTCGTGCCTTCATGGTGTTTCTAGCTCTTTTGATCATGCTGTAGTATTTCTCAACAATGTTTCATAGGTTACGCAACCCAATTATTAAAGGGCATCAGTTTGTCGTTATTTATTTGATCAAATATGCATTTAGACAAACATTCTGCTACCATGAAGCTATGTATATATTTTTGAGAGTATTTGAAAAAGTTAGCCCCGTGACTCAGTGGTGGTGCTTCGCACTGCTATGCGGCACACCCGTGTTCGATTCCCGCGTTGAGCAAGGTGGACTCAGCCTTTCATCCCTTCAGTAGGTCGATAAAATGAATACCAAGCATACTTGGGGACTAAACATTGGCGGTTCTGCGTTCGGCTGACAACCTGACCGAAACATCTGCCTTGCCCTCCAGAGTCATCGCGGTCTCGTAAACTGAGATGGGCACACTCATATAAATTCACTTCTATATATGCAATTAAGATCTATAAATATAAAAAAATCCAAAATGTATTTAAGAACATTATTATTATTTTTTAATTATTTTTTTTTAAATTGGAGATTTTTGGTTTTCATTTAGTTTGATTATTTTCAGTTATTTAAGAAATTCATTCTTCAGAATTTCATTTATTGTTTTAAATATGTTTTTCAAAATGCAGGAGTTGGACAATATTTATACTTACTTAAAAGACGGCAATTTATTTTATTTAGTTAATAAATACCAAATACATATTAACAATATCCATAAATACCCAATACATGTATATACAATACATAACCAGTGTCATGTTTAAAACAAATTCAAACAAATGAGAATGCACGGAGATTTTTTGCGCACTTTCTTTTGCAACTTAAATTTATAATTAAATAATATCAAATATTAACTACATTGAAAACTGATGACGGTATTTTATCTGGTAAAAGTTTGCTGACTTAACGTGTAACTGTTGTAAAATACGTGTTAATCGTAGCTGACGGTGAATGCTTCCCAGCGAAAATACTATTTTATTTCACGCCAAACAGCAATCAACAAATAACGATCATCAAAATCATTTAATGATGTAATAAATACCAACAAATGGGCATTAAATCAGTAATATTTGGAAGTGTTAATTTAACTATGTAGAAACAATTACAATGCCCGAAAGTTGGCAACATATCTTTCGTCAAGGTCGCATTCGGTTTAACCAACATCGATGTTACGTAAAAGTATTTTATTAACGTCGACGTGGGCTAAATTGCTAAGAAAAAAAAATAGACAAAGAGTAATATGTTTTGTAATGAGAATCTATTTACATCCATCGTTTAACAAATTTTGTCAAGTATTATGAGGTATCTAGTAATTGGCGGAATTGAATAGAAACTATTCATTCACTGATAGAGCTTGCGTTGCATTATGATGTATCTTATCAGGTTTAATTTGCGAGTATAGATCAAGCTGCGAGGGCAATTCAAACCATATCAAAATGTTCATAGATATTTTGGAAAGAATTATAACATCATATTAAAGTAATATTCTATACGAATATATATATATATATATATATATATATATATATATATATATATATATATATTAACATTTCAAAATAATATTAATTTATGTTCAAAAGTGGTTTTAAAAATCCTTCATGTGGCAACATGTACAATTTTATATGACTATATATGTTTGTTCTTCGATTACCTACACTTGTTATTGTGAACAAATTAAAATTTCTCGTATTTATACTATTTTTTTCCTGTATATGAGTAAGAAATTCGTAATTCGAAAGTGTGAACATAGTGCGTTCTTTTTCTGGTCATTTGTTTCCCTCTTTTTTTCAATAAAAAATTCTATAAAACGTGAAGAAACATAAAGCATTGTTGATTTTCTACCTGTTAACCACGTACATATAATCGTTAACGGCCTGAAGTGTTGTAAAAACACTCAGGAATATATCATCAAAGCAAGAGTTTTTTTACGAAACAGTCAATTGAATATGGAAGCCTCCAAGAAGCAAATCGAGAAAGGAAAATATTGTATCTTTAGAGCCAAAAGCTAGTAGCTAGAGAGAGAGCGTTTATTTTGGAATTGGTTAGATAGTCTGTAAAATAAAAATTTAAGAATAAAAAATAAATTCAGTTTTCTTTAATTTTCTTTTAATTTCTTGAATACTTTCTCGCCTGAGTAAAATGGAAATGCATATAAAAAATTAAATAAGTTTTTAAAAATACCCATCAGGCACAAAGTACGGTATTTTTTACTTTACAGTGACGGTTTTATAATATTAAATTTTACTTAGTTTGCAATAGGCGAACAATCGCTATACTTTCTTCAACGCGAACCTTTTGGATATAGTAACTCTTAATGACAGTTGAAAATAAAATTTTGCTGTTAAAATTTTATTCCAATCCAAATAAGATATATGTAGTAATGTAATAGATTTTATAGCATCAATGTTACAATATGAATGAAGTTTACTTTATTTCTTTATTAACGCGAAAACTTTTTTTTTAAATAGACGAGGTGGTAAACTGAACCACTTAACTATGTTTTGAAGAAAACTGCACTTATGATTTCAAAGAGAAATTTACTAAGTATAATGCTTGGTCCTACTTTCACATAAATCGTGATGAACTCAATTTGGACATTTTATGATCGCAATCTTGTGTTTATCGTCAATTTTATGACAGAGTATTATGCAATCTTCCCCGCTTTGTGAGACTTCTTATGCCATATGTTCTTTATAAAAGTGAATGACGTAAGGCCAACTTTTGCGTTCAAAATATTAATCAACTCCTTTTCTTTCTGTTTACAAAACTCACACAGTTTGAAATTCAGTAAACTTTTATGATAAACGTTACTGTAAAATGGAGTATTTACAGTACAGAAAATAATTTACAGTAAATTGCACCGAAAAAAATCAACGATTGCAGCGCCAATTGATAAACCTTGTGAATTACAGTGCGAAGCAGATTACACCATACATCTCCTCACTGGATGTGTGCCAACTGGCATGGTGGTCAACAAAGTCGCCTGCCAAAACGAAGGTAATGAGTTCGAACCTGCTGCTCGCATTTTGCGTTTCTAACTCTCACTTAATCTACCGTAACATTCTGTAGTACAATATGATTTTACTGTAAAAATTACTGGCAACATGGATGCCAGTAACTTTTACTGTAAAATTTCGGAATTTTTTAAACAGTCCACGAGCCGTGCCTACACAGTTTGCATTTAGTTAATGCGATAAAATATTCGAGAAAAAATATTGCATTTTTAAACAACTTAATCTCCGACCAATTTTAATAAGTAGCTCAAACTGATAGATGATTTATTTGCGTCTGCTATTTGGAAAGCTAAACACCGAACGGCATCGTTTCTTAGTCAAAAATAAACCTTTCTTTCAACGTGAAAAAAATAAATTATTATGAACGGAAAGTTTAGCAGACTTCCCAAAAAGAAAATGAAGAGATTTCATTTACGAAAAGTAAACGTAAAGTAACACGGCCCCCAAACGTGCTTCACAGAAAATATATCCTGAACGATTGTAAAATGTGTTAAAAATAATCTTAATCATTCATTTAGGTTATACCAATAACTTATTTTGTAGCGCAAAATAGAAAAAGGTGCACTTATTTTGCATATTCTTAACTTGAACCAACTCTCCAATAAAGGGAAAAAAATGCCGGTCCAATAAAAGAACAAATACCATTTTCTTTTCTTCTACTAATCCCTTTTTAACAATATTCAAAATCTCGCATATTAATTTGTTATTGCAATTCCAACTAAATACTGTTAACAGTACAGCATAGCTTCTCAATAAGAGACATCAAAGGGCTAGACTACTTGTCCCTTAAATGGAGGTGTTTCTTGTTCGGAGGTAGATGAATTAAAGCATGCCGTATAACTATATCAGTATAATTTCATAATTAAAGGTAACAATTAGCAGTATTGAAAATGTTTTAAATAAACTAAATGAAATTCAGAAGTACTTTAATTGAATTAGAAAAATAAATAACAATTTAAGCAAACATTTTATACTATTACAGTTTTGTGACTCATTTTCATCAATTACAGTTTTAAATTAATGTGTTACATGGATTCGTCTAATGTCATGTACAGTCTGAGTACAAATTTTAAGGCCAGTAATTTTTCTTGAGAAACTGGACTTATCTAAAACTGGGGATCAAAACGTAATTTGAGTGATAATTAGCTTAAACACAAGTAAGAAAATTCAAAGCAATTATTTGTAATTCTTTCATTATCAGAAAATATTACCGATCAATATTTGAGCCTGATTAAAATCTTTAAGGCCAGCATAGAAAAAAGCATAGGGAGAAAATAAATACAAACATTTAGAATCTTGTGTGGGAGCCATTTCTTCAAATATTCTTTTTTGCATAGATGAAACTAGTTTTTGACGGGGGGGGGGGAGTTGTTCGGGATTTGTTTTAAACCATTCATCTTCGATAATAAATCTCTGATCTATTGATGAAGTAAAATGTCTCCCATTTGCATGAACTCTTCTTGCTAAGTCATAAGTTCTAGATTGGGTTGAGATCTGTAGACTTAGCTGGCTATTTCAAAGTTTCAGCATTGTAAACTTGGAACCAATTTTGGAACCGAATGACTTGCTGATATTTCCAATTTTCCTTAGAAATAAATTCTTTATTTGGTAAAAGATAACTTGCGGGACGTTTTTATATGCTTATAAATTCATTTTATCCGAAACAAATGCATTTGAGCCCATACCATTGTAATCAAAGCACTCCCAAGCCTCCACATAATTATCGCTTGGAAGATATTTCTTTTTCTTTTCGTAAATGATGCCAATAGTACTTCCAATTGTCCGATCCATCCAAGTTGCACTTTCATCAGAAAAAATTATGTGCATCCATTGGTTATCCCAAATCATGACTTTCTGGCTAAAGTTGAAACGTTTTGTTTTGTGCCTATTCAATAACTGAAACTTAGTCAATTTCGCTGCATATAAATAAAACTTTTACACCATCTAATTGTGTTATGCATCGTTTTTGTCAAACATTTAAGCCTGTCACCTGAATACGTTTCCTGGTTGAGAACTTTCCAGTTGCAAACTTTTCTTTCATCACGCGAGGACAAAGCTCTAGGTCTTCCCACGGTGTTTTTTTTTACCATAATTGTCTTTCAATCTTAATAAATTATTAACCACAGTCTTCGATCTTCTATTTTTTTCGTAATAATACGGCTACTCATCCTCGCTGAAGAAAAAGCTTCAATTTGCCCTTTTTCACAATCAGTTAACTTCTTACCCTTCGACATCTTCACAAAGAGCACCAAAACTTCGAAAAATTAATGAATAGTGTAAGAGTTTCCCAATCTTATTAACTAATGTGATATTTATTCCGGTATATTTACATTTAGTATTTAAGAAATACTGGTGGCCTTAAAGTTGTTACTCAGACTGAAATACTAACTTTGAATATACTACTTTTTTTCTGGTAATAGCATACTTTAAAAAACTTGTCTGTTGCGTTATTTCTTACAGATGAACATTAATATTTAATAAGTCAATGATACTAAAATCCATTTAATGTTATTTTCCCATTTTCTCACAATTTTTCTCACAATCACTGGCCTTAAAATTTTTACTCAGACTGTAAGATGCAACGTAATACAGTGTAAAAAAAGCAGTGTGATCACAGTTTAAGTCTTTCATTGCTTAGATTAGGTGGATCAGTATCGATCGGAGTTGAGCCCGTATGACTAACTTGATGAGAGAAAAAGGCATGAATGAAGCTCTCGCAAGAATTTTAGAATACGTACTTATTTCTTTGCATGTTAATGTCAAGACGAATCTTTACCCGATAATTTTTGTACAAAAGCGAACTTTGAACTCCAACAAATTTAACATTTCTAAAGCATTTAGGGTAACGGCACCAGTAACCGAAAATGGTGCAGTAACAGACAGCCGAAAGTTTGGATTTTAATAATAAGAATTTTGGGCAGTAAAATTGATGTTGATGTGGCTCATGAATACGATGCAACCATCTAGTGCTGTCAGAGTTAATTTTATGATTCAGTTGGTACTTACAAGGCAGTGGTGGAAGGTTATGAACTACTACCAAGAGGTCAGATGGTGTTTCATCTTCATTTAAATTTAATAAGTCTTTAGTTCTAAAAAAAAAAGAACTTTTGCAGATGTTGAAGAGAAAAGGGAAATTTTGTGCATTACTGATCCTTTCCTTATCCTATCTGTAACTGGATGTCATCAGATTTTTTGGTGTCTGTTACAGGGTATCGGACCTATTTTCGAAATCGAGCAAATAAAAATAAAATAAACTAATTCAAAGGATCCAGAAGCAGCCAAACCTTGGATGAGATGTTGTTGCATGAGAGAAAATTTGTTAAAAAATCTAAATAATTACATTAAAAGGCTCTAAAAATGTCTTAAGCATGTCTGTTACTGGTACCGTTACGATATACATTATTTTTTGCATTTTTTTTTCTGTGACTGTCTCTTAAACAGTGTTCCTTAATGAAATATTTATACGTGGAAGCCCTGTCGAAGAACTTGGGACCACAAAACACACTTGAGACACAAAAAGTATCCTTAAATAGAGGTGTTCATCAAAGGAGGTACGATTGTCCTATAATAGAATTTTCCTCAATTTACAAGTTTTGTAGTACGCAATTAGAAAAAACAATGACTGAAAATAAGATTTTAGAAACAAACCACGTTATTACACAAGTTACGTTATTTGAAGACAAAAAATAGCCCCGTAGCTTGCAGACCTTAAACTTTGCTTTTCTTGTGTGCTTTTCTTATGACCAAATGCTGTATAAACCTCTATGCTGGAATTTAAGCTTCAGATCCAATTAAGGCAGTGGTTCAATATAGGCTGTTTTCCACTATAGATCGCATCCATTTTTAATCGAGTGAAAAAAAGCATATTAACCGTTAGTGAACTGTTGCAGCGCATTTTATTTTTCATGTAAGTAACTGCAGAAAAATATAATTACGTTAAAGTTATGCTCGAAATCCCTACATGCTGCATAACTGTCCATCACATTTACTAGCTATAAATCATTTAATCAGTGAAATGCATGTTTGCAACATTTTGATAAGGGAGTATCCATTTATTCCACCGAATGCACAATAATGAAATTTAGGGAGAGTAAATTGGAATGCGGAAAGTTTAATGCACTCAAATGTATGAATGGTTAAGGTAAGCATTTGGAATGGGCGAAGATTGATTTTAAGCAACCTTCTTCACTCTAATGCAGCTTTACTGAATCAAAGGTAAAGCTTTTAGGCCACTAAAATTAAATTATAAAAATATCTCTGGATAATAAGTATACATTATGTAACTACACAGCAATCGCATCGTTTGCTTGTCTTGAAATGTTTTTGAATGAAATAAAAAAGTTTTGTTTGCAATCAAACATCAAGAACAGAGGATATAACTATTTTCATAAAAAAAAGGAAGCTGAAGAAAATTAGTAAACTGATATAATTTATTTTTGCTGTTTTTGTTTAAGAAAGGCAGTGAACAAGCTTGTAATAAACCGGTATAGAATACTTAGAGGCAGTGGTGTAGTAGGTAGGGTGGGGGGAGGGGCGGTCCGCCCCGGATGGCACTTTTGTAGGAACGGAAAATTGACACATTTGATGCGGAAAGAATAAACATATTTTCATAATCTGTAAATCATGAGTTTAATCTATTACTGCAGTCAAAATAAGATATCTTCGAAATGCAAGACTTTCGTATTGCTACCAGGATAAAATTACAACCATAAAATTACTGCCAGATAAAAAACAAGAGTTTTTCTTGGTAGCATATCAGTGCAATTGCTTGTTTTTCACGAGGGGGCGGGGGCAGTGGAAAGTCATAGGACCAATGTTTTTTTTTATACTTTAGATGTTAACTCTAGGAGGAAAAAACAATGCAGTTTTTCCAATTTTCGTTACATAGTTAGGTTAAAGGTATAAAATAAAATGAAAACCTCCTCATGTTAAAAAAAAATTAATTTGAATTTTGACATATTGAATTCAAATTATGTTTTTCGCAATCACGAGTGTGTGTATGTAGGCGTGTGTGTTTATGTGTAGGGGGTATGTGTATGTTTGTGTGTGCTGGCATAAGTGTGTGGGTAGTTGTGTGTATGAATGTGTGTGTGGGGTGTATGTGTGTAGGCACATGTGTTTGTGTCAATGTGCAAGTATGAATGTGGGGGTAGTTGTGTGTATGTGTGTGTTTTTGTGTGTGTATGTGTAGGTGTCTGTATGTATGCGTGTGTGTATGTGCTTGTGCGTGTGTATGTGTGTAGGTGTATGTGTGTGTGTAGTTGTGTAGGTATGCACGTGTGTGTAGGATATGGATGCAACCTGGAGACGGCTTTCGCTATAGGAGCAGCATCGTGAGGAGCCGGTCGACTGTGATGGTGCGGAGGGTGGCGGTGGGAAAATAAAATGATAGGAATTCAAAACAGTCAAGTGAGAACAATAAGAAATCGTGATTGCTCAAAAAAATAACTTTTTTCTTTACTTCAGGAAAATGTTGACAAAAGTAAGAAAAAAAACGTAGGCGTAAAAAGGTACACGAAACTATTTATTGGCTCATCATAGCGGCCTGTTTACATATTTCAGAGTTTCCTTTGATTTCTCATTTATTACAAGAGTTCTCTACTTTATAAAAAAAAATAGAAGCACTTCTGTTTTCTCGCTTTAGAGAGTAGAATACTACAATTTCTAAAACTTAAAATACTTAAACGAGGGCATAAACTTTTCAAGTACTTGCCTGCTTATTACATACCCGATATACATACCCGAATTAACATGAATAGAAAAACAGTAATCGATCAAAGGGAAGCCAGGACAAATACTTTCTATACAATCATGTTTGTGAAAATTGCAACACCAAGAAGGAATTATTCAAATGGACTGAAATTCACAGGAAATGTATAGCAGGATGAGATGTGCAAATGATTAGAATTACAAGGACGTCGCGCATGCGTGGACCGAGTTACGCCCTCTGAACTGCGACGCAGACTCTATATATAAAGGTTTTTCGGAATCATTGTATGATTATTTGCCGATGGTAGATGTCTCTCTAGTACTCAATATGCCTCGTCCAAAACGTAGAGAGTCATACGAAAGAGTAATGGAGTTTGAATAGGGCGACATGATCCGCATGCGTGAAGGTGAACTTAAGTATACATAAATCAGTGTACGCACGTGGCGTAATGCCTCAAATGTGATGCGTATTTGTAAAAGATGGACATAGGACGATGAAATTAGCCGAAGGACTCACGCCAGCCCACGCAATCGACCGATGCTACCAGATTATCGACACCTCACCCGCCTAGCTGTGATGGATCGTTATGGCGTCCTCTAGTATGCTAGCACAACTTTGGAGTATGGCTACAGGTGTCACACTTGCTGCATTTACGGTTCGTCGACGTCCGCTGCTCCAGCGCCTGCTGTGACGAATTTGGTAGTACACCTGGTAGCATGGGATCCGGCGGCGAACTATTTGACACAGACTCAATCTTTTTACTGCAAATTTTTATTTACAGATATAATTTTGTACAACATTTCCTCTGGAGTAAATTCTCTTGGTTATTATAAATTTTTACAGCAATAAAAAGCAATGTTCGTGGTAAACATAATTTCGTGAACTGTCCTCACGACGAGGGCTATCTCCGCGGCCGGTCATACGCTCTCAAAGTCTAGCTCGCGTGAGCTCTTCACCTTCGGGCGCGTCACAGCGTCCGATCTCTCAGAGATCTTTTTTCCCAGTCCCCAAATCTTAATTTTTTTCCTTCTCACCTTCTCATCAAGGGGCGTGTGTCTTGTCCCGAATTTAAATTTCATTGGATGATTGATGGCGTGGCGATCGACTCCTGGTCCAGGGAGCAATTCCCATTTGCTACCACGTTGGCTCCACTTGGTCTTTATCCCATCTACGGTCCGCGGCAAAAAACCAGACACAAAGTACCGCGCTCGAGTCCGTGTTGAACGGAGGCGAAGCCGCCAAAAGCCAGTCCGTGTCCACTGCTCCATTCAACACCCAGACTAAGGGGGGACATTCGGGGTCAAGCGCATCAGGGGTCCTGCGTTAGTCACGCGCGCCACTCTCTGAAGGTCATCTCCGCTGTTTCCAAGGTGTTTTTGGAGATCGTCACACTGCATGCAAGGATTCCCCTATACAGGATTCTAGTTACCCTCATCCATTGTCACTTCATGCTTCAATGGGCCCACCAACACACCAAATTGCGTCCGAACTAGCAACAGGTCGTCTTCTCGGATGAGTCCAGATTTAATCTGCACTATAACGATGTACGTGTACGCGTCAGACGTTACACATGGAACGTCACCGAGAATGCGCAATCCGACGTCATGCCGGCATGACGCAAGACGTCATGATCTGTAGCGCTATTGAATATCAAGGGCAGACCCATCTAGTTCGATTTACGGGTAACTACAATAGCGAGCGCTACTTTAGGGACACTGTGACGCCGGAGGTACTACCCTTTCTTCAGAGCATTCCTGGTGCATTGTTTCAGCAGGGCAATGCACGTCCACGTAACGACACGACAGGTTACGCTACTTCTTTGGCCTTCCCGTTCTCCGGATATGTCGCCCTCTCGGATGTCTCGGATTGCGTTGGTGGGAGACCCGCCCATGTGCCTCGTCCTGTAGTTGGTACGGATGAATTTTCGCTTCAGATTGAAGCTACATGGGATGCTATTCCCAACTGTGACATTCAACACCCCTATGATTTGATGCCAAAACGTGTATATGCTCGCATAGCTGCGCGGGGTAGCTACATTCGATAAAAATTTAAGCCTTTTTTTTTTCATTTCGTTGATCTGTAATTTTGATCGTTTATTTGTAGCACTATGAGCAATATGTGCAATAAATTTTATTTCTTTCCAATGAGTCATTCATGTTGTTGCAATTTTTACAAACGTGAATGTTTATATGTACATATTAGGGTGAGTCGAAAGAAACGCAATTCGCCAGAGCACTTAGCCTTAGTGCGGAAAATTTGTGACTCACTAACACTAATTACTATGCAAAATTTCGTGACTCTGAATTAATGTCTTTTGCTCTGGCAAGAGACTTGAACTTTTGAGATTTTTAGAAAAATATCAAATAAAAAGAAGATTTAAAAAATATTTTAAATTCCACAGATTTTTCAGCTTTAGTGCAGGAATTTTGTAAATTCCTAACGCAAACTACTATGTAAAATTTCAAGCATGTGTGTTAATTATTTTTGCTCTGTCAAACTGCTGGAATTTTGAGAATTTTAGAAAAAAAATATCCTTAAATACGAGTGACACATTGCAAAGTAGCTACATACCTAATACGCTGCAATCCTTCGAATTTTAAATCACATCAACGACATCAGTCCAACCCTTGAACCAGGTCCGTCGCCGAGAAGGTTTAGGAGGAGAGGGTCAATGGCCTCCCTTACTTCGAAAAACTGTTTTTAATGCCCCTGGAAATATTCAAAATAACGTGCCTGTCTTGAACTTGAATAGCTTCTACTTCGTTGTTTATACGAGAAAAATGATAAACAAGTAACGTGGTTCAAATATCTGCTAGAAGTTGTCTGTTGTGCCTGATGCATATTTCAAAATATTTTCAATTTACTGGAATAAAAGCTATAATCATTCACCAATTAGAGCGAAATCTTCGCAGACCCCTCCGATTTTCCTCTTACATTTTAACAAACTCCAATTGCGGCAACTCTTCCAGTTTGTTGAAGGTACAACGCCTAAACCTTACTCCGGTAAAATTGGAGAAATCCAGAAAGTATGTGCAACTCTGAAAAGCGTCGCTTAGTTTTAAACCAGTGGATTCCAAGTTGACAAGACGGAACTGAGTAAAGACCAACAATATTTATTACATGCCGTAAAATAAGGTGTATGCTCTCCTTATCTTGCTAACCGCGAACTGGGGGCGCTAAATATGACTCGCTAATGCAATCTTGAGATAGGACACTTCAACTACAAAACCAGCATCAGAGTTTCAAATCTTGGTCAAGTTTATTTTTAAATGCATACATTTCATCCTGTTTTACAATAAAAACCAACTATTCTATCAGAAACGGAGCAAAGCATATGTCGGAATTCATTTATGCATCAAGATATACATATCAAAAATGTATCAGTGTAATTAATCCCATCAATTGCTCGAAAAGTTACATTCTGTAATTTTCATAACTCATAATTAACAAGCTTCATATGTCATTTTATAATTGTATTCCTTAATGAATAGAAATCTGTATCATAATGTAGTTCTAATTTTTCGCATATTTCACAGAGAGTTTTTGTAGCCGTATCAAAACTTTAATTTTTTTATTTGAACTTGTCACATGCAATTAGATTACAATTAAAGACCTAGTAAATTTTGAATCACTACTCACTTCAACATTCACACACACGATTTTAAAAAAAATTTTATTTCTATTGGAAATTAGACTTTTTGCCATAACTGAATAAATAACTCAGAGATAGGAAATTTTATGTGATAATTTCTGTGAAGAATTAACAAGTTGAAGACTGGCTCGTAATTTCGAGTTTTTCCAATGGGGGGGGGGGTAAAAGGCATGACATCAATGAAGTGAATCTGAAACCCACAAAGCCACACCCACTTATATGTAAAAAACATTAGCTTTTTAAAGTAAGGGGGACCATTGACCTCCTTCCTCCTATCTCCTTAAATGACGGATCTTTTTCAAGAGGTGGTCTGATGTTGTTGATGAGATTAAAAATTCGAAGTATTGAAGCTTATTAGCCATGTAGCTATTTTGTAATGAATCACGCGTATTTAACGATTTTTATATATATAAAATTCAAATTCAGGCCTTTTGCCAGAGGAGAAATAAATAACTTACAGGATTGAAATTGTACGCAGTAGTTTGTGTTAGGAAGCTATAATTCTTCAGTACTAAAGATTAAAGTTCAGCGGAATTTAAAATATTTTGCAAATTTTCTCTTTTTTCGATCTTTTTCTAAAAATCTCAAAAATTCAAGTCTATTTCCAGAGCATAATATATTAACTCGGTGTAACGAAACTTTTCACAGTGATTAGTGTTGAGGAGTCGCAAACTTTCCGTACTAAGTCTAGGTGCTTTGCTGAATTTCGGTTTTTTCGGCCCACCCTAATATATAGTGCAAGAAAGCATTTTTTGTTTCCTTCATAAAGCTTAACTGTCTGACACTAAACATAGTCATATGCGTATTTAAAGTCATCAAGACCTTAAAAATTGTTTTTACTCCCTTCTGTTTTTTGCAGTTCCTCAACTACACCAGGAATGCAATTAGTGTTAATGGTACAACAGGATAAATGATCTTTGAGACTTACACAATCCACTAATGTCTGGAAGATTATCTGTTTTTCTTGACAAAATAAAGTTAACTTAAAATCCTTCTATACCACCGGTCACATTTTTCTTAATTTTTTCATCACGAACATTTTGGTTATAGCGAATGGAAACGTAATAAAGTCTTCAGTGTTGTAATATTCAAATCCTAGAAGTTTATACATATAGATCATATCATTGATGGTAAAAGTTAAATTGATATAATAAATCATTGATGGTAAAAGAAACCATTAAAATTCCTTAGACTGGAATACTTTGAGTGTTTAAAGAGATTGTTCAATTACGTTTATGGCTCGTTTAACACGGTATGTCTGGGAAATTAATTATTTTGGGTTTTGGTGCGAGTTAGGAGAAAACTGGTAGCAAGTATTATTATTATTTATTTATTTTTCTTTTTTAGTAAGCAGTCACTAAATTTTTATTGTTCTTACTCTACCGTTTTAGGAGTCACACACACATCTACATACACGCCATCTTACACACACGCGCGCACACACACATTCTTGTTTGGAAAAGCATAATTTGATTTCAAGATGTAAAATTTTTTTTTTTTTTTTTTTTATCATTTTAAGTTTCTATGTTTTAAAGAAACTCAAATACAGAAATCAAGTTGAAATTGGTATTCCTGTTTAAAAAATTGTAATTCCTTTTTATAATGTGTAACATCATTTTCAGTCTGTAGATGTTTTTTAATGAAAATACTCTATGCATGCAGCACGTTCCTCGGTTAACCCCATGGTCGGAAAGAACACGCAATTTCGACTGTTAGTAAACTGCTTCTGCTTAGTAAATTGTTTCCTAAAGAACGGCAAAATTCACCAACGGGAGCATAGTCTAGTATTAAAAATTGGACATTTCAATTACGAATCCGGATGATCAAAATTTGTGAGAGCCTAAAATACAAACAGCATAAACACCTAAAACAATTTAAAAATTATATATAAAATCAAATACAACCAGAACTTAATTTAGCGGTTACGCGTATCTCACAAATACTAGCAGCAGGTGTGCAGACTGCTTCTGAAGCTAGAAAAATTCCAACAATGACTTGGATTCCCACAATGTAGGTTTTGAGCCGGGGAAAAATAGCTAAAGTGAGACGTTTATAGTATTATCTGTCATAAAGTTACGAAACGAAATTACCTCATTGAGTCACTCAGATACGCGTACCCGTTGGAGCGTTAAAACTCCCATGATTGAAATTCAATTGTAAATATTTTAGTGAAAACTAAACTCTTAAATACATTTATATTCCTTAGATGGCTATATCAGAATGAAAAGGTACATGAGATCAAATTCCCTACTTAAGAAAGAAGAAATATTGTAGAGAACAAAAAAAACCGTACAAATGCTCCGTTTTTACAGAACATTTCTGTACCTCAGAGCTAGACAGACGGACGCAAGTCCAAAAATAGTGATTTTCAGCTTTTTAGTACATTGTATGTAGAAGCCTGTTCCACATCGAGCCATGGGAACGTAATTCTTTAAAATATATATTTTTTTCAATTTTTTACTAGGGTTAAAAGAGCGGGAGTCCTATCCTTTGCATGAACCAAAAAAAAAAAGTTTTTTCTCTCTCATGTAAAATTATCATAATGTGACTTACATCCTTCTGGTTCTGTGGTACAGATTTATTCCTTCACTTGCGTGTTACATCAAGATTTCTTTTATGAAACATCAACAAGATTAGTGAATCATGTATTTATTCACGCCTTTAATAAACTCATCTAAGACTAATGATAACATCCGGTGCTCATCAATTAAATAAATATTTTAATATGAAAAATGAAATGGGGGATGGGAAACTAGGGTGAGTCACACCACCCTTGTTTTCCATAAAGTTATAAACATGAAATTAATTTGACATAAAGCAGCAGATCAATATGGTGATGAGTTTAAAAATATGATACTAAAGGTTTAAAAAAAACAAATACAAAAGTATAATTTCACATTTGAGCAACAAAGAGCTCTTCATCATTTAATTAAGTGTGAGGGTACAGGAACTGAAAGAAGGTCTGTAACTCCTTAAAAGACTAAATTAATTCAAAGCGCATATTGCTTAAATGATCCAACACATGAAAATCCGGGACAGGCAATAGCATGCAGAAATACAAATATACATTTTATTCACCGGGTGATCCAAAAATCAAGAACAAATTTAAAAAGAACTATTTCGAAAACGAATAAATGTAAAAAGTCGCGGTTTGCACTAAACGGATGGTAAAGAAGACTGGTTTTGTCTGGCAACAAACCAAATATAGTCCTTTTGGCCACCGACAGATGACGCTGTCGGAACGCAACAAACGATATAAAAGGAGCAACGGCAGCAGTTAATGGTAGTTGAAGCTAATATGCAACGCAATGTTTTCCATATTTGAGAAAGCCCGTTTAGTTAAACCGTATTATAAGAGTTATTGGAGAAATAAAAAGTTACAGTGCCATCTGTTGGTTGAAAACATAATTTTTTTTTTTGTTTGCTTGCCACACAAAACCCGGCTTACCGCATCTTTTTATCTTCATTCGTTTTCGAATTATTCATTTTTAAAGATGGTCTTGATTTTTGGTTCACACTGTACTTCTTAAAGAGAAATACTAGAGTAGCAGTTTAATGATATGTATGGGATAAAATATATTCTAAACAATAGCGAAGAGAAATTACATTAGTGTAACTGTATGCATGAAAAGTAAACAAAGTTTGTATTTTTTAAAGCGACCATGCAGTGTAGTCATGAATTCCAAACAGATAAAAAATTCTATAACTGAAAATCAAACAGTAAAATATAATTACACAAACAACAAATGAACGAAATTTTTACTAATAAATCGACTCGTGAAATCTATCAGTGTTTAAATCGTCGTGCATGAGCCTAAAGAAGCCACAGAATAACTAAATTCTTTAAAAAATCCAGTGTCTTTTATTTATTAAGGTGTTGTATAGGTGCCGTATGCTCATAAAATTTTCATATTTGAAAACGAAAAAGAAGCAAATAAGATTAAAATTCGAAAAATATTACATAAATGAAAGAATTCAATAATTGAAAATCAAACAGCCAAACATAATTACACAAGCGACAAATGAACGAAATTTTTGCTTCTGAATCGACTTGTGAAATCTATCAGTGTTGAAATCGTTGTGCATGAGCCTAAAGAACCCACACAATAGTTAAATCCTGAAGAAATTTTCAGTCTTTTTTTCTTAAGGCATTGTATAAGTACCGTGTTCGTATACTAATTCCATAATCAAATACACAAAAGAAGCAGAGATACAATAAAAGAATAAAATTAAAAAATGATTATAAGAAAAAATCCTAAGCTTTTTTTCCTTACGAAAATCAGAGCTCCCAAAGCAAATATTTTCCTCTTTTTTTCTGTTATTTGTTCAAAAGAACTTATAACTCCTCGTAATTTCTTTCATTTTGTTTATTCAACGCTAACAAACCCCAGATAAAAATTTCCGCTTACGTCTCCTCTCTTTTAAATTCAAAAAGTAACGCATTTTACTTCCGAAATGCTTCACCTCAGAATAAAGAGCTGTTTCTGATAACAACCCTATGTAATTAGCATTATTCCTACGACCCTAACAGAAAATGTAATCATCTCCGAAATTATAGGATTAAATGACCCTAGCTCGTTAGAAAGTCCTACACGTTAAATGAAATAATAATGACTTTGCATAAAAAGTAACGACTTTGGCGTCTTTATGATCGTGTCTTTAAAGCTTGCTCGTAATTATACCGAAACAAAGAGAACAATTTTTGTCACCTCGAAAATGTTAGGATATTTTACTACATTTATTTTTTATTATCGGGTGAAGTAATTATCATTGTACGCTAAAGCATGCTTTAACAATTCTTTCATGAGATTCTTTAAGAAAAAAATAATTATTTATGCATAAAAAATTAAATATTTCTATCAGAAAGAAGGCTGCGTTTTGTGCAAGGTAGCTAACTGCTTTAAAAGGCCAGTTTTCGGTCATCATGATAATGTTTTATCTTTTGTCTTTTTATCTTCTTAAGTTGATAGTGCATTTCTCAAAGAAATAAGTTGATATTGCGTTTCTCAAAGAAATGTCTCCTGAAAAGTTAAACTTGCTTTTTTTTCTTTTTTTTTAAATCTAGTTCTAGCTGCATTTTGAAAGTTTTTTTTATGTTTTAAGCAGTGGTTTATAGATATGAAAAGGTGCAATTTTATTGCATGATCCCATGCAAGAGCACTTACAGTCAAATCCAAATTTCACCGAGTTTAACAACTGGAGAAAAAAAGATACATTTTTGTTATTTGTGGTGAGGTTGTAAACTAAATAACTTTACAGAGTGAAGCAGTTTCAAAATTAACTATTTTTCGTATTAAGTTACCTAAAAAGGCTAGTTTATTTTTGGGTAAAAATGAATTTGAAACGATTCATATTATATGCGCATATGAGGGTATACCATGAAGGTAAACAGTAATATTTACAGTGCCGCATCTGGCCACAATCTATTTGTAGTGTCATAACTGCTGCTAATACTCCAGATTTGACCCTCTAAGCTAAAAATGTGAATCAAGGTTTGATATACGTGGGATTACTTGGAGATATAGAGGCACCTACCTAGAACCACGGACAATAGGGTGGAATGAAAGAAATCAAAATCTGATAAACATTAAGTAATAAGGCAGACAAGTTGCCTTTTGTAGAGATAGTTAATCATGGCAAAAGGATTTCGATAGAAAAAAATATCTTGAGGGTTCGCCCGCACCCTGAAGTTGACCATTTTGCAAAAAATGTTCAAAAATTTACAATAATGTCATCAAAAATAAAAATGTGATAAATTTGATGTATTATCGCTTAAGAGTAGGGTTTGTTGTGTAGATTACACACCGGATGTGGTTATTTTAATAATTAACTAGATTTTAAATTTCCACACATGCTTTGAATTTGACGAATATAGCGTCAAAACTGAATAACATCGTAATGCTCCGTACATTGAGGTAAAAGTATTAGGAGTTATTATTTGTAAGGATTTGCTTCCATAATTATTATTTCTTACATAGATACGGAAAAAATTAGTAATACAAGCATTTCTTATCTAGTAAATGAAAGATAATTCTCCACTTAGTCAATAACTTTAGCTCAAAAAGTAAAATTTGCCTGATAAGGAACAATGGTTAAGTGTGCAAATTTGAAAACATAAATGTAGCTTGAAACAACCGACTACACTTCGAAATAAAAGAATTTGCTTAAAATATTTTAACGATATTTGAGTTCCCAAACTGTAACCACATTTCTCAAAATAAAGCATAGTTTGGTTGGCGAGTCGGGCTTATTATCTTGACACCTAACAATGTTTGGCCTTAGTGATGCAATGTGGGGTAATATTTCTGGATTCTAATCGGACTCCAAGAAATCCACCTCTCTTGGTTAGACAACAAACTGTGGTTGACGCTTCCTTGTCTAATTTTACGCATCGACTCACTGTTTTAGTATAACATGAGGTTTTGGAAATCATACAATTCAGTAGTTACGCCATCAAGTACCATTTTTTTTTAGAGTTTTATCTAAAATTCCTATTTCAGGTGGAGGATCCGAGTTTGCCCACACCCACTTATCAATGAACTCAAGGTAGTTTCTCAGCATCGAAATTGAAATCTGGAATTAAACTTTTGTTGTCCAATCGAATTCTTCAACTTTGTCATCGTACTCCAACAGAAACCATGTTCTCAGATGACGTTTCTATCATCAACAATACTGTAGTTCTGTACAGTGGTTACTTTGAGAACCTAAAAAATATTACACTGGGGAATGCAGATGATTGTCATCAGAGAACTTGGTTTGCGTCGGATTACAACGACGAATTCGACTGGACATTGAAAATTTACAATTTTAGATTTCAATTTCGAAGCTGAGAGACTACCATGAGCTCATCGATAAGCAGGAGTGGAAAAATTTGTCTCCACATCTCCAAAAAGTGAATTTCAGATAAAACTTTGAAAGAAATGGTGATTAATGGCGTACCTACTGAATTTTACGGTTTTCAAAACCTCACATGTGATACTAAAGCAGTGAGACGATAGGTAAAATTAAATAAAGAAGCGCTTAGCTATAGTTGTTTAACCAAGAGTTTAGAACAAAAAACTCTTTAGATAAAGGCTTTATTCGAGTCAAATCAGAATCCAGAAATACGCCACAATATGACCCTAAGACCGAAAATTGGCAGGAGTGAAATATTTCAACTCGCTTATCAACTATGCGCTTACTTATTAACTTATTAACTCCCTTATAAACTTATAAACTGTGTTTTATAATAATCATAGTGATTACAGTTTGAGAACTCAAAAATCGTTAAAATTTATTTACCAACTTCTTTTATTTTGAGGTGTAACTTATGTCGGTTGTTTGAAGCTACATTTACATTTTCAAATTTTTACACTTAGCCATTGTTCCCTATCAGGCAAATTTTAATTTTTGAGCTAAAGTTATTGACTAAGTGGATAATTATTATTATTTATTTTTTTACTGGATAAGAAATGCTTGCATTACTTATTTTTTTCGGTATCTATGTAAAAATTAATTAATATGGTAGCAAATTTTTACAAATAATAACTTCTAATACGTTTTCCTCAATGTACGGAGCATCAAGTTGTTATTCAGTTTTGACGCTATATTCGTTAAATTCAAAGCATGTGCGGAACTTTAAAATATAGTTGATTATTAAAATGACCACGTGCGGTGTGTAATCTATACAAAAAACCTACTCTTAAGTGATATTACATCAAATTTATCAAATTTTTATTTTTGGTGAAATTATTGTACCTTTTTCCACTTTTTATGCAATAATGGTCAACGTTAAGGCGCGGGTGAACCCTCAAGATATTTTTTTTTCTGTCGAAATCCTTTTGCATGACTAAATATCTCTACAAAAGGCAACTTTTCCACACTATAACTTAACGTTTATCAAATTTTGATTTTTTTCACTACAACCTAATGGACAGCCCAAAGTTTGCATTTTGTTATTTTCTCACACACTTCTGATGTTTAAAAATATAAAAATAAAACAGCATTACTCACGTGTTTTCATGTTGTTGGTACAGATGCCAATACCAATTCTAAGCAATTTTCGGAACTTTTGAAATTAGGGCACGAAGGAGAGGCTCCTTAGATGCTAAGGTCATTATAAAAGTAAGGGCTCCAATTATCCGCCTTTGGTCCTAATCGTTAATTTAGTTTCGCAATTAAATTGTGGTGCTATCACCTAATCGTTAAGGGACAGCTCCACAATTTAAGCATAACTCTAAGCGGGAAGGAAAATCTTCCAAAACTCTGTGATCATAGCAACTGATAGCAATCGGTTATAGGTCTTTCGAAAGTACAACTTCACCACGGATGTACTCTGCATGCACTCGGTGGAAGGGCAAAGAGACAAGCTTTAAACCCTCCCATCCCGCACCAAATGTCAAATCCAGTAATTTATCTGCTGTCCGGTTTTCACATTTAAAATAGTTGTTTTTTTATTGTCCAATATATGTCCATTAGGGTGTCCCAAGATATAATGGCAAAAAAAAAAAAAAAAATGTGAAATCGAATACGCATACCCTCCAAATTTTTTCCTTTTCACCTCAGAAACATGAGAAAAAAGTTTTTTTGCAATAAACTAACGAGAACCCATGCCGACTTGAGGTCAAAGTTGGACCTGAAATCCTGTACAGCGATTACAGTGAAAATATTGCTAACTGTATAATTCTTTACTACACGTGACATCAATTTATTTAAAGCAGATATTTACAACAATATTAGACTACAAGAAACATTACTGTACATATTTTTATTTCAATGTTTGCTTTTTGCAGTCAGGATAGAGCTTCTGGTGCTTTTGAACGCAACGTAACACAAATTGTTTTTGTTCCTCATCAGCTATAAGCAAACCATGAAAGTCCTGCATCCTTTTTACCTCTTTTTCAGTTGCATCGTTTACTGCTCTAAACATTGAGACAGTCTTTTTCACATCAAAGAATGTAATGTTATTGACCATACCATAAAAGCTAGATGAGTTTTCGTAGAGCAGCTTTTGAGATAATTGGGTCCACATTTTCGTACACTTTTTCAAAAAGCACAAATCTTTGTTGGGTGCTTTGACTGTTAAAATGCATTGAAGCCATGGTTCACGTATATTGTTACTACAAACAAGCAGACATCAAACAATGTTTCCTTTTCCTTCGTATCTAATTTTAGTTGTGAACTAAATAGTAATAGTTAGGGAATAAATCGCTCGAGCCGTCCATCGAGCTTTGTGCATGGCTCCCGGTGGTCTTATTTTAAATTCATTTTCGGTATATCCACCTAAAAATATGATAGGCAGTTCTATCAACTCTTTATAGTCAACCCTGACCGTAATATTAGCAAGTTCAGTACGGTAAAAGTCAAGTAAATTTTCCAAGTTAGGGTACAATTTGGAACAACTCCGCAGCTCCTCCATAGCACTGTATTTTAGTGGGATAGATCAGTTCATATATATGATGGCGGCAAGCAAAGGAAAGCATTTCTCTAACAAATATTTGCTCAAGAATAGCGCAAGAACCACTTAAAGGACCTGTTTTGGAAGCTGTAGTATCACAACAAAAGAGTTTTGAACTTTTGTCTTCGAGATTCCAATCTAAAACTGCCTTTCAAACAGCCTGTTTTTGTTTTTTTCCTGTAGAATTATCCAGTTTAGACTCAGCAATGAGTTGTTTGTCACATAATTATGAAATAACTATAGATAAGCGATATTCTTTTGATTTTTGAGCGCTCAAAGCAGGCAACATTTTCATATCCCAAGGTAAATTCACTACATGTGGTACCTCGTACTGAAAACCAATTTTATTCTTTCCTCGTGCTCCTTCCGCTTTTCGGTTCGAATTCTTTGAATTGAAGATACCTATGGGAAATTCATCAATGTTACACTTAAGTGCGTCAATAGTAGCTTCAAGAATAAACACATAATCTCGTATACTTGGACACCTGTCCATTGCATCAACTGACTTCGGAGTAATAAAATCGCTCCTTATTACATATTTACTTGTTCCAGGTTCTGATAATTCTTGTTCCAGGTTCTGGAATACTTGTTCCAGGTTCTGATATACTTGTTCCAGGTTCTAATATACTTGTTCCAGGCTCTGATAAACTTGTTCCAGGTACTGCTTTATATGTTTCAGGGAAACCCAGCTAAAAAAAATCTGTAGAAAATCTTTTTAAAAAATTTGCAGAAAATTTAAGCATATTTGAAACATGCTTTCTACAGAAAATCTGCAGATTTTTTTTTGTAGATTTTTTGCAGAAAGCGTTTTCCAAATATGCTCAAATTTTCTGCAAATTGTTTCTGCAGATTTTTTTCTGCAGATTTTGTGAAGAAAGCATGTTACAAATATACTTAAATATTCTGCAGAAAATCTGTGGATAAACTGCAAAAAATGTACCCAGCCAATTAAAAATAGTAGATAACAACTAATGACAAATGAACTTAATGAATTAAAAATCCAAAAATTATTTTTAATCTTAAGTTTTGACATTTCTTTAATGAAAATTAGTAAATTCACTACAGAATGGAGTTTTATGTTCGTTTAATAAAACATATAATTAAAACTTGAACTACTCCTCCGAAATGAAAATTTAATTTTATTAATTTGTAGCTTATGCAAATTTAAATAATCAAACCAAATTTGTCACAAAAATACATCGCTATGATTGCAAAATTAGTATAAAGTTTCAAGACGAAATAATAAATAGAATTGTTTGTAAGAATTAAAAATGTCGCAAAATCCCCCCAAATCGACCACGTGGTGGAAAGTAATTACGTTAATTAGGCTGGTTATTATTGAGACATCGTAACACAAATTTTTTTTATTAATATATATTGACAACGTAAATGTTCGCGCAAAATTTTAGATCAATCGGTGAAAAAGTAAGAATTTCAAAAATTAAAAACCTCCGACTAGGCATTATAATTTTCATACTAACCCTAATCTACTATACATTTATTAAATAAAAGTTAATTTAATCAAATAATAATTGTTGAATTTTAAAGTGTCTTACCTTTTTGTGAACCGGGGCATGAATCCAATATTTTTTCATGGGTTTCCAATGATGAAAATTGAAATTTCCCTAATTATCTGTTTCCGTGACGGAGCAAAAAAACAATACGCGTCACCTGGTCGAGGGATCATCTACTCTCGTAGCCCTGTGGCACCCGAATATTGTGGGACGGGCCGAGGCCTCCGCGGACGGTAAGAGGCTTGGCGTTCGGTGCGTTTGTACTCGAACAGCGCACCGTTCGAGAACATTATTTCAAGTCATATTCGTTCTTATTTAATTTCAAGATTTTTCCCCAAGTGAGACAAATTTGACTCTGTTCAAATCCGTATCCTTCTTGAAATTGGCATTTTTGAAAGCCCTTTCAAACAATGTAATAACTTGTGTTATTCAATATTATTTTGTTTTCAACAAAAAAAATATGTATTATAATTTTACTTTTATTTGATTTGAATCAAGCACTTATATAAAAATTGATTTTCATGTCATATTATTTGTATAATGCAATAAACAGATATTTTTTATTAGGTAAATGTTTCAGACGTGTTGAAATGCTTTTAAATTTCAATTTAATTTATCGAAATATTAATCAAAGTTCTTGGGGGAAAATTTAAGTTATTTGTTACTGATTTAAATTAGAAAAAAAGCACTGTGTTTAATTTTCTGAAAACTGAAAAAAACATAAACAAATTTTAAATTGTGAAAAAATTTTGAAGTAGGAACAATTAATGGAGACAAAAATTAATATTTTTAATCTCTTGAACTTTAATTTTTCCATTTTTAGTATGCTTTTTTACCTTACAAACACTTTTATCCACATATACCTACATTTTTTAAAGTAAATAAATGAAAAAAAACTATTGTTATATACAGAATGAGAATGAATTTCTTCTTGTTAAGAAACTAGTTACTTCAGTTTTGTTTCACATCCATTGAAATTAAATTGTAATGAGAGAATGTTGTAAAATATGTTCTTGCAGAGGAAATGCTGACTAAAAATATCAGTTTCAATATTTCAAAAAAATATAGAACAGTCAACTTTTATGCTGTGTAATAAAAATTTGAAAAATAATTTAAATTGAAATACAAATTTCTTTTTGATGACCATAAAATATCTGCAAACCTGCAAACTATTTAGAGGAAACTGTAAGAGAATTTTTTGTGTAGATTTTCTGTAGATCTAATTGAAGACAATTTATCTTCAAAAAATCTGCAGAATATTAAGAGAAAACTAAAAAGAACACTTTTTTGTGCGGATTTTCTGCAGATTATGTTGAAGACAAAATGCAGATTTTGTTTGTCTTCACAAAATCTTGAAAAATACTTCAAAAAAATCCTTTTTTGCAGATTTTCTGAAGATTATTTTTAGCTGGGAATCTTCCGAATTAATATTTTCACTAGAGCTCGAAGAGGAATTTTCTTGTACAGGTTCATACAATTCCGAGGATGTTGAAGCGGAATCGTATTTCATGCGCCTGTTTTCTTCTTTGACAGCTCAAAGTCGAGCCCTTTCCTCTTTGTCGACCAGTTTTTTTATCCACCTTACCAAAAGTGACCACGTCGGCCGTTCTCTCTTTGGAGTTGCAAGAAAATTCCATCTTCTGCCATTTTGATTAACCGAAGTGCATCAGCATGTGCAATATTGAATAAATTGTTTAAATTACTCTCAAATTCTTGTTGGCGCTGCCTGAATACTTTTTGCAGTTTTTTTGCATTTTTTTCGTAAGTCTCTCCAAATTTGATACAGGTTTTTAAGTTTATTCACATAATTTGGCAAAGATTTGGTGGGAATGCGTGCATTTTCCCAAAAGATGATGCATTACCGAATAGTGAGGTTTGCACTTTCACTGATGGTTAAATTTACTTCTCGGATGCTATAAAACAAAACAGACAGAACTTGTCCGTTAGAGGGAAGTTTCAAGCCCGTAATTTGGTGTTTTACGACTCTTATTAAAAATCTCTCTTTTTTTTTAGAACTTCGCAACTCCAGTGCCATGTTTCGTTCCCTATGGAACGACTATATTGCGCTTGCTGACCGGAATTAATTCGTACTGACATGTTTGACGGTTTGAAAATTGCCACAGATAAGCCCCCCCCCCCCATCCCCAACATACGTTTTTTTCTGTTTTCATTTGTTTTCTGTGTACTAATTACAGCTGTTTTGAGCTTCGCAAAGTATCGCGTCGCCAGCGTTCGCTTGCTTATGAATACACGTGCTATTTGCACGTTGATTATATTGCATGAAACTTTTTTTACAACGGTTTTGATGTAAAAGGAAAAAAATAAGAGGGTATGCGTTTAAAAAAAAACGACTTTCATTTTTTCGAGACACCCTAATGTCCATGTGCTTCTAATAATACGTGAGAAGGCAAATTAATGAAAGAACGGAACCTCGTTTCTTTCTTTTTTTTTGCCCTAAATAAATATTGCAATGCAATATATTGCGCACTGAATACGTGAATGTTACCATCTAATGAATACTATTACTAGGTTTTAATGGGTTGTGGTTGTTCAACTCAAATCAAATGCGGCACATACCCGTCATGTCTATTGACTTCTAAAATCGGCAAAATCAAACAGGACGTTTTGGGACTTTTCGCACGTTTGCATAAATAGATTCAGTTATATATTTATATTAATAAAATAATAGATTGAAAAACTATAAAAACACGCTTTAGTAGCAATATGAACTAAAAAGTTAAAAATAATCTTTGGATGACAAGTATATAAAGTTAATTGACCAGACACTTAATTTTACTGTAATAAAAAAAGCGTGGGGGGTTGCCTATTTACATTTTTGCATGGATAACAAGTAGAAGAAATTTAAGACAACTGATAAGAAGCTCCGCACGCTTTTCTTCTATTACAGAAAAATTAAGTGTTTGATCAATTACATTGTATACTTGTCATCCAAAGATTATTTTCAATTTTTTAGTTCATTTTTCTGCTAAAGCGTGTTTTTTTTTAATTTTTTTTTTAGTTTTTTAAACTATTATTTTATTTTCGAATAAGATTTAGATGCTAAATATTGCTAACACTTGTAACTCTTAAATAAAATCTTTGTGCCTGTGTTCGATTTTTATAATGGAATGTATCTTAGTATTGTATTGCATTATTTGCATCAGACATTTTGAATGCTTTCTGTTAAATTCATGTGCAAACATTGGTACCCTCTGCAGCTCTGGTTTGTACGTTGTAAGTAATTCTAGTAAGCCACTGGCTATTTTTCCAAAGGAAAGTTGAACAGACAAACTCACCCACAAACATACAAGTTAAGCTAAGAAAAGCGTGTTAATTAAAATAAACTAATAACTTATAGTTAAAAAATCAATTTGATCATAGAATATTGCATTGCCATCGGGTTTGAGGTTGCATTCCAAATTTTAAAAGAATCCGATCACAAAAAGTAGGCGAAAATTGAGTTGCAGGATTATAAACGTAATTTCGGTGTAGACGGGATTAGAACGCACGCCCAATGATTCCCGGAGGTGGGCGTCAGCGAAGACCCGTGCCTTAGACCGCTCGGCTACGAATGCTTATAAAGTGGTGGAATGTACTAACAGAAATAAGACACTAGCTGTTAGTCCAAAGGAGAGTTACAAACATACAAGTGAAGCTAATAAAAGCGTGTTAAAAAAAGAATAAGAAGAAATGCCAAATTAAAAATGTGTGTATTTAAAATGGCAATATATAATTCTTTCATATAATGTCGATACAGTGTATTTTCATATAGTAAAATACTACATGAAAACTATACAGCCATTTGATATCCAACAATCATTTTATACCAGAAATGTCTTACTTTTTGATATGATATGCATAGATGAAACATTTGAATACAAGATCACGGAGAGAATTTCTAAAGATTTTTTTTTTCATATTCTTGCTCTAAAACTGCCAAAAATACATATCCGTCTCATCAATGAAATACCTTACTTTATATTTTTATTTCCTTCAAAAAACAACCTTCTTGTACATGTGTTATTTGATTCCCAAAGCTGCAACTATACATACACGAACAGAAACTTTATTCCAAAAACGTGGCTACGTGTACAAAGAGTGTTTTGAATTACAAATGCAAGCAGGATTTCATGTTGAAAACATGAAAAGAAAATGCGGGGTATCTTTATAACTAACGTTTTTCAAAACTAACATTAATTTCATATCGATTTAAGATTTCAAAAAACTGCTCCGTATACATAGCTCTTGCGTTTTACTCGAAAGAGCTTCAGGTTTAAATTTTTATGAGAGCATAGTAAAGAGAAAATAAAATATTAATAAATGAAACGCATGACTTTATTTCGTTATTGCTTGTATCGAAGTTCCGTTATAAAATAACTGAGAAGGATTTGCGCTCAGCGAGAAATATTTCGTGAGATACCGATAGATATAGCCATTAGAAAGCTCAACGATAGAAAAAGAAACTTTATAACGACTCTCTCGTAGCTAAAGAGTTGTATTTTTGTACATTATTAATAATAAGACTGGGAGAAAAAGGGATCACTGTTCAAGCGTTCATATGCAGCGCAGTTTAAAAATGGAATTCTTCGCCTGCATTGTGATAAGTGCAATTGTCGCTGGTGTACATGGAAACATGCCTTTTTCTCCTTTCTTAAAGCTTTAAGTTAGCTTTACTTCTATTTTCATTTTATTGCTTTTTACGGTACTCATTTTATAAAAATGAATTTACTCTTGAAGTTGTTTTCAAGGGAGAAGGTAAGTATTAAAATGAAAACATATGCTTATACGCCTCGCTGAAAATTATTGGGAATACTTGGGTAAACGTAAATTCAAAATTTTTTTCTCAATTGTGTTAAATGTTTACTTATTTTGTAATACTCTGTTTTACGCATTTTTCACCGAATTCGATTTTTTTATACTTTTATCTCACCTAATATCTCCTTATTGTATTTACAATATGTATGTATGTATATATGTTCTTATCAATGGTTAGATGAAACTAATTTTTCCCTGAAAGAGTCGGTATTTTAACGCATTATATCATACTTTTTGTTTTTGGTTCTTGTATATATGAAACGAATGTTTTGCTTGACCAACATTTTTTTTTCGCACAAATGGTACCAATATTCAATTAAAAACTTTAATAGTATTCGCAGTTTGACCTTACGTGAAGTGCTTAATGTTACAAAAACTATCCATGGTTGAAACTAAAAGCCTGAATCGTAGAATTAGTAGCAACACGTACGCCATCTTGGAGCTAAACAATGCTTTCTTCCTATAGGGTGAAGTAAGGTGTTTGTGGTTTCATATTAACTCTGTTAATCCATAATCAAGAAGCACCTCACTCAAGAAGCAAACCATGCATATTCCTTACGGTATACATAGGAAGGAAGTGTTATTTAGACCCAAGATTGCGAATGTGTCGTTAAACTACAATCTAGGGCTTTAGTTGAAACGACTCTCTTGTTAAAGGTTTCTTCCTATGTCTGATTATGGTGAAGTTTAGTGTTTTTCTTCTTGATTGTTGTTTCTTATTAACTCTATGTTAATCCATAATCAAGAAGCAGAACACGCTATTTCATTCTAGCAGACGCAGGAAGGACGCGTCCTTTAGCCCCAAGATGGCGGATGTGTCGCTACTTAAGCTAACGACCAAACGGCACAACCTTGAGGGTCACGGATTTTGACAAAATTCTAGCTATAGGTCCATTCTCACTAGGTATGAGCGCAGGTAAAGCGGTTTGACTGCATAGGCCCTGGTTTGGCTGCAACGAGGGCCCAAAGTTGCTAGTTTGGCCCTAGAAATGCAATGGCGTTTCCATTAGAATTTCAGACTTCAACACTATGTTCGATCTCCCAACCCCTTTGGCATCTTTTGTTAGTAAATTGAGGACAAGGGAGAACACGTATTTATTTATGGGCACTATCTAAGTTATTTGAAAAGTCGAAACGATCTTGTATTTTTTTTTTCTTTTTTGTGTGTGTGCCATGTGCAATATGTCAGAGCTTTTTCTCTCCTCCCATTTTTGCTTATCAATGTGGGGTATCTTTGGTAGCAGACGATAAATATCTAGTTAAAGTAAATGTTTTTATCAGCAAACGATAAATACTTTTTACTAGCACACGATTAATATAAAACGAAAATAATTAGTTTCATTTGCAAATGATAACTATCCTGTAACTATGTTATTTTTGCATTCAAGTTATTGAAATTAAAAGTAGTAACCAATTTAAATTTGAGAACCGCTTATTGAAAACTAGTATCCAACATAATTAATTCGAAGATAAGCATGCAAATGGCTCATACTGCAGTACAGTAGCAGAAAAATTGATGAAAAAATGGTAATTTTAAAGGAAACTCCGTTGCATCCTGGGTCCTAGTTATCAACTTCTGTCCCCCGTTGCAGCCGAACTAGGGCCTATGCAGTCGAACCGCTTTACCTGCGCTCATACCTAGTGTGAATTGACCTATATCTAGAATTTTGTCCAAATCCGTGACCCTCAAGTTCGTGCCGTTTGGTAGTAAGATCTAGGGCTTTAGTTGAAACTACCCTCTTTTGTGAATCAGTAATGAAATAAAAGGCTCAAACTGTCCTGCATCCAAGTTTTACTGTTGCTTTTGAATTAAAAAACAGGATAATTTAGTCCTAATACGTTAATTTTCACAAACTCATAGATACATAAATATTGTTCTCTCTGTGTCACACATTTAAGGACGGAGGTTACTATTCATTTTTCTGATAAGCTGCCATGTCTTTAGAAATACATCTTTTAAGTGATTCAAATAGAATTCCAGCTCGGAAAGAACATTAAATTTTTCATTCAGTAGGAAATTTATTGCTCGTTCGAAATTATGTACTTAAAATCTTCAGATAACTTTCCTCCAGTAAGTTGTAATATTTAATTTTGAAAATCCGAGATTGAAAAGCCTTGCTTTCAGCTCGGATAAAACGAAACTCGAGCGTAATAAAGATTAAATCTGCCTAAATAAAAATTCTTCTCAAATAATTTTAATGATGATTTATTTTAAGTCATTTCTTTGGAAAGATTTAAATATCTAGCGATGAGAAAAGACCTTCCGAACAAAGATATTTTTTTCCAAGTGCGTGGATTGATTTTTTGTTTTTTCATGGATTATTATTTTAAGATATGCTTTATGGAAGCAATTCTGCGAGAAAAATGAGTTAAACATTCTTAGTAATAGCAGAGTTTTAGATGTAATGAAGGCTCTACTTTACTAGTAAATACTTTGCATGTAAGGGGATTAAGATAATCTTTATTTCCCTGGTTCTTTCATTCCGCTAGGTTAAGCTTAAATCACGTTGTATGAGATAGTCGAGGATTATAAAAAAGAAACTGCCTCACAGAACGAAAAGCTAAGTTTTATTCATAGATTATGAAAGAAAATAGTATAGATTGCAGATTAAGCAACACTTTAAAAAAGTCCTAAAGTTTTTTCATTTACTATGTTACTGACCGGTGCAAGACTCGTCATGTATTCTGACTAATACAAGGCTATTTTTCTACGCAACTTTTTTCCCCTGTCGTTTTCGACCAGTCTCGTTAGCAAAATCGTATTCGACTCACCAATCTGATATTGACTTCGTCATGTGACAGAGTGGAAAACGATGTTGAAATTAATCTGATGTGCACGAGGATTGAGGTGCTAATAGTTTCCGTTTTGTCGGTTATTTTATTATGTATACCCTGATATGTATCTTCTAACATGGAATACAGAAATTAATGAGTAGAGCGATGCTGTATGAAATATTTTGCTCATATTGCTCCTTAAAAAAATGTGTAATCAGCTGTAATTTCAAGTCTGGCTTTCCAAATGAAAAAGAAAAGTTACTAGGCATCTCATTGGATTATTAGCATTATTTATTGCAAATAATTTTGCAAAAAACTACATTTGATTTTGTTACTTGTGAGTTACTACTAATATAGATAATTACTTACTATGATATACAAAAATATACTAAAATCCTTATGCTTTTGCATTACCCAAATACCCGTGATACTTGTACAATGTAATTCAATCGCATCTAAAAACGTGATATAAGTTAGTTTAAATAATTGTCTAAGTTAATTATATAGCATTATATATTAATAAGTAATTAATATAGTAATAATAGAATGTTGTTGTCCTGTCTGATGACGTGCAGAGTGCGGAAGGTTTAGATGTCTCCAAAAGTCTTGATAACAAGATCTGCTAATTCTGAAGCCCGATGACTGTACAGGATTTCAATTGGTGGTGCTCCAAGTTGGAGGAGGGAGAAAATTATGGCCTGACAATTAAAAACATGATCCGGGGTGAGTTGTAAATGGGGACAGTGCTTGCAGATCTGATAGGATTTATTTTTAGTTGGTAATATCTTCATGTCCTTGAAATGTCCAGTGCGTAGCCTAGCTATTGTAGAAGAGAGGTTTCTTGGGCACTGAAGGTCGGAGATAGTTGTCTTGCTTGAAAAGCTGATCGTAGATCCTTCGCCTGGCAACAGCAATCACGTCTGTGAAGGTGGCTGTTAGAGGTTGATCTTCGTCACGTGTTTCCTTTGCTAGGGCATCTGCACACTCATTTCCCTCGATTCCGACGTGAGCGGGGATCCACTGGAGGACACAAGTTATGTTGAGAGAGTGGAGAAGAAAATCAATTTCTTGCGTCAGTCTTGTCACACCGTTACGTATGGCTTCGAGTGCTGATTTTGAGTCGGAAAAGATCACGATTTCTTCCATTTGGTTTTTAGGAGTAGGGGAAGAGAGACATTAAGAAAGAGCCGCTTTAATAGCAATGAGTTCGCTGGTGAAGTTTGAGGCGATCTGGCCAGTGGATATTTTAAGTTTGACGTTGTTTCCTGAGGGATAAATGATGGAGATGCCTGCGCCACCTCTATTACAGTCAATGTCAGAGGAACCATCTGTGTAGATTACTACACTGTTTTCTTTGGCTAGTGAACGAACAGTGTCTGCGCCTTTCTGTAATAAGATTTCAGTAGGTTCTTTTTTAGAACATGGTTGAAGTAGGTAAGTATTGATTTTAGTACTCTTAGGAGGTCTAATAGAGTGGTAGAATGAATAGTGCAATAATAGAATAAGATGGAGAAATTAGTATTTTTATAACTCATTCTGATATTTACATCAAGTATTTTTGAGACTCAGGTGATGTGTAACGAAGTCCACAGCAAGGGATCTCGGAATAGATTGCTCTGTGAGCTGTAAACCACTAACGAACGAAACTATTTTATGGATGTGATAACCGGGCTATCTGGTTCATTGCATGTAGCTCTGCCTTAGCTTAGGGGCGGTAACTTACTGTTAAAGAATAAGACTGATTTTTCTTGCTTGTGATAAAATTTTTTGACTTTACAACGAAAGGGAATTGCTTGACAACATTAAGATTTTGGTTTCTTTCATTCATTATGTGAAAAATACAAGTTGTAATACACAGAACTATGTGTTGTGTATGCTGTTGGCGATAAGCTACGGTACTGACAAACAAACTCAAAGCAAAAATGTCAGCATAAGGTAAAGTGACAAACGACCTAGACGGGCAAGAAGACGAGAGGATTCTGCGGCCATCAACTTTTCCAACAGTTTTTGAGTATCCATTGTATTTGAGTAAAATGCTAGACATCAACATTTATGCAGATAGAGATTTTAAAGCATGGTATATTACTGTTGCTGAATGAGTTCTGGAAAGAAAAGGACTGAACCAGTGATTCTAACCATTTCACCCATCTTCCTTAAAACGCAAATACGATAGCAAAATTTCCATGACAGCCTGTAGATTCCTTAAATGTTCTCTCACAGCTGTCAACTTCCTTGACACATTTTTCGCAGCTTCGTACTAGCTCAGCCCCTTCCCAACTTTAGATACCCTAAAAAACCGACAAGGAAGCAAAGGAATAAGTTGCCTTCCTACACCTATTTTCCAGACCCAAGTTAGTTGGGAACTGTACTTTAATAAGCCTATTGATTTATCACCTGTTCTTAAACAGCCACCATCTACCTTGAAACTATGTTCGCAGCTCCTCCTTTTCTAAGAGTATTTTACCCAATTCAGTTGACCATCAAGTAAAAACCAGAGATCAAAAGAAGAAGCTTCTATTTTACTAAACTTCCAAATTTAGAAATTATGAGTGGTATATTGTTATTATTTTTTAATACTTAAATTTCATTTCTTTCCACTAAAAGTAGTACCACAGTTAAAGTCGCAAATATTATTTCGATCAGTGCCAAAAGTGAAATTTTGTTTATGTTTGCAAAAAATGAAATTTCGAAAAACCGTTTTAGTAGCGGATATGATTTTTCAGCAAAAATTATAAAATATTTAGGACTTATCTCCCAGGCATGGAGTCTGTCATTAGAAATTAATTATTAAGACATTTTATCAGAAACAAACAGCAGGATACTTTCCATCTGGGGATCTGTTTGTGATTGAGATAGGTTGAGAGCATGCTGTTTATGGGACAAGAGAACGTACTGGCCCGAACAATGCAATTATTTGAATGTACGAGTATTTTTACATTTACATTTTTCCTCTTAAGGTTTACTTTTAGCTGTTTGTCTTACCCAAAAGGCCAGTAAGATAACGAAACACGCTTTTAACTTTTGATGGCATATTTTTCATGTTTCCTAAATACTCCATCAAACAACAAAAATACGGGGGTCGATTTAAAGATCTTAACGCCAAATAAACAAACAAATCACTCTTGCTCTAATACAAAAAGGAATATTTTAAGAACCGGAATTTTGAATTCCTTTCCTCGAGTGCGAATGCTGCGCACGGGTCACCTAGTTGCTGTTTAATTGTTAAACAAGAACTCAAATAGACTTGTGCATTTCAAAGAAAAATTAATGAAAATCATTCACTCACCTAGGTATAATTATACAACCGTAAAGAATTACCGGTATTCCAAAAACTCCTAATAGTAGATCTTTTCTACTTTGAAAACGTAGATATACATCTGGACAATTCCACGGGTAACGGACTGACATTTTTAGAGCAAAACAGTGTGTATTTTTTAACGTCAACGAAAAATACACGTAGTGCAAACGATCTTTTCTCCTGGTTTATTGCATTTTTTAAGCTGAATTTAATGGTCTAATTGAGCTCTCAAAATAAATGTTGGTTCATAAAAAAAGTTTAAAACACGGTAACTAATTGACATTTTAAAAAGTACCATGTCAATCAGTTACCATGCTTTTGATATATTTTTTTAATCCTCCAAAATATATTTCAAGAATTCAACTATACCATTAAATTCAGCTTAAAAAATACAATAATCCAGGATCGTTTGCACACCGTATATTTTGCGTAGAACTTTACAAAATGCACTGTTTTTCTTTAAAAATGTCAGTCAGTCACCCGTGGAATTGCCAATCTACGTTTAAAGTGTTCACAATTAAATGTGTAAACCTTCCCCATTTGAAGCCCTGCCTAATGCACACCTTACAGCGCATTTTATGTTCCACTATTACCTCAAGTAAACGGTCCTCAAGAACTATAGATTGCAGTCACGAAACACGTACGAGAAAAATCCTCTCTCGCACTGCAGAAACATTTTCTTTCCTCTTTATGGACAGTTATAAAGGCCGTTTGCTTGCGTAAAAAGAGTTACACTCAACACGGTAGATTTTAATTTCCGTAGCGTGAGGTTTCCCTGGATGTGGTAGAGGCCTCCGCCCCCCCCCCCCACCACCGTCTCGAGTGTGGAGCGATTCTTGTTTTGTGGTGCTTTCAAATGGGTGTGCTTGGATTTCCTTGCCTTTGTGACGTTTTGATATTTATTATTTCTCCGCGCGGAATTGCAGATTGGGGTTGTCATTTCTTTATGTTCTTTTATTAGGACACTTGAGATGTCTTCTGGGAAAAGGAAAATGAATTTTATTACTTTTTTTAGATCGATATATGAACATTATAAGAAGGCAAAATATGCACGAAACAATTTATAAATTGTGTCCTAATTGCATGCATCGTCTTCTGAATGGTATATGATTTGATGATTTAAACATAATACATTTATATGAGGCGTATATCTTCAAAATCAGCGGTTTTATTTATTTTCTTTTAATAGAATTTATGAGGCGTTTACCATGAAAACCAACGTTTTTACTCATTTATATTTTTGTGATTTTAAAAAAGAAACAAAAATATTTCACGCAGTGCTCACTCAGTTTTTCGTAACTGAATTAATTTTCGGTTAAATAACGATTGTTTTGCTGACTCATTCTTGCTGTAAAAAATAGCAGTGTTGCATAATTGTTTACAGAGTTTTGAAAAATTGATTCTCAGCTGGTTTTTAAATGAAATGGCTCTTGTCTGTTTTCCTATCAAATTCCATTTAATTTTTGTGCTATATATTAGACTACAAAAACCAACATAACAATACGACTAGATTTTACAACAGCTAAGTAGTAAAACTAGCGATTGAAATAAAACCGGACTTTTTCAGCGATTTTCGACTTGATTGAGAGGCGACCCCAGCTAAAAATAATCTTCAGAAAATCTGCAAAAAAGAATTTTTTTTGAAGTATTTTTCAAGATTTCTGCAGATTTTTAGAAGACAAACAAAATCTGCATTTTGTCTTCAACATAATATGCAGAAAATCCACACAAATAAGTGTTCTTTTTAGTTTTCTCTTAATATTCTGCAGATTTTTTGAAGATAAAAAAATCTGTAAATTTTCTTCAATTAGATCTACAGAAAATCTACACAAAAAATTCTCTTACAGTTTTCTCTAAATAGTTTGCACGTTTGCAGACATTTTATGGTCATCAAAAAGAAATCTGTATTTCAATTTAAATTATTTTTCAAATTTTTATTACACAGCATAGAAGTTGACTGGTCTATATTTTTTTTGAAATATTGAAACTGATATTTTTAGTCTGCATTTCTTCCGCAAGAACATGTTCTACAACATTCTCTCATTTATTTCAATGGATGTGAGACAAAACTTAAGTAACTAGTTTCTTAACAAGAAGAAATTCATTCTCATGCTGTATATAACAATAGTTTTTTTTTTCCATTTATTTACTTCAAAAAAATGTAGGTATATGCAGATAAAAGTGTTTGTAAGGTAAAAAAATTATACTAATAAATAGGACTCGACCAATGCATCGGCGCCGATGGTTCAACAATTTAGCCATCGGCATCGGCGGTCGATGCTAACTTGCGGGAAACATCGGTCCATCGGCCTTAAAAAACATCAAAAAGCCGATGGAATAAGCCGATGTTTTTGAAAAAAAAAGAACCTTTGCTGTTTTACTTTTTAATACAAAGTAAATGGAGTTGTTGTTTTCATATAAAATTATTTACTTAAATTTCAGTATGAATTTCTATTTTTAGTCATCCCTAGAAGAGAGTTTTTAATACTACATTCAGGTACCAAACAAGTTAATTATTGCGTTGTTTCTTGCAGCAGGATGTACGTATGTATCTGTCATAAGTCATAACTCAAAAATGATAATCTGTAGAAGGTTAAAGTTGCGTATGTGGGGTCTGCGGACGTTCCAGTTGTGCACTTCCCTTTTTGTTTTCGATCGTGTGTTCTGAAAAGCCTGTTTACTCATTTTTTGTGGCTATTAATTAGTTATTTCAATGCAAAACTTATATAGCGTCTCAGACTGACTATCATTTGGTGATATATTGCCGAATTGGAGACTATAGAAACAAATATGAGATGGCGAAACCGATTTTTGTGTCATTTTATTAGATTCCCGTTGAACCGACGGTAATTTTTAATTTTTCGATATTTGTAATATGAATCACAGTAATGCAGTCTTTTCTGTATCGCTTCGGCGGAGTTAGAAGTTTGGGGCCCGTCGAAATACATTTTGGGGATCACAAAAGTTGTAAAACATTTATCATTCGCATTTTTGTAACTCTTTCGGTGGCCCTATGGTTATGGGGCCTCTCGCGCAATTGCAACATTTGCTGTATTTTAAATCCGCCATTGCACGTCAAAACAAACTCGGGTGCAAGTTTTGAAAGGGTTTTCTGCTCAATGTTTATGATTATTTTGAACTCTATTTTTTGAATTTCCGAGAACACTTGCATGCCCCTCCTCCCACTCCCTCAATTTCTGAAATTAAACTCTAGATGTATTTTTGAGTTGTTTAAAACTAACACCGTTCATAAAATTGAAGATTTTTTTTTCAAACTTTATCTATTGTTTAGAAAGAATTTAGGGCATTAATGTAAGAAATTGATTAAAGACGTTTTGAATGGTGACAAAATTCGGAAATCAAAGGGACTTAGTAACTGAGCATGTGTTAAACTAATTTTATATAATTATGCTTGAATAGTTTTGAGGACCTATTTACCAAATAATTATCTAGACTCAAAATTAAATCCTTTTAATACTACTTTGATTGCATGAAATAAAACGAAAGTTTTCTCTTAATCTCATTAAAAGCATAACAATACTGAAGCTTTTTTGATGATGAGGTTTCCCTGTATTCTTCATAAAAATATATACTACGTATAGAAAAAATAGTAGTTACCAACTCATGCGTCAAAACAATTGTATGCAAGCAGTGTTAATGCAATATCCATGAATTTCGTGTGCAATTCTGAACTTTCTGTTTTCCAAAAAAAAAAGTAATTTTAAAAAATCAAGCTTCATATTTTAAGCAAAACATGTGTTTAGGTGCTTAATTTTTTCAAAACGAAGGAAAAGAAAATAAAAACATATAACTACGTCAGAAAGCTAGTTGCACTACTTCGTAAATATGTTTCGTCTAACACTATTTTGATGGCACTGTGGAGCAACATTTCAGACATGTACCTTTTTCGTGTAACGTAGCAGCTTCTCCGAGGCAGGTTTTGCTCTTCTGTTAATCAGTCGCAAATATGTCTCGACAGCTATAAGTAGTGACCAAATTAAAATAGCGTGCAGGGATTCGTTCTTTTTGGGCAAAAAGGTGCTACGGCACTGAGAGAGAGAGAAATGTATGGGCAGTTGCATGGAGTGTATGGTGAAAATGCAATTCAGTGTCACGTCAAGCTATCGCGAAATGGTGCAACATGTTTGAGCTTGGGTGTACAGCTATTGACGACGCTGAGCGCGAGGGAAGACCAAGGTTAGGTGAGAAGTGTGGGATCACCCTCCTTATAGCCCAGACCTTTCACCATCTGGCTTCCATGTTTTTTATCCCGTGAAAAAAGAACTTTCAAAGCGATGACACCATTCGGATGACGAAGTGAAAGCAGCCCAACAATGGTTATCGGGCATTGGACGGGATTTCTTTGCAGAAGGCATTTAAAAACTTGTACCACCTATCGACAAAGGCTTAAGTGACGTAGGTGGTTACGTTGAAAAGTAGATTTTGAGTGGAACTTTAACATATAAATAACGTTATTGTAAAATTTATGTCCTTATTTGTTTTCTTGAGCAGTGCAACTAATTTTTTGAATGACCCTCGTAGATTTCTACTGTGTTTCGAAGGAGCTTTTTAGCTCGTTACGCGAAAAATTTGATCGTTTCCGTACAGTAACCATTGAGTTTCACTATTTTGAACTTTTAGCAAGGGATATTCACTAGGTGACCATCTTTGATAAATGCACAGACAAATAGAAGCTTTATAAATGCTGAAGAAAAAGCATGCAAGTTTTTAGCTTCTGTTTCAATCTTTTTTTAACTGTATGACAATACTTTTTACATAATAAAACCTCAAGATTCTGCAACTCAAAACGACAGTAAAAAGGTGTTTTACCTTTCCGATCAGCTCCCCCACCATTCCATTCCAACCGACTGGCGAGTTGGGGTCCAGACCACCGTAATTCGAATCATTGACTAGCTTGAGCACGTAGCTGAACTTCAAGTAATCTGCTATTAGGTCTGCCAGATCTTTGCAGTATCCTTCGAAATTTTCATTACCTTCAATAACAGTTCCGGGCTCAACTTTCTTCCTCATCAAATATGGTTCTTCCTATAAAGAAGTGATTAGAGACACAAATGATTAGGTTCACTTTTAATTCTTATTTAGCAGCAACGAAAAATGAACAAAGAAAAAAAAATTTTGTATATTCAGAGAACGTAGAAATAGAAATGTATAAGATATTATTAGGATGAAATAATGTTTCTAAAAGACTTTCGTACGTGAACCGAAACCCCCAAGTCACGTGATAGATTGAAAAGTGAAGCATTGGAAGATATCAGGTAACTTTTGCTAGTCACGTGATAGATTGAAAAGTGAAGCATTGGAAGATATCAGGTAACTTTTGCTAGTCACGTGACTTGGAGTCGTTGCCTCACCTTTTGTTAAGGTAGTGATTTTACTTGCTCCCTCCATTTATATTCCTGCTCAAAGAGAATATCTGACGTAAGTTACAATTTATTTACAAAGCAGAGCAAACTAGAAAAAATAATTTGCCATTTCTGAAATGAAACTGAATCCATCCCAAAGGGTAAATAAATTTTTTCTACAAGTAGAAAAATAAAATTTAATGCATCTGTATAAGTTAAAGTAAAGAAAATGTATTTCAAAGATTCTCGCCATTTATGAAATATTAATTACAATGCTTCTCGGGCTCATTTCAGTAGATTAAGTTTCCTAATACTGTTAGACCTCAAGACCGGTAAGTGAATTCGCCTTTGAACTGAAGGTCGATTTATAGGATTAATGGAAAATTGTCTTTGCGCAAAGACATTTGTGATACTAACAATAGCTATTCACTGGACGCATTTCTAAGAGGAAGCTTTAAAAGGAAAATAATGAGAAGTTTTAGAGCACTGAAACGCAAATGCTGATTTCATTAAAAGTTAAGCTGCTTTCAATGTTTATTTTAAAAGTAGTGAAAACGGAAACTTTATCAGCATAATACCGGTAAAAAGGTTGTTAGTAGAAGAAAGAAGTAAGATTTGTGCGTTTGAAACATCAATTCAAAATTTGTTTTTTAATGTTAATTAATCTGGATGTTCATTTTGAAAGTAACTCAAGTATTTTAAGTGAAAATGTGATTACGAAAAATTTAAACTGTCACTGAATGCTAAATACGTAGTTTTAACATTTTGTTTATTTCTTTTATTTTATAGTATGCATTGAGTTAAATATACCATGTAGTCTTAAAAGCTTTGGAAAATGCTGAAAAAACCTTTTGCCTTACCAGTATTGAAAAAGATTTCTATTGCTTGTAATACAATTATTTTTAGTTAGCTCAAAATACTTTTGTTACAGAGATTTTCTCGAGTACATTAGTCTTCAAAACAGCCGATTTTTTAATTGCATTTCACATTTTAAATAATTACTACAGTTATATATATTATCCTGCAAATATTGCATAAAAATACGTTGCGTTTTAGCTTGCTCATATTTCAGATTAAAAATGTTTTTTGTTTAAGCATTAAAAATACATTTAGAATTAGTGTTATTATAATATTTTCCTTAACGATGAAATAATATTTTTTTACACAAGGTGTTCCGCAGGGGTGCCCACTGGAGGGGGGGGGGTTCAGGGAGGATTATGGCGCAAGTTGCGCCATCAACATTTGGAGGGAGGGTTTATTTATTTATTTTTTTATTTATTTGAAGTGATTCATTGATTTATTTTTAATTTATTTTTTTATTCTGTTTATATTTTATTTCATTTATTTATTTAGTTTGTGTGTGTACGTGGCATGTCATTGGCATAGCACGTAACTTTTCTACTAAACTGATACTAATAACAATAATTAAAAGTAAATAAATAAATGAAACATATTTTTAAAAAATAAATAAAATAAAGAAAAAGATACCTAAAAAATAAAAATTAAAAAAGGAAAAGATGGTTGAGATTTTTTTTATTTTTGTTTTTTTCTAGGGGGGGGGGAGACTTTGCGCCATTGAACTTGGGGGAGGGGCACCTTGGTGTTTCGAAAGAAATCTGAAACATTTACAGAACACATAGAAGCTAGTTGTGAAATAGATTAATAGAAAATTTACCTTAAAGTGTATGAAAAGTGCTAAACTTTCTACAGTGTACCAAATGCTTACTTCTCGCTGTCAGTTACATCCCAGCTATACGAATATGTTCCAGATAAAATCTCTGTATATACAGTGGCTCCCAAAAGTGTTCGTACACCTTGAAATTTTGTAGTAAAACCAAAATAACGCAAAACTGAATTTGAATATGAAGTCCAATTTTTTTTCACACCATTCCTATGCCATTCCGAATAAAACCCAGTGGTTTTTTCTACATCTTGCCAGATTTTAATTTTGAAATTTGTCAAAAAACGAAGAGACAGAGAAAAAATACGCCACAAAAGTCCTCGTACACTGAAATATTTTTGAATAAATTTATAATTAAAATTATCATATGTGGTTTTTTAATTATTTATGCATTGTAATGATACTATAAAGTCATTTGCATTTAATATTTTGTGTATTTATTCCCTAATATTCTGCTTATTATTTAAAATGGCAGGTATGTGTAGAAAACAAAAAACACGATTCGAAATTTGATTTTTTCCCTCACAGTAACCGTAAATTGATTTGAAATGTCTCTAAATTGGTTAATTTATACCATTCTATAGTGAAGTGCTTGATAAAATGCTTTAAAGACAAGAATCGGATCGAAAACAAGGTAAGAAAAGATCAACTGGCAAAGTTAACAAAGCGTGATCGAAGGTTTACAGTTAAAAAAAATATGAAAAATACACATTTCAGAACTGAAAAAGTTTCTGACGAATTGAATGAAACATTTTACTTTTAATTGTTACCTAAAATTGTTCGCCAAGTTCTCTGATTAGCTGGATTAAATGGGACCTCTTCCCACAGAAATTTTCTTGTCCGTGCAAGAAACAGAAAGCTCACGCTTTCCGTCGTAAAATCAATGACAAATAAGCTCAAAACGTTTTGGAACAACGTCTTACATATAGATGAAAATAAATTAAACACTTTGGGGTAAATTTTTGCATAATTGTAAATAGAAGAAAAATTGAAGAATTTAATCTGAGGAACTTAGTTGGATCAGTTAATCAGGACGGTGAAGATATTCTTGTGTGAGGTTGCATATCAGCATCAGGACTTGGAAGTTTGGAATTTTTCGAAGAAAGAATGAATCATGCTGTTCATTTAAATATTTTAAAAAAGAATTATAACTATTACCCCAAAATTTGGTAATCGGAACCAACTTTTTTTTTTAATCAAGATAACTATAAGAAGCAAACGTTTGTATTTGGTGCCTCAAAAGTTGTCTTTAAGCTTAGATATATCTCCTCAATCGCCAGATTTAATTTTAATGGAACAGATTTGGAGATATCTGGTGGCTAGATTACGAAACTACACCATTGAAACGAAAAGCGAACTAGAAACAGTAAGACTCGTAGTGCGGCTGAACACTTACTCAGAAATTGCACAAAAAAAGAAAGAAAAAACAATGAAATATCTTCTCAGACGTTTAAAAGCTGTTGTTACTTCGTGATATTTTACTAAATAATAACTTAGTAAAAAGTTAGATTATTTACAAATTTTTTGACATTTTTTCAAAGTGTACGAAGACTTTTGTGAGATAAAATTTCCGGCCCTTTTTGGTTTTTAATTTTTTAAAAATAAAGTTTCAATGTTTTATTAAAATTTTTCATGTAGTTTTGTTAAAAATAGATCATAGATCTTATAATAAAATACCTATTCCGAAATATTAATTCTAACCAATGGGATAAGGGTCTATTTCATTGAAAGTCGTAGGTGTACGAACACTTTTTCACTGTAGGTGGTTTTGAATACTAGTACTTCTTATCCACAAACGCTCAGTGATGTCAAAATATAAATGTTGGAAATAAAAACAGCAATAACAACAAATACTAAGTTTACTTGCATTTTTATTACTGGATTGTAAGAGCGGAGCATGGCTTAAAGATACTCGTATTAAAATGGGAAAAGGAAATAACTATTAAAAAGGAATAGATCCAAAACACCAATAGGGTAATCATAATACATTGCAAAATAACTGAAGTTTTGAGCATTAGTACTATTTATCAACCTAAGTTTATTTACGTCAAAATATAACTGTTGGAAATAAAAACACCAATAAGAACAAATACTAAGTGTACTTGAATTTTTATTAGTTTGATATTTAGAGTGAAGCACAGCTTGTTGGTACTCGTGTTAAAATGTGGAAAGGAGATAATCAAATAAAAGTAAAAGATTTAAAACAACAATAGGGTAATCATCACACATTTTAAAATTACTTAAACTTTCACATAATGATAAAAAAAATTAAGACTTTACATCATGCTGCTCTTAAAAATGTTCTTTGTCGCTCAAAGTTACATCACACTGCACATATAAAAGTAATACTTTGTACCAATCTTTAGAGAAAAATTTAAAATGTTTAATGACGCTTGAATTAGCACGCAATGCGTTATTTGGGAACAGGCTTTTCACATAGCTTGCTCTGAAATGAACACAATATTCAACATTAGACAAGGTCAGTTAGTCAAAAGTTCCAACTCGTTAATCGTGTGCCTTCGACCATCCTGTTCTTCATATTTCAAGTAATTTGAGCGAAACAAGGAAGGAAAAAAGACACTTTTTTTTGTCTATGAAACCTTTCTGCAGAAATAACACAACATTGTTCTGTACAGTTTTCGCTGATGCTTTAATTAAGCATGAACAGCTTAATAATGAAGTTTCATGAAGTCAGTTACAGCAGGCTGAAAATAAAAACTTATCTTAAAAGAATACTAACGGGCTTATAACGAGTGAATACACTTCTATTTAAAGATCCTGTAATTTGTTTCAGGGATGAGTTGAGATACGATATTCAGTTTGATAGATACTTAGATAAGAAGTAAGTTTTCTGCATAGTCCTTTCGCTTCAGAAAGCTGAAGATGGTGAATAAAAGGAATTTAATTTTTACGCACGTTTGTCTTTTAATTAGAAATGTTTGTGAGGAAATTAGATTTCAAAAATACGCCGTTTTAGTTTTAATAAAAGAACTCCACCTCGTCTTTATTACGTCTTAAGAGTTGTTTTTGGAATTTAACCACTAAGCGTTCTTGATAAAATTCAATTTTAAACAAATAACTTTACAAGTAACAATTGCACATCCATTTCAATTAAAAAATATTAAAACATGCAATTAAACTTTAAAGGAATTGTTTAAGTGGATTGTTTACAAAGAAGCACTTTTGTGAGTTATAGTAGCTATTTGTTGGATTAGAATTTCTATAGCTTAAATTGAAAGTGGTAAAATAAACATTAGTGCAGTTCACAAAAGAGTCACAATAATTAGGGATTTTAGCTTTAAATGCAGTTGACAACAAATATTGGAAAACAAAAATTGGTTTTGTACGAAAGTAGTTTTAAACCTTGTGAATCAATATAAACAGTTTTTGAGGAAATAATTTTTCTCAATTGATTTTTTAATTAATTTAGTCAAAGGACAAAAATAACGATTGCATATCAGTAAGAGATACAATTATATTTAGTCCATCCAGAGGCGTAACTTGGCCACGTGAAGTGTGTGTGAGGGGAGCGGGGGGCAAACTTTTTTTTTTCAAGGGCAATTTACTTTTTGAAAAAAATAAATGAATAAATTTAAGAAATTATAATAACTTTTAACGCAATGTATGTTATTCAGCTTAAACAGAACAGCTCTACAGAAAGTAATGCGCACATACATCTGGAGAAGTTTTAAAAAAATGAACTTCTCTCCCAAAAAATATGCTGACCCTCTTTTGTTATTGTGTTTATAGATTACACGATCAGTGACGCCAAACAGTTGTGCTTACGTTTTGTAATCTAAAAGTACAGTTTTCTTTTTCTAAGTTGCGTTGATTTTAATTCTAGAATAATTCCATAGACTATATAAAGCTGAAGGAATTAAAAGTGCTTTGGAAATGATTTTTCTTTCTTCCAAAGTTTTTACCAGGATCCCAGGAATGAAGGATCTATACAGTGTACACACCCTGTTATTAGTCAACTATGCCCTGAACCAAAGTAATATTCTATTTCAGTGATGCAATCAGAAATTTTTTTAGGGGGGGAGCACACATCAATAAAAAAATAAAAATTTAGATCTGATAGAAAAGGGGCTCTCCCCCGGAAAATTTTTGAAACTCGTACCCAATTTTAGATTTTCTTCGTTGATGTTCGGGGAACAAAAGATACAGGGGTCTCAGTGGAATTTCTAGAAATTGATGCTCTGAAAACGTGATTATAGGCCATATTTATCGGCGATAGGGTAACGGATGAAGCTCAAAGACTGTCCCCGATCGATTGTATTTTAATAGGTCGAATGCGATTCCTCCTCCCCCCTGCTTTCGATATTGAAGTTTCAAAAATGCAATTTTAAACAAAGGTTGAACATTTTACGGGAAGGAGGGTCTGAAGCTCTTCCCTGGTAATGTTTTTAGAATTTTGGTGCTAAAAAACTTAAGCAATGTTTTATACTCAGAGGTTATTTCACTTAAAATTTTGTAAGTGTAGTTTTAAAAACCTTAAGATGTTGGAAGAAGGCGGTGTAGGGACCCTTGCCCGATTATTTTCTGAAATTCAAGTCCTAAAAACGCGATTGTTAGGCCATATTTTGTAATATTAGGGCCCGGAATTTTTCGAAATTAAAGCTCCAAAAACGCAATTTTAGGCACTTTTCGGTGTTTTTCGGTAATTGGGGTATTTCCCTTGGAAAATTCGCGAAATTGAAGACATGAAAATGAAATTTAAGATGCGCTATAATGCTTCTGGTTTGTGAGGGGAGCAGGAGGGCAGCGGAGGAGCAAATTTTGAACACTTTCTTATTTTCAGACGAACTAGAAAAAAAGGAGAAGAAATGGGGGGGGGGGGGAAATAAATAAGCTGTTAGTTTTGAATATTTTTAATTCAAAGATTTATTTTTAAAATAAATTAAGACTTTCTCCTAACATTACTATTAATTTCTAAAAATCACTTTGTGTTCCAAAGACGTAATCTTTTCTTCTCATCAATAAAAAAGGTTTTGAAAAACATTCAACTCAGCATTCTGGGGGAGGCTGTGGGCCCACTTTCTGGTTGCGCCACTGTTCTATTTTGACCCGTCTATTACATGGTTGGTTGTTCATTCATGTGAGCGCCAGTTAAAGGATTAAAAGTAAATTTCACTTTAAGAAAAACTTTGGAAACGCAAAATGTCCGCTCTTTCTCGAAAAAACTCATTATTTTGAGTATGTAATCCTAGTTTAGAACCTAAATTTAGTAAACTAGGATTACATGTCTATATATATATTGTGGGGGGGGGGGGAGGTTCTTCATCACTTTGGAATCGTACACGGGCTTCTTCTGGGCTTCAGATTGCGCCGCTGTGGTGAAGTTTAAAACCAGATAAACTATAGGTTGAAATTACTAATGGGTGGTTGAAGACAAGGACACAACTTTCGCATATAATTCATAAAAATTGCAGTGGTAATATACGAATTACATTTTATTACAGTTTGAAAATAAGGTATAGATCATTTGACAAAAATTTTTTTTAAAATCGTTTGCTTAAAAGTTAGGGCGGGGGGGGGGGGGGGAATAATAACTCTGCCAAGGCTCAAAAAAGTAGGGGGCTCTTGCCCCGTATGCTCCCCCCTCCTCAGTTTACGCCAATGAGTCCATCCAACAATACTATGCACAATCATAAATACTGTTACAAAAAGCAACAGAGGAAAAAAAAAAGTTAGATATTTTCATGTGTGACTGCATTTATTCGCTGTATTCCACACTAGCGTACATTCTCTACTAAACGTACGCCTACTCATTATCACCTGTTTCGCGCGTGGGTTGGACAACTCTTTAAAATGAAAAATCTTTCATGAATTCCAGGAACATAAAATATTGTATTCAAGTTTTCTTTCACTACAAAATTTCATAACTTTTTACTGTGTGTGATTTCTTTAGGAACTATTTTAAGGAAAGTACATATGGTGGGGGAATATGGGGCAAAGTGAAATGTTCAAATATTGATTCTGCTTTTAGCGCCACTTGCCTAGTAATATTTAAACTAAGTATAATTAAGTTAACTAATTAATACTACACAATGAGTCAAATACACACAATATTCTATTCCAGTCAAGAAAAAAACTTCTGAAAATCAAAGAATATGATTATACAAGCAATTTTCAGAAATTGATAGCGGCAGTTTGTTGCAGCAATTTTCAGAAATTGAGTCAAATTCACACAATATTCTATTCCAGTCAAGAAAAAAACTTCTGAAAATCAAAGAATATGATTATACAAGCAATTTTCAGAAATTGATACTCATAGTGTAATATTTTGTTGTAAGTCAAAAATTATTTTTATCATTGTTAAATGATAAAGTTATTGTTATTAATATTTTAAATATTAATTGAGACCTACTAATATACGGTTCAGTATTTATTTGCTTAATATTAAGCTTATTTGTTTTCCAAATGCTTTGTACACTTTGTCAAGCGCATGTGGGGCAAAGTGGATGGTGCAAAGTGAAATATAATCCATTTTATTTACTTATTCAATCTTTTATAAAAATCATTTACGTATTAGGTTATTAGTTGTTCCATTCTCAAATTTAAAAATTCCCTTACACACACACTTGTTCATTCATTCACTTATTTTTTTCGTCATTCGCTATTTTTTTTATTCATTTAATTTTTCTCATATGTTAACTTATTTATATATTTATTTATTAGTTATTGCTTCATTTTATTTTCATTTCCTCATTTATTCTTTTATTTACTCATTTTTTTTGATCAAAAATATCTTTGACGACCGAATAGAAAACATTTCATTAGAAAAATATTTTATTTTTCACTTTGCCCATGAAAAAAAGTCTTAAATTTCCACCTTTTTTTAAAGGTACAAATTCGCAGTCAATAATAAAAAAATGTTTCAGTGCAAGTTTCATTACAAATATCGTGTTATTTCTTTATGTACCGTAATTTTCAAAACAAATTTCCAATTTGTTCCTTTTTAAAAAAAGTAAGTGATCTTTTCACTTTGCCCCACATTCTCCTACTATTTTATACGCAGTTTTTGGTCATAAACTTGTAGTTTTGTTCATTTAGTCTTTTGTGAAAATGCGGAGGTTTTTTTAATTACTTTTTTCTACTTCTTTTTATTCACAAAAAAAAGTCTAATGGTCCCCTCTCCCTCGAGAACTTTTAAAAATGTGTCGATTTGAATTGACCAAAACATGTTCTTATTTTCTTTGTTTGTACATACAATCAGAGCAGTAGCTATGCCATAGATATAGCTAGAGATGAAGACTATAATAGCTATCAACTCCATTTAAGAACTAGGTTTTCTAAGGTAAAAGAGGCAGATGGAAACGAGAGAAAGAAGAAATGCAAAAATACTGATATAGAATGTCTAAAATTTTGTGTTTGCAAACTAAAAAACGATCAAATTTTTTTATATATATCGTTCAAATTTAGCTTTCCTTTTTAATTACAAATATTCCCTCTCTAGTTTCCAAAATACAAAGTTTTATTTTCTAATTTATGCAAAGGATCAAAATCCACATGATTGAACTTTTGAGACCTATTACTGGTTAATGATACGTGAAAAACGTTTGTAGACACGTTAAAAATCCTCTGCTTCGATTGGTTGTATGTAACTCACAACTTTTGAGATTTCACTGCTTCATGAGAGAAAAATTATTATATATAAAGTTTACCCTAAATTATATAATTAAGCTATGTGTGAGGTTTTTTTTTTTTTTTTTTTTTTTCACAAAATAGATGTTGACGCAATATTCATTTTCATTTTTTTTCCATAAAAGAAAAATGCATGCATTGTAACACTAAAAAAAAATGTGTAACCTTACTCCATAAAATCGGTAACAGCTTCGCTGTCTCCACAGCTCTGGAGTAACTTAACTGATATTACTGGTGTAAAGTTACACATTGCTTGTGGAAAGTTAAATAATGGTAATGTAACTATAGCGTAACGTCTCACTAATTTCTGCGTAAGGTTACACCAGTATTTTCTGGTTCTACTTATAGAGAAATTGCTTGAAAAGTTACATATTAGCAAACATTAAGCTTTCATTAGATTTTCTTGTACGAGTACTCATTGTTAATTGTAAGTAGACTTATACTTAACTATTCGATGATTTAAATTATCAAGATACATTAAATGATCAAGTAATGATTTCTTTCTTTACGTTTTGAATTGAAGGACCAAAAATAAATTAGTAGATTACAACTACAATACTTGAAATTTCGTTTCTACAGAAAAAAATCATCCTTATTTACAGCTCTTGCTTTTAATTATTCGTTTATTCAACATTTATCAAGTTCATGCTTTTTCAACACCAATATATACAAACTATTATTTATTTTAATACACAAACAAGACATTTTGCATCAAGAGAGGAAAAAACTTGAGCGGAGTCCGAACCCACAAGGCGAATCTCACAGACCGGTCGAAAAATAAGAGCTTCAACCATTCGGCCATAAAGGTCGGTTTTCGTTTCGCTAATAAAATTTTTTTTCTAAACTTTCTATATTTTAACATAGTGGCTTCAAATTGTCATATTGTTTTCATGAAATAAGAAACAATATATAAATAATGACTTCAAAAAATTAAAACATGTCAGAAGACACATCTAATTTAGTAGCCAACTGACTGCTAGGGAAGTGGCATCGATATCGATGTTTTCGAAATTTCGATTGTTTTGTGTATTTCGTTCAGTGTTTTTTGATGTCAATATTTCATAATTAAGTCAAGATAATCATAAAAAATGATAGTTATATTTATGAAGGCATATGTATAACAAAAAGTACATCATTAATCAGGGATCTCGATCTACATTGCATTGGAAAGATTCATCTGTAGTTAGTTGTCTTCAGAAATAGACTTCCGTAATATTCCAGTCATTATAGTAAGTTCACCTCGGAATTCGAGATACCCAGCTGTAAGTCTGTAAATACTTATATATTGACACCCTAAAAGTTGTCTCAAAACCTACACATGGTAGGGTGTACGCAACTATTAAATTTCAAGGTCAAAGGTCACAAAAATCGTTTTTTTTTTTTTTTTTTTTTTTGCGCTTTTTTTTTTTTGTAAATATCTCCTTTTCTATGGGTTTTTTGCGATTTGTATTTCTTATCAATATTGTAGAATACAAAATTCTTTACAGATTTTGTTTAAAAATTTTTTTCATACGGTGAACCGTTTAACCGTTTTCGAGATAGATGGCGGAGAGCGCGCGGTCACAGGATCACTTCAGGTCAACCGGTGCCTCCGGTCGAAAACGCGCCATATATAGTTGATGAACTATCGATAAATCAATGATTATAAATATTTGTCAATTTTTATTAACTATTATATTTTATCATTTTTTCCTAACCTATCCACTTTTTATTCAGTATTAATTTACTTAACAACACTTACCTGCCCATGTAATTGCAGAATTGTTAATGAAAATATAGAAATTATATTTGAATTTAACCTAATTAATATTAATAACTTCTTACATGATGAAAAAAAACAAATAAATTATGAATTAATCTTTTAAATAAAAAATATCATTCAATACATTTATTTTTATTAAAAGTAAAAAATGGAATAAAGGGTACAAAAACTACAATTTATAATTTTAATCATCTTCTTCCTCTTCATCGTCGTCTTTCGGCTGCTGGTAAATTTTAAACTGGTCTTCATTATCGTCTTCAACGACATTTGTCTCACGTTCTTCCATGATTTCGGGGTCAAAGGTTCCATCTTCGTTAATGTCGCTCTGATATGGTAGAGCATTGAGACAAGCTTGCCCATTACATTGGCCACAAGCTAAAGAGCATTGCAAGCCCGCTTTCCTGCATCCGCATCGCGAACCACAACCACTCTTGCAGTTGCAGAAAATTGTATTTAGCAAATCTTCTGGAGCAGGTGGTAAAATTGTCATGATAGGCTTCAGAAAATAGTTTCGCATTGCCCAACCCCATACCTGGGGTTCCAAATCATGCCCTAACCAAGTTTGAACTTGATAATATACATGTTTTTGAAATGTTGATGAGCAGCTGCTCTTGTTGGTGGAATATTTGAAAGCTGCACAGGTTTATTAAGTTTTATAGACTTGACGTAATGCATATAACGAAGATGATCGAGACTTTTCACAGATTTCGGAGCATTATAGACTGCCAATAAAGTTTGAGTTTCACTCTCTAATAATCTCTGGCCGAACAATTTTCTTTCTCAAATGTTGCAGCTAGTTCATTAAAATTTGTCAGTTTCACAAAAACTTTTAAAAATGATTTTTTCCCTTTTTAAAAAGCGCAAAAGTTGTGTCACAGCCAATTAATGCGTGCAGAATTAAAACATGTGTTTTGGAATGAGGATAATTATCCACCAGTTGACCTGAAGTGATCCTGTGACAGCGCGCTCTCCGCTCTCTATCTCGAAAACGGTTCACCGTATAAAAAAATTTTTTTAAACAAAATTTGTCGAGAATTTTGTATTCTACAATATTGATAATAAATACAAATAGCAAAAAACTCCTAGGAAATGAGATATTTACAAAAAAAAAAAAAGCGCAAAAAACCGATTTTTGTGACCTTGAAATGTAATAGTTGCGTACACATTACCATATGTAGGTTTTGAGACAACTTTTAAGGTGTCAATATGCAAGTATTTACAGACTTACAGCTGGGTATCTCGAATTCCGAAATTCTTACCTAATTTAAGCTTAAATGACTGAACTATAAGAGAACAGTTAACATCCACTTTTTTCCATTACAGTAAACCATATAAAATTTTGACCGTCAGTTTCCCTTTCTTAAAAGTTTCTCCTGGATAACTAGTTGATTTTAATACTTAAGTTCTAATTTAACTTTAAACATGAACCAATGTCAGTAAAAGAAATTGAAGGATACAGAGGGAAAATCTCGTCAATCCCAATTTTTTCTAGAAATTTGGATTGACGTTTCAATGTCTCGTATTTTAAACATGCATTAGTAACTTATTTCTTTGTTTTACCTCATTTGAAAATAGGATATTCGTAATTCATTATTATTATCATCATTATTATTATTTGACTTTATTTAGATAGTTAAAAAACATTGGCTATAAATTACAAAATTTTTGGCTGTAAGTTAAGTTCTTCCAAAAAAGCATTGTTTACTATGAATTGATTACACATTTAAACCTCCAATGTTTCAGAACATCAATGTTTTTGAGTTGAAGAATCGATATCATCGAAGTTTTGATTTCTAGTATCAATGTTTAGTTAATGATATCGCACCTTGATTCGCTACCCAACAAAAAATACTTAAATTTTCTGGTTTTGCTTTAACCACAACAAAGATTTTTCCCCCTTTTAATTTGCTCTAAAACAAACATGTGTGAAACAAAAACAAAAAGATGTGAAAATACATTCACGAATAGTTCAATAAAATTTTTGGCAACTGAAAATGCAATATTTAGTTCTAAAAAAGTTTTCTTGCGACTCATTTTTTTTCTTTTTTAATAGTGCTAATTCACGTATAAAAGAGCTTGCTTAAAAAATATCATCTTAACTGTTTAACAAATACAAAAATGGTTATTATTCACTAAAAGAAATAAATGTCTTTAAAGCAATATGTACTTATTATGAAACGTAATATTTAGCACTTTTTCAACTAAGTATTTTTTTAGTAAAGCTACTAATGGTTTCAAATTTCCCACACACTTCAAAAATATGTTATGCCTCTGCATGTACTCTTTATACTTATTAATTAAAATGATGTACCGATTATTTATCCTGTGCATTAATTTAATTGCATGTGGTTAAAGTTATCTATCGTCAATGTATTGCGTAAGAATTATCGTGCCTGCGATCCCATAAAATTACGAACTGATTTATGATCGGTTTAATGGAAGCAATTGTCCTTTTCACGAATATCTAAACAGCCATAAAAATTGATGAAATGGGTGCAATTTACTCATGACAACTTCAATATTTATGTTAATGACTTAAAGAATAATTGAAATATTTTCATTTCCTGAATGATGTATGTTTCAATCACGCAAAGGTGAATGCATTGACGCGTCAATTACATTATTCGAGACAGAAGCGTTTCTTTTCAAGTTATCTACATTATCGTTTAAGTATATTTTAAACTATCTGATGCCATTTTGAATGAGCAATCGAGTTAATTATAGAAAACCAAGCAAAGAAACCTATTTCAATCACAAATTTTGTTTGTAACATTTTATTTTATTTAATTGTTTTATTTTTCAAACAGTAACATGTTAGTCTCAAGTATTGCCGTCAAAGGAACAATGGGTTGAAATTATTTGGAAAACACGTTAATTATTCTTTATGTTCACTTAATTATATTTTTAATTATTTGATGCCATTTTGAATGAGAAATCCAGTCAAATATAGAAAACCAACACCTGAAACAAATTAAATTTCTAAATTCTGTTTACAACATTTTTTTCATTTAATTGTTTTATTTTTCAAACAGTAACGTGTTAGTCAATACGTTAGTTAAGTAACAGAAAGGTCGGTACATATAACACGCCTTTTTCCTTCGACGCATTGAACTGATAATCATTTTTGTTAATAGTCAAGCCCGCTTATTAGAATATCGGTTAAAAGAATACCCCGCTTAATTTAATACATTTTCAATGAACTAAACCGTTGATGTCTATTACTGTAATCCCGTTTGATGGAATATCTCACATATTAGAATATTTTCTCGTGGAAAATTGACTATTTCATTAGGCGGGCTAGACTGTAATAAAAAAAATGGTAAGTTTCTTAATTATGAATCAAAGTAACTAAATTTCTTGATAATTGGCATGGACGAACTTAGAAAGAAACATTGTTAAAACGGGAAACTTCATGAACAATGATAAACGAATATGAAAAATTACAAAACCTAATATTTTAGGGTTTCCCTTCATTTCATGTTCATTAAGTTATCAAAGAATTGTATTTTCTATCGATAATTCATTGTTTCCATTTGGTAACCGCTAATGTATTTTAGTGGCAAAATTAAGTGTTTGTGCGAAAGCTGAATGGTTTAGAACTACGATTTAAGACATAAAAGTTGAAAAAAAAATGCTTACATTTGTATGAAAATTATTTTACAATTGTGCATTACAATGGTGTTCTCTCAAATAATGTAATTTGATTTTTCCAGGTTTCTGTGCCGTACGCATTTCGCCACCTTGTCTAATGTCTCAGAGCAAAACAACTAGGTAACCCCTAAGCGCGTGCTTTATTGTCGTCATTTATTCAAAGAACTAAACAATTAATTATTTAATTTGCAATTACAAATATTTCAGTCAATCTCATTTTAAAAAATGTTTATAGCCTTCCTGAATAAATGGACTATTCAACACAAAAATAATTTTTCAATTCGAACCAGTAGTTCCTAAGATTAGCGCGTTCAAACAAACTTACTCTTCAGTTTTATATTATTAGTAGATATTACTTAATTTCTTAGTAAAATGAGTACAGTATTTGTTTTCTGGAGACGCTTGCAGATAATCGGGAGTTTACTGTACTAGAAACTTAATTATTAATCTAAACTCTTTGTTTGGTTTAAAAAACGTGTCTTTTTCTTGTGGTGTTATGAAAGACTTATTGAAAGGTATGGTGCCCGAATCTGTCAGGTTCATTTCTATACTGACACGCTTCAAAAGCGTTTACACTGGCATGAAATTGAGTCCCTAGATCAGACGGGACCAGGACAAAATAGCAACCTTCTAACTTTACTGTTTAGCCGTAATAAACGTTTGCTCTTTTCATATACCTATATAGTGTGTTCGCTTAAGTCTGATGTCACTTCAATAATTTCGGATGAGTAAGTCATAAACGTGGGGTCTATTCATAGTAAAGTAGCCACGCGCTAATTTACTATGACTAGAGTAAGCAGGGCAGTTTTATATTAAATTGGCAATAGTATTATTGCAAATATAAGGAGGTGCTGTAATTGGGAGTGAAGCTAATTACAGCGCCCCCTGGCAGTAAAAATCAAAGAAAGCGTTCTTATCTCAAAAATTGTTTGAGATGCTACAAATAAAAAGCTCAAAATGCATGTTGGTACGCTGTCTGTTTGATGTATCCTAACCGAAAAGTCGAAGGGTTCAGGTCAGGTAAAAGTGGAGGCTATTCTACGCAAACTACCATACCGAACACTTGTTGCTGGAAGTACTTCTGTTAATGTTTGTAAAATTACTGTAAGGGAAAATGGCTTATCCTTCTTAATTAAATGATACTGAGCAATTTCATAATCGACTTTTTTCTGGTGTCTCCACTGTTTTGGAAATAAGATTTTTTCCGAGTTTTGCAGCAAGGTGACGTTGTACTCGGCTTCATTGCGTAGCACATGTCACATTTACTATAATCATGCCTTGTGCCGTTAAAAAATTATTGGGCTGAGAAAAAACGTTAGCGGGAAATTGCATATTACAAAGTAAAACAATATATTTGTTTTTTTCACATAACATTAAGCTTCCTAGACGAGCCTAGACTTCCTAGATCATTTGGCGCCCAGTTTTTATAACCTCAAGGTGATTTTTCAAACATTTCGAATAGCTGACAACACACTTACCAATATGCTTGTTACGATGTATGTTTTGTTTTCAAAGATAATTTGTGATTCAGGAACCCTTTTTCTTACAGGAGGTACCATTAATAACTTGTTCTGTTCAGACCACTCAGCAATCTGGAAAATAATCGAAAAATTTGTGTGGTTTTTTTGTTAAACAAATTCTATAAGAGAAAATATTTTCCAAGTTTTTTAAAGAACCATTAAAACAAATGCAGTGTTCTTTAAACTTCTAACTAAAACTTTTAGAAGGGGGAAAACTCGAATTTTTCCCAATGAAAATAATATTTTACAGAATGATACATAATGAGAAAGGACAAACAATATCAATTTTGCAATAGTCTCCAAATTTGCCAATACGTCGTCAAAATTATCCGAAAAATTATGTTTTTGGTGGATCAAAGCGACCTCCAAATGGGGACGCCCCTGGTTCTTTGTGTTGTACAAGAACCATGCTTATAAGGAGCATTAAAATATAAAGAAATTGCGATAATAGTTTGAAGCGACAGTGGTGCAATATTAAAAAAAAATAGTGCAAGACCCGATATAATTCAATAAACAAAAGGAAATACAGGCGCTCGATCCATATTCATCAGATATTTTTATACGTAAATTGGCTGAATTTTGTCTGAAATTTCAAAACTTATATAAAATTGAAAAGAACTGCAGGAACTCAGTTCCTGTGAGCTCCTATAAATGTAAGCATCAGCGTTCTATATTCATTAGTTACGATTTAATTTTTCAAAATTGTAATTTTAAATTGTAGTTATGTTTCCGGAATTTAGAACGGACTAATAAGAAAATTAATTTATACTTCACCATCAAAGCTGAAGTCAAAAATTTCTTTATTAGCTGTTTTTCAATCATAACTCATTAACCCATTTATTTCATGCCTCCGAAATATTTAACAACAAAAAATAATAAACATGAGGGTTTTACTATTTTCTATGCACAAAAAATTAAAATGTATGCGATGCTTAATAAAGTGAGATTTCGCTAAAACACTTTCTGCGTGTTCAGTGAGACGAAAGGGAAAATGAGTCATTAATTTTAAACAATTTTTCATTAAAGCAGCAGCAACATGCAGAGAGTATGTGAAAAAATGACATAATAACTATAAGAGTTACAAAACTAAACTTTTCCAGTCCATAAATCATTGTTGGAAGAAAAATCATTCCGCTGGCTGAGTTTCCGTTTTTTCTTTATTGCCTGAAGAAAGTAATTTATTTTTGTGTCACCGCTCCTTTCCCGTAGCGGTGTTAACGCTCTTTTCTGTCACATAATCCCCCCTCCTCCAATCATAAAGTATTTTCTTTTACTCTATGGCCGCTTACAAAGTATGGCTATCGATTTTCAACATTCAAGACACGATCATGCGCGTGCTGCCATCTAGTAGTTTACTTTGAAAAGAAGCAGATATTCTTTGCTTTTAATCAAAGTTTAATTTATTCGCTTCTATATTTTAATATTAAGTTAGTTTATTGATTTTTTTTTTAGTTTTTTATTTTAGTAATAATGTTTTATGGTTAACAAATAGTTATTATGATTAACAAATAGTTATTTCTAATGCCGCAATTCTTAAAAGCGTTTATTCTCATTATAGTAATAATGTTCTAAAGATTTTGATTGCAGAATATGCTAAAATTAAAATATATTTACAAATAAAAAATATTGCTGCTGCTTCATAGTTTAAGAAAATGAGCTGATTTTAATATTTTTAAGCGCCTAAATGCTACAGTTGAGCAACAAATTAAATTCATTATTCAACATGACGCTCATTCCAATAGTTTAAAAAAAGGCGCAATCTGCATTTTTTACATGTATCTTCCTTTAAAAAATAGGGGAATAAATTTTAGTTTTAAATCAACTGAAAATAATAATAAAAAGAAGAAGAGAAATGCACGTATGTTTTCACATATTTCTAAATATTAGTTTCTTAATATGAATACAATACTTTCATTTATAGCTACGATTTATCTCACAATTTGCTCTTAAAATAATCTTCAAATATCCCTTAAATACTAATTATTCACTTACAGAACAAGAATGGTGTTTTATGTTTCCTAGTCGGATCATATCTATTGATTACAAAGATGTATTCGTAAAAGAATATAAATATTAAGAGAGAGTAAGCTCCTCCCTGTAAAACGAAAAAAAGTGTGCAGAAAAAATGTATTTAAATAAGTAAGAGAATTTAATCTTTTGAATTGTTACTAATTAAAAAATATATATACAAATATTAAGAAGAAACATCTGAATGAAGGTATTTCGTATTATTATTCCACAGATGTATTTAAAAGATAATGGTACTTACTTTTACCATTTCGCTGTTCACGGTCATTTCCACTACATCAATAGAAAAATTGGATCTATATCCTAGTTCATCAAAAGATATGTTCCCTGTAAGTCCTTGAATGTGTGTCTAAAAAAGAAGAAAATCATTATTTTCATTCGTATTCGTATAGTTAGAAATATTGAGATTTTTTTCATGTCAAGCACGACAACTTTTTGAATTATAATTAAAACAAGACTCTTCAACTCTCTTCAAAACCCTTTTTAGTATTTTTCATTTTCATATGAAACACAAAAAGTTTTCCAAGACTCGAAATAGAAAAATAGTTTCACCTACCTTGTATAACGATAGATGGCGCTAAATAAAATACATTTTTAATCGAAATTCGTCTTCAGTTAAAAGTGGCAGTTTTGAAATTATTTTGTAACAACAGCGAGAAAGGCTCTTATTATCTCGTAAAATATGATCCTGCCCGAAAAGGATAAAACAGCCCATTTGAAAACTAGGGGCCTAGGCCCTTGGGGGAGGGGGGAGGGGAGGAGCTTGTAATCGGATAACAAGTTTCATAAATTTATTGAAGGAAGAGATTCGAAAAAAAAACTTCTAAAAAAAGATTTTTTTAGAGAGGGATAGTAGCCAGCTTTTGAAACGTGTTTTTTCTTTTCTTTTCTTTACACCATAATACATGAAGTCATCATAAAAAATAATAATAATAATAACAGTTATCTATGCAATAAAAAATTAGATTTTAAAAATAAATTTTTTAATATGTAAAATTACGTACACTTACTTTTAAAGCAGACATAATGAGCATTATATTCTAAATCAATTAATTAAAATATTGTTGCCATTAGAAGTTCTTAAGCTAGAATTGATTGAAATAACAATCGTTCAGAATTAACTTATCTTATATTTTAAAGCAAAACAATATTCCAAAAATGTACTGAAATAATAACTTGAACAAATTATGCGCAATCAAAAGGAACTTGACAAAGCTAACAGAAAAAAAAAAAAAAAAGAAAGCAAAGACAAGATCACTAGTTTTCCGGGCCATGAAAGAAGACGATACTATATATATTACCAGAAACATGATTATTCATGGACATTCAACTACACATAGTTTATTTGTTTTAAATTAAACTTTACGAAGGGAATGCAATTGCATCGTGGAGAAAATTGTGCGCGTAGGTTTTAAGGTAGGTGAACACCCTAAATATTTTTTTTCTTTAATATCCTATGCACCTTTCTAAAACTTTATACGATTATTAAATATGACATAAATAACCCATTTTGACTACATATTTGTTGAAAAAATTATTTTATACAGGTTTTTTTAATTAAAAAAAAAACATTTTTAGAAAAAACTACCATTTCCAAACATTTCCAGTGCATTTACTTTTTCATAATTTTTAAAACGTTTCGGGTCAATCTCTTTATTAGACACGAGAGTGAGATATGACCCGGTCAATTTGGAAATAATTAACTCAAAACAGGTATTATGGGTAAATGTTTGAAAATTTTCCTCAAAACGTGCTTTTAGCTCCGCTAAGTTAAACATCATTATTTCAAAACCACATTTTACGTGTATACATTAAATTTTCGAGGTTAATATTACAGTAGTATGTTCAACTACCATTTTTGCAAATTTTAAAATCTTTAGAGTTAATATTTTTTCGTTAGAGCTGTTGGCACAAATAAAAACTTTGAAAATGTGGTTATGAGAAAATCAAGAAAGAAAAAGTGAATTTCAGTCATAAGCAGTGCATTTAAGTTTAGTAAATTTCTTCTAGTTTTCTCAATATTTCACCAATTTAAAAAAAACAATTGTGGATTTAGAAAGAAGAACACTGGGGCTCTGAATTTCTCAAAATCGATTTTTTTTCGAAAATTTTGGTATTGGCCTACCTTAACCAGTTTTCTCTCTGAAACAAGTTCATTTAGTGTCAGTCACGAGTTAATGGCATACTTAGTTGGGCGATAGTTCAAATTGACACACCTGACTCTAATTGTCCAACTAACCTTTCCGGATTAAAAGCGTTGCCTGCAGAGATGCTATTCTATGGGGGCTGGTAAACTTTTCCCAAGTGTACCTCCGGTGTCCCAACCTACACTGTTAAAAATTCAGGAAATTTTTACGGTAAATATTACTGTAAAATGGAGTGTTTACAGATCATAAAAAATTTACCGTGAATTGTACCGAAAAAAAAAGCGATTGCAGTGCCAATTCATACACGACGTGACTTACAGTGCGAAGCAGAAAACACCTTTCCCCCCCCCCCCCTCACGCCATGTGTCCCAACTTGTAGGCTGGGCATCAAAGCCATCTGCCAATCCGAAGGTCCCGAGATCAAACCTCTGCTGCTCGCGTTTTACGTTTCTTAATTCTCGTTTATTCTACGGTAAAATTGTAGTGTAAAATAGGATGTTACGGTAAAAGTTACTGATAAGATGGGTGCCAGTAACTTTACCGAAAAATTTCAGGATTTGTTTTAAACAGTGTATTTTGGAAAAAAAAAAGGATTCCGATTCAAGACAACGAAGGCTCAAACAAGTTTTCCTACATGAATTTACAGTACAAGCTTTCTTTCATAAACTCGCAACGGATCAAAAACGTTTTCCTATATGAACCAACGTCAGTCCACTTAAGTTTCACCCCGTGAACCTACAAGGAGCCAATCAAGTTTTCTCATGAGAGAAAAAAAAAATAAAAATGGATGAACCAGGTTTTCTTGTACGCACCTCTAATCGTCCTACCAAGTCTTCCTACATAAACCCAATGCCTTACTTCAAGTTTTTATGTGCACTTTCTTCACCCCAATAATTCTTTTTCCACGCTACCCCTCATCAAAATTCGAAAAAAGTGTGTGTTTCAGCCCACCCTGTGGCCCTGTTTGTAAATATAACATAAAGTAAATGTAGAGAACATCATTCCCAAATTAAACAAAAAAAAAATCTAATTTGAATTCTGAAACTTTGAATTCAAATTATGTTTTTCGCAATCCCGAGTTGCGACAAGACCCTACTCATTAGAGTTATTGTTTCTAGAAATTCCCCCCCCCCCCAAGCATGTCCCTCCTCCTGGGTGGTTATGTGTGTATAGTTGTGTGTGTGCAGGCTTAAGTGTGTGCACGTAGGCCTGTGTATGTGTGTAAAGGCGCTCACGCGTTGGCGAGTGTGTATGAGCATGCGTGTGAAGGACATGGACGCCACCACCCAGCAGAAGTGGATTCCGGGGGACAGTGCTCAGGAACAGAGCAGCCGTGCCGCCGCCGCGCCCGTGGGCGGTGGTGCTGCTGGTCCAAGCTGAAAAATAATCCCAACGTCAAGGACTGTCAAATGAGAACAATAAGCAATCGTGATTGCGCAAAAAAAAAAAAAAAAAATCTAGATTCTGCAATTGCCGGAAAAATAACTTTAGCATATTATACTAACCTAGTAAATTACATGCGCGTGAAAATGTACCTTTCACAATTCAGTTTTAATACTTTTGTCTCACAGCTCTTTATTATTATTTTTTTTCACTTAAGAAGGAGATGCATTATTTATAAGTCCAAACTATGCAGGAAACTGTCGTTGCAAATTCGTGAAATTACCAGATTTACACATTTGTATTGTATTTATCCTGCATGATTGTCATATAAGGTACTATTTTAATGACATTCACATTTCATGTTATTATTTTTCTTCTCTCTGTAGTAACCAGCCAGAGCAAATCTGTGTTTTCCTTGAATACGGAGCAGTTAATTTGAAATACAAAGATTACCATAAAAATAACTTTTCATTTCAAAGCCCCGAAACGTTCATGCAAATGGTGATAATACCACCGATAAAATATTTATAACCAACGTCACATATTTTGGATATATTTTTCCAAAATCGAGCAACTTGAAAATTTTCTCGAGACTCCAGCATCAGAAGGAAAATCTAAATAAAAAATCCATACTCCAGCGAGCGTTTTCCGCTATTGTTTAAATCTTCGCGAACGTGTAAATCCTTTAATATTATGCAGCAGAATGGGAAAAATCCTTTTGGGAGACATTCGTTGACATTAAATGACTGAAGATAGACACTCTCTGCACTACGGACCATTTGTCTCTGTCACGAACACCGAGAAATCTTTTCCTGAATCTGGAAATTCCCATTGCGGTTCAAAATCGTATCATTTGATAATATTTACGAGTAACAGTACATATATAGAGATAGATAAAAAATAAAACAATAGTTTATAACGAAGAGTAAGAATTTATGATCAAAAATATTATACGTATGTAGAAAAATGAAGAAAACATATCAATATTTATGTGAATATGTTCTGAGAAATCAAGCAAACCTGGTAATCTAATTAGTTAAATGCATTTCAGGTAGTACTTTATTCGCCTATTTTTAAATCTCAAGTTTTCTACGTACGAAGCACGTCGCTTTTTGGTGAAGATATTTTAAGGGCTAGTAGTAAAATTTTAAATTTTATTTTAACTATTGAAGTTTTTAATCAAAAAGCCATAGCCCTGCGTCCTGTAGTGTCGGAATGGGTAGTGTGTAAGTTTTGTAAAGGGGAAAAAATAAAAAAACAAATATTAATCATCGTTGTCGACGTATTTCATTGTTTACCGCTTGAGGGGTGGGATTCTGTAGAAAGATTGTTGGAGCCACTGCAAATATAACGAGACTAACATTACAGGGTGTCCGAAACAAAAGTACAAAATTTAAACAGTCGGTCAAAACAAATTTTAAGAGCATAAGCGTTACAAAAAGCCAAAGAGAAAAACGGTGTCACTGCAAGTGAAGTCACAAATTGTTCTCTGGTATGCAGAAAAAAATATAAACGAAACCCACCCCAGAATAGGTGCACTAAAAAGTGGCAAAATTTTTTTCTCGGAACGGGAATTGTCCAGAAAAGGCTGCTAAGCTACAAAAAAAGCTCAGGGTTACTAAAGGGTCTGATTTTTTTAAAATAAAATCTTTGTGATTATTGTTATTTGATTTTAATGTTTTCTTACGATTTTAAACACTTTGCTAAGTATAGTGACTTTTCCAAATTCGGTATATTTGATTCGGGCAGCCTGTACTTTTAACAATGTTGCATTGAAGAGCTATGCAATGCGATATTTACTGAAAACAATATTGACACAAAAAAAAAAAAAGATATCTAGATGTAGTTCCCATTTTTCACCTTACACTAGTTTGGCTTATAAATTTTAAAATAACGGTATTTGTGATTTTACTTAAAACGACTTTTAAAAATGTTCACTTGAGAACGAGTTTGAATTTGAACAGAGTAAAATTAGTCTCTTTTGGAGAAAAAGTGATATTAAAAAAAAAAATATTGTCTGAAATAATGTCTCCCCGAAACGGCATTCTACCTACCAGGTAGTATAGTCCCGCAACGTTGTCATTGTACCAATGCGTTGGCTAGCCGCTTTACACGGGTGTTACGCGACGAGAGCTATGCTGGCAGATGTCTATCTTAACCCGTACTATTTAGGCTTTTTAGAAATTCCCTAAGAAATTAAACGTTTCTAGCAACCTTTCAGTTTTTTTTTTTTTTTCTATTATTTCAAATTCCCCGTAAATAAGTTTGGGGCTGTTAATAAATAATGTCACACTAATTTCCAACATTTTGTCCTTCTATCCCCCTTTGTCGTAAAGTGTCACACTTCTTCCTACCCCCTCTCCTTGTCACATGTCAGGCTATTTTTCCTAAATATATTGAAATGAAACATTGTGATATCACACTTCTTTTCATCCCCTCCATCCCCTGTGCCACAAGCTGTCGAAATTTTTTCAGCCTTCCCTTCTCCTCAAAGAGTGATATATTTCCCTTCGTGGGAAAACTCTCCATTGTTCCATTTTGAAGCATAATCCATACATTTATGAAAAATTGCATTGTCTAATTGAACCGTTAACTAAATAAATGAAACAAACGATCTGTTTTAGTAAAAATCATGTCAGTTGAGAAACTGGCTTTTACGCTATGGAATGGTAAGACAACAAAACGCATCATGAATTAATTATATGATAGAAAGTAAGAACGTTTCAAATGACAACAAAACCAGTTGCAGCAGAAATCTATTCATCGGCGGCGAAATAATCTATTATTGAAACGCACAAATAGCGAAAATAATCGATGGTCTTTTGGGCTAGGTAGAGCATTCTGCTAAACACTGTTCCTCTTTTTCTTAGTTGCAGAAATCAAGTATTGACAGAAGCGTGCCAGCTGACGAAATAACATGCCGTTTAAGTGAGAAATAATTAAAATTTCAAGCAAAATCATTTAACTGAAAACAGGCAATTCAAGAAATAAACCTGTCGAAACAAATTTGATCCATAACATTATCCATAGTTCAGAAATGAAACGATAAAATGATCGGAGAGGACATGTTTCTAAATTTCTCTAGAGACAAAAAAGGGGCGGGTCTGTTGGCACCAGTATCACGCAATCATGATGTGGAATATTGTTATTAGATAAAAACAAAACATTGCTGTCAGTGCTCTTACATTTTAAGAAAGTCCTAGGTTTTGTTATTCAGAGAAATCGGATTTTTTTTAGGTGGATATTAGAGGTGGAAAATGTCGTTCTTTTTAATGATCCGTGCATCAGAGGATTGTTCATTCTTTTGATCCGTTCATTCAACTAGTTCATTTGAACGACTTCGTTCATTTAAAAAAATTGTAGGAGATCTCCTTGCATGACATACTCACGTACATTTGCCATGTTTCATTGGATCAGTATTATTCTTTGTAGGAAAAATAACTAAAATTATCTAAAGGCAAGACAATATGCCCATGAAAAAATATGTATATTTTATTTGGGATCAGATGTAGAATGTTCAGATAAGCAAAACTAAGCTGCTTCTTCGTCAGTGGGTGGGAGCAGCATACCCCCATGAAGCCTCACAGGTTTCGAAACGCGTGGCGAGTCAGCAAGTAAACAAGGCAAAATCATTTCTTGATAAACGACAAAGCAAATATTGAAGTAATTACAGAGTTAATGTTCTTTAAAGCAATTCAGAATACGATTTTAAAAAAAGATAAGATTGCGTTAATTTAAAAAGAAGTAATGCAGGTACAGCCAATTTACTGTAAACTGGTTTCAAAACAGTTGTTTTTTTAGTAAACATCTGCTTTCTAAATAAAAACTGGAGCAAATTGTCGAAAATGACCTTTTTTGACCCCTAAACAAACATCTGACAACCATGACATCTACCCAATAGAAAGAGGTGTGTTCCTTGAAATATTTTTTCCAGCTACAACTCTGTATATATAATACATATAGTACTACAAATAGACCATGTATAGCGAAAAGAGTAACAACAAATATATTGGTAACTCAACCGGAGTACCGGATAACTTAATTTAAAAAAAGACTCACCTAAATATTAGGGAGCTTTAAAATTATTCCACAGTAGGGAAGAGAGTTGTACCTTGGACCACGTTTCATATTTTAACTAGCTGTGTGCCCGGCGTTGCACGGGCTACTTAAAAAATGAAAGATATGTCCAATTGATGTTTTTGTATTACTCTGACATTAGTTTCTAAAGCGCTAAGGAGTAAATAAATACGCGTAATGCAAGGTTTGCAAAACACCAGTAGAGCTTATTTTTGGCAAAAACCTCTTTAACGTTAATCATAGTTATCAATGGTACAAGTTATGAGCATTTTCAATTAGCACAAAAGATGAAAATATATGCATTATCAACTATAATCTGTGCTCACGTTAAAATGAATTACATCTGATAGACTATATCTGAACTATTTATGTACAATTACAATCAGCTTTTTACTTAAAATGACACACACTTTTTGGTTGATTACGTGAAACTAAAGCACCAAGACTAAATAAATACCAATATGCATTAATTTAAAGTCATCAGATTCCAAATTAGCTTGAGTTAAAATCCTTAAAAACAGTTTTTTCTGTTTAACTCTGTTTCACTTAAAGAAATCCAAGCAATCTTAATTTAACATGTTCTTTTAACGATACAAACTGTATTTCAAAAATAGAAACAGGAAGGAAAAAGAGAGTTATTACAATTCGAAAACTCACCCATGTGACGGGAAAAGGTCCAACAAAATAAACATAATTAGTCACACCTCCTAAATGTACCAAAATATGAGGCCGGTGAATGATAAACTTACACTACAATCAATAAACATAGCTAAAGTAACAACTTTCCTATGCTGAAAAAAGTTAAGAACGTTGAATGTAAAAATTAAAAAAAAAAAGACAGACGATAAAATAAACGCTATGTGCGAATAGTGCAACCAATTTTAAACTAATTTAAAATGAAAATTCTAGATGGAAACGTTGTTTTAAGATTTGGACAGCAGCCAAAAAATCTCTTTTAAAAGAATGATTAGAATTTTACTTCCTCACCCATAGGCAAAATGGCAACAGGAAAGAAATAAAAATTCTTGAATAACGTTATGTTAATTAACGTTTTAATTAATATCTCCGCTAATTAAAGTCGCACAATTACGAGATTGGTCCTATTGTTTTCTTTGGAAAATTTCGAATTGATCGGTATCTCGTTTGACTCTCGATTCGCAGCGGTTCTCGAGAAGATAGATCTTCAGACAGACAGACAGACGGACGCGAACAGATTTTAATATTATAGTGGATTTTTAACGTCAATTATTTAAATCAAATTTAAGATCTAAAAGTCACATTAAAAGAACCCAATATATATCTCTGCAATATATACATTTTTTAAATTCAAACAATTAGAAAAAAAAATGTTGCCAGTTATTATTATTACTATCAATTATACAGAATTAATGAATTACTATCAAACATTAAATGTGTTTAAAAGACTACATTAAACTAGAACATTTTTCCATGTTCCTAAACATATCTTAATTATTAAGAACCATGGATATGTTGCACCTTGGGACATGTCCTAAGGTACAATATGTTTGGCTGTCCCGAAGTACAATCACCACGTGGTTTAAAAGAAATCAAAATGGTGGTTAATCTAGATATAGAAGACCAACGGATCGCCAAGAAATGTGATAAAGGGTATTTTTAGAAATTATTTTAGCGAAAGAGCGAGAGAAGATTTTAGCATTTTTGTGGGACAGGAAGTGGAAAGTCCAAACATTTTGTTAGTGGCCCAAATAAGTTACACAAAACATTGCTTAAATGGATACATTGGAAAATTGCAAATGAACTGCAAAAAGAAAAAATGATAAATAAAGCAGAAAGTAAAAAGGTTCGAAATGAATCTATTGTATTGCACTTAGAAAAAAAGTTAATCTGAGATTGATTGAGAGTTAAAAATTTGAAGATGAATTAAAAAAAAAAAAAAAAAACATAAGATTTTATCACAAGTGCATCAATACAATATTAAACTGCTCACCGTTCAAAAGAACGGTCGTTCTTTTTTTGCGTAAACGAACGGATCCGTTCATTTTAAGGATTTGTTCTTTTTGACCCGTTCATTCATGAACGACACATCCCTAGTTGATATGCTGTTTACTTTTTTCAGAAAAACTGTGGCAAGTGAGATTTCCTAATTTCAATTTCAGTCACAGTTCTTTATGGTAAGCAGTTCTTTAAAAAAAAAAAAAAAATTATTATCCTTCAGGAATATTGTTGTTTTTTAACAAGGCATTATGTTTTTCTTTTTTGTATTAAATAGTACCATTATTTTTATTTGAGTTATGTATATGTCGCTGCTTAAGACTCAGGACATCAGGTCATTATTATTATACATAATTTATAAGTGTTGAGTTTCGAATACAAGATCTTGAAGCAGAATATGTAGGAGTTTATTTGAATGTACTATTTTTCTTTAGATCTCTTATTTGATGTAATGTTTCAAAATCACGTTAAATGGAAATAATATATTTTTTTTAATCTGTATTTGAATTCGGATAGTTATATATTCATAAGCATTACTTATTTACCGAGCCTGCTGAAAAAGAGCTTCCTACCGAACTTCTTTCCAGTAAGAGATAAAACGTTTCATTCTTAACTATTTCAGGACATTGTTTCAAACGTTGTTTATTAAAGGAAAAAAAAAACAGGGAAAATGCAATGAAATGCACTTCCATTTCCTGGCAAAATAAATTTATTATGTCCCATATATTTTTTGAAAAAGTCTAGATCTTTTTCATTAGTATGAGTTGTCAAGAAATTTTCTTATTAACAGGAAGTAAAGTTCTTTTTCTCTGCTAAAAACTTTTAGATTACCAAACAGTGAGGTAAGACGAAAAATCTGAGCATGCGAAGAAACAAATAAAGCTGCGAAATTAAATAAAAGCAATTACAGAGCTATTATTTTTTTTCAAATGTTACGTTCCCTAAACGCAAAAATTGCGTAAAATAAATTATGAATTCCGGGCGAAGATGAAAATTTTGTTCTTTGAACTTATTTCTTCCGATGCTATTTTGTCAATTTGTAATAAATCCAGTTATTTTAAGGAGCTTGGGGTAGAGAAAATTAATTATTCTGCTTTGTTGGATTTGAATTTTTTTTTTTTTCCCCTTCTACTTAAATCTTTCCGAGAGTTCCACAATCCCAACAGCGTAAATGGAAATTACCTCACTTCTAGGAGGGAACGGCTTCAAAATTGAACCGAATATTATTGTAACGTTTCCAAGTATTATAGGAAACGAAAAAAGGTTGGATATCTGCCATTAAAAATGAACGTTCTTATTTATTTTTAACGTACCATTATTGCGAGAAAAGTTAATATCTCTGAGGTTAAATAAGCATTTCAATCAATTCAGTAAAACTAAATGCGCTAAGATAAAAAAAAAAGGTTAAAATATCACTGCTTATCGATAACAAAAACTTTATGATTCGAATCGAATCTTTTTAATTCATACTATCGTTTGCAAAAGACATCGTAACCATAAAAGAAACCTGTGGACCTAAAGTCACAATTTTTTTTTGTGGTGTTGATTTGTTTTTTAAAGACCGAAGCTGAATCTCTGACCATCTTAAAAAGGTAAAACCAGTTATATAAGTTGCAATCACATTGTAATTAGTATAAATGCCTAAATTTATGAATTTTGTTCAAGAAAAACCTTTAGTAAATTTCACAAATGTCATAGTTAATACATTCTGTGGATAAATTCTGCCAAGATGTACGTGTTGCACGAGAAAAGGTTATTTTTTCACAGTGTAAGCATTTATTTTTCATCCTTAGCTATTTTCTTATACAACATATAGTAGTGGTGTAAATTAAAAAAAAATAATAATATTGAAAATCCATGCTTCTACGCAACAAATGACGTCTTATTCGGATTATTTAATGAACGCATTTTAAAACCAGTGTAACTTGATTTCAATACGGCAACTTTGGGCTAGTAGGCGAATTTTTTTCGGGGTAAGTGTGTGAATTCGCATATTTGCCCCAAGTTAAGTTTTTAGAGTGAAATCACTTAACAATTGAAATATAAATTCTATAAAATCTCATTTTAATGAAATAATTGCATTAGTTACATTATTACAGAAACACTCTTTAATACTCCAGTCAAAAAGGCTCTTCAGGAAGAAAGAATCGCAGCAGAAAAACGCAAATGTCACAAAAAGTCCCCAAAACATACAAGAAATCTTTAAACCCAAGAAAAAAGATATGTAAATCTAAAAGAAACATAAAAAATAATAAAGGAGGCAAATAAAATAGTTCATTTCACATAATATTTGCAATTTTCAGCCTTTACTTCTAAAACCAAAGTTAAACCTGTCATATGGTTTAATATACCCAATTTTAACGCCATTACAATACTAATTTCTCTTTTTATTTCATTCATTGGTAAGTTCTACTTGCTTATTTAAAACAGCATTGAGGATTTATGTGAAATTTTCTGTGCCTATTATGAGTTTTTCTCAATTCAATTTCCCCATATATTTCTCTAACTTACCGTGACGGGGCAAAGTGCAAACTCTGCGAAGGCTCACAAAAAATTATGCAAAAAATACACAAAGCATAGAAGTGTCAAAACAAAAATACGACTTTATTTCTCATACCATACATATTATACAAGAAATAAAAGAAATTTTTCCTACTATTTACAACCTTTAAAAAAAGTAAAGTGTAAAAAAAGTTCGGCAACTATCCCCGGTCTCTTCTACTTATTCAACACGGTGTCGATATTACATGGTATAAAATTTGCAACTATCTTAACACGGATTCGATACATCACGTTAGAAATCTTGAATGCAATTCTATATGGTTTTGATAGAAAACGGATTTTAAAAGATTTAATTATATTTTTGTTCAATAAACTGTTAAAAAATTATGAATTAAAAAGCCTCGTATTACACCGTTTCGATTCTACACGATATGTAGAAATTAACCGTGTTGTACGAGGGATACCTATATATACTTACACAAATTGCAACAATAGATTCAGAAGCGATTTCTCCAGAATTGAGAAATCTAAAACTGATATTCAAAAAGTATTACTTTTTTTTTACTTAGTAAAACATTAAGTTAAGTACTTTTACCAGGTCCACAAATTTTAAATAATTTGTATCTAAAGGAATGTATGGAAAAAAAATTTAGTCCAATTTTCAAACACATGATGGTAGAATCACCTGTGTAAGTAGTTTTGCTAAGAATTCTGTTACGCCATAATAATTTCCTGATCATGATAAATTTTGCGTTGTAAGGTATTCATATTTTCGAATTATTTTGAAAGATACGAAAGTTTTCAACCAAAAACAAACCTTAAACATAAGGATAGTATTTGTTTCTGAGTATAGAAATAATTATATTAAAACGATGTTGCCTTTTCAGCACCTTATATTAATGAACTAATTTTAAACACATTCAGAGATTTCATAACATTTAAAAAACACACACATATATCTTTAAACTTAAGGAAATATTTTAGCTATCCTCATTGCATTTTTTCACGTTTTTTTTCCAATTACTAACGTAAAAGATTTCAGTAAAAAAAAAAACTGCGTTCGTAACTTTTCAAGCATTAGGTTTCTGCGAAAGTAAAACTATTCTCAAGAAAAACAGTAGTCTACAATTTTTAATGATATTTTTTACCCTGAGGGTCGTACGAGGTATAAAGATAAAACCAAAATGTGCTTTAACACATTTTGGTAATCAGTAGATAATCAGGAAGGATAGCCATCGCAATGTAAAATTCAGTTGATATTTATAATGACTTTCATTTACAGTATGAAGTGTTGCTGTAAATGGTGTACCTGTATATACAGGGTTTTCCGGTTTAACCTGCAATACCTCTACTTTCGCAATGGTTAGTCCTAGATGCATATTTCCAATTGCAAAAAATGTTCAAAATCAGATGCAGAGTTAAGATATTGAAATTTTGAAGCAAAAATAAAAAGGAGTGAAAAAATACAATATTTAATTTTTTATATGTTCTTTAGGTCCCCTAAGTTATGTTTAGAGATGTAATCTTCATTGAAAAATATTACTAATACAAAAATATTCTATATTTGTGCTACCAAAATTTAAGGAGATGTTCGAGTGCAAAGTTTTAAGGGACCATACAGCAGATGAGATTGGAACTTATCATCCTTTCAGAAGAATGACAAGTTGTCGAAGTAAAAAAAAGAAGCATTTATATTTTTCAATGCTATTCAACTATTCAAAAATAAATGCAAACATCATGCTCTGATTTACAAAAATACACCACAAAATCTCGAACAATTTAAAAAACCACACTCTATGCACTCATATATTTTTAAACCCTTGTTAACGGCTATATTTTCCCCCAAAAGGTGTTATTCCCGGCGAGTGTAAAGTGTTGTAAGTCACAAAACGCTGTGTTTTATTTCTTGGTGAATATTGGTCCGACTAATGTCAAACTTATTGTGTTAGAATTATTTTCAATGTAGGATATTTCCCTAAATATAAGTTAAGAGGACCTAGATCTCGTATAAAGACTTAGTAAATTATATATTTTTTGACTCAGTTTTATATTATCAGTCATGATCGGTAGCTTCAAATATTGTTACCTTCTAATTTATTTTTATACTTTCAATTTATAACTTCTAAAAGCAAGTTAGCAACCGATCATTTAATAGCTTTGGTTGCAAATAGTTAACTTGAAGTATAAGTCGCTGTGCCCTTGCAAATAATTAACATACAAGAAAGTCTGATGATAACTTATTTTTGCTAATGTGTAACCTTTCAAACTATTTATCTGTAATCTTACAGATTATTCTGGTGTAACCTTAGACATTAATCAGTGATACGTTACAACATAACTTTAATGTGGTGTTAACTTCCCAAAGCGATGCATTACTTGACACTAGTTATATCAGTTAAATTATTCCAGAACATTGGAGGCAGCAATACTGCCACAAAGTTTGGTCACACCAAATTGTTTATAGTGAATCAACCTTTCTCTAAAATATTGGGAGCAAAACCATGACAATAAATTACGCGAATAAACATAAACTTAATTAATAAATTACTATTCATGTTTTTCGAAAAAAGAATTTTAATAAAAATAAAATTAAGTAAAATCATTCATCATTATTTCGCCTTCTACCAGGCTACTAATAATCATGCTACAAATGTCGCAAGTGTCTCCTTTTCAGTCTAATATTAAACCGTTTTCCCCAAACAAGGCTCTAATAGTACGACACGCCGGATCTTTGGAAATTGGTTTGCCGTAACTTAACAATCGGACTAAACAGTTATGTATCACTTTTGCTCTATGAGCTATAAACTGGCTCTATATTGATGGGCATTATATTAGCACTGTTAAAGCGATTCCGATGATAGGTATGCTGCTTTATCTCTACACAGAGAGTCAGAATTGGACACATATCAGTATTATAATCTTCTAATTGACTAGTAATTACATTATGCGTTTGTAGTCATATTATTGCGAAATTATCTGACAACTTTGCGCATTCCTGTTAAGGGTTAGTACATTAAATTATCTGATACTTAGACACTATAATGCTAAATTACACAGTTTACAAGAAGAACAAATTATTTCAAAATTTTACTAGTTTTAATTAGAGGTATATTAACTTATTAATGCTGCGACATCGAGCATAATTTTATTTTCTTCTAAAATAAATTTCTCTTCCTGAAATATTTTATTTATTATTTTCTTTTGGTTTTTACTTCCTCTTTCTAAATAATTTTCTTTTCATATTGTGAATTTTCAAAAAAAAAATCAACAAACAACAACTGTTAACTTTCCTTTCTAATTCAAGGTAACAAAAAGTAATTTTTTTTTCTCCTTAATATAACATTTTTATATTGATTAGATATTTATTTTTTTATATATGCAAAATATAATCAATTAGTTAGAATAAGGTACCACATATGGTTTCAGCTCAAAAATATTACTTCTGTGTATAATTATGTTTATGCACACACATGTTTTTATATAACTAATATAAGCATAGTATATTCTAGAAACGGAAATTCCGTTTAATATTTTCCTTTAAGAGACTAGCTAAGGCTACAGATTGAGAGGAATGTTGAAAAACGTATGGAAAGAAATACAGGCACAAGTCCGGGGGAAAATATATATTGTTTCTAAATAGCACAGGGAGTTTTGCCAAATCGATTGCCAAAATATTAAGTAGTGTTTGAAGGGTCACAGGAACTTTGCTAAAAAGTTGGGAGCAATTATAAGGTCAAGTCCGTTTAAAGAGAAAAATCATCTCGGGAAAAATGCAAGCAGTCTGCTTCGGAAACTAGGACTACTGAGAAAATCTAGAATTTATTAACGAGTAAGACTAAATGTGTGTGCGTGTTTTTTTTTTTTTTTTTTTTTTGCCATCATAACTGCCGGCAGTTTTATATAACAGTACTTTTTCGGAAAAACTGCGTTTTAAATCTTATCAATGTTGCGACATCTAGCATATTTTTATTTCCTTTTGTACCAATTACCCTTCATGCAATATATTATTATTTGATTTTTGCTTCCTCTTTCTAGATAATTTTCCTTTCATATCGTGGTATGTTCCAAAAAAAAAAAAAAAAGAACAACAACTGTTAACTTTCTTTTCTAATTCAGAGTAACAAAAAGTAATGTTTTCTTCTCCTTAATATAATATTTATTATATTGATTATGTGTTTATTATTCTATATATGCAGAAAATTTTCTATTTATTAGAACAAGGAGCTAAATATAGTTTTAGCTCGAAAATATTATTTCTATGTTTAAAAAAACTAAGTGTTTTCAGATACCGACTGATAAATAAACGTACGTTAAACCTTCGTAGTACGTTTTTGTAAAATAGATATAGTTACGAGTAGTTAAATACTTCGTTCATAATGTTTATATTATTGCCTTTTATGATTTAAAACATAATGTAGATAACATAGCAATAAATATAATAACTGATACATTTCAAGATCATCAAATTGTCCATTAATTGCAACGCTCCAAAAATAAACTTAACAATATTAAGAGAAACGTAAGAAACGAATTATTATAAATAGAAACAAAAGAAAGAACAAGAGCAAACTTTCACAGACGGTTTCCTATTCCGCCCGCTGCAGGTCTTTCTTAAAAAATACTTCTCACATAAAGTATGCTACATTTAGACTTAATTTAACTGTAAGTTTTCAAAAACTATATCTTTGACTTGGATATGCATTTAAACCATTTTTATTTCACAAAAAACATACTTGTGAAAAACATTAATAAAAGAGAATTTTTACTTACTTCTGAAGCATTAAAATAAGACTATTTGTTTTAACCACAAAAAATACCGTGTCACAATTAAAATCAAACCTGAGTTTACGTCTGTCGAAACAATTAGAAATAAATTCTAATATTTCATTTAGACATAAGTGCAAGTAAGTGTCTCACTCCTTCTTATTCTATATATATATTCGTTGGTTTTCACAGAAATTGCTTTTCTATAGCATATTGAAACTTTCAGTGGATTTTCATGTACCTTTTTGTTTAACATTAAGGTAAAGCGAGTAAGCGGGGGGGGGGGAGATTGCGCATAAACGGGTTCAGGGGTAAGAATCAAGTAAGGGAAGCAGCGATTTCATCTGGTTGTGGAAGAGTTCGAAGATAAAAGTGCATGCTGGTTGTTCAGAGCGTTTAAGATAAAAGATTGGTACTTTACATTGTTTAACCAAGCTTAAGTGTTTGAATTTTCATATATTTTTCTCTGATCTTTAAAGAATGCCAATAGAATAAAATAGTGTTTAATTAAACGATTTTTCTCCTTCCTAGTTGCGTTCCGGTTTAAATAAAACACATGGAAATTCCTACAACCGAAGTAGGAATGGGAATCTGCAACTTAAGAGAGATGGCTTCACAAGGTAGGAGAATTACGCAGCCTATTAGTTACCGTGTATTGTAAAATTAAATTGGAAACACTTGAAGTTAAACGAGTTACAACGTAACTTAATGGAATTTTTTAAATTTTCTAATGTTCTTGGTTTTTTGCTTTATTTATTATTTTTTTTTATTAAATAACACATTTTGCTTCCTTTCCGGAAAATTGCATATTTTCTGATTTATTAAATATTCACTCAACTATAATGACGTCGTAGAAAAAACCTTTGTAAATGTAATTTTCTGTGTAATTACTTTGACAATTTGGTTTATAGTTATCATTAAAATCAATGTATCCTAACCAAATGCACAATCTCTCTGACCCTATAAGGACAGATTGCGCAAAAACGCTGTCTCGTTTTGTTACAACTGTTGCATTGCATTAAAACGCAACATGCAAGAGCAAGATAGCAATGAAAATGCATCATAACAGTTAGGTATACAAGATTAGTTGAGCAAAACATTTCATAACTAGAGTGTTTTTAACTATTCCGTTGAATTGTGCCTTTGCTCTACTAGTTTTTACGTTATATACATCCAAACTTATTTTTGTGCTGTCTTTTTTTGTGCGACTGTTTTTGTGCGAACTTTTTTTTTTTTTTTGAGGTGTATGAAAATTTTAATCACATTGGGACTCAATTGACGATAGTATTTCGAAAACGGACGAAGTTATATATAATACGAAAGAACATTTTTATGCGCTCCCTATCCGCCGCACAAAAAGATGTTTGTGTGTATGTTACAAAAAACTGGATGCATCTAGAAATAATTCTTAATATTTTAAAATTATATATATTTTTAAAATCACAACGTCAACTTATGTATACGCTTAAGTAGTTAAAATTATTTCTTATTTGCATCATGTTGCAGTCGATTTTTTTTTTCATATTCGTACCGTTAAAAAATATATATATTAATCAGCAACTACGTTTTGTTTGGACAGAACACGCTGCATATTTTGCATCTTCTTAATAAATGTTTGCTGTCCACGTATAACACTTATGAAATGTATTTACTATTTGAACTCCAATATTATTTTAAGAAGCTTTAAAAACTTTTAGATTTAAAGTAGCATTTATAGTAAGTAAAGTAGTATTTATTTAATATTTAAAGTAGTATTTATTTAAAGTAGTATTTATTAAATTTAATTATTTTCAGTATTTTATGTAAAGTAGTATTTATTACTTAAAGTAGCATTTATTTGATAGTGACTTGTTAGAATACCTAAGAATCGGAAATTAATTTATAATAAAACATTCCGCACTTAATTAATGGTGAAAAATGTCAATAGAACTAGCGTCGTGTGACTTGCACGTATATTTCTTCGCCGAAACTTTTAGTTAGTGTTTGTAAACGCAATGTGATAGGCAGTGTTTTTTTTTCCTAATTCATTCATTTTTTTTTCTTTTATTCACCTGAACCCGAATAAAAAATGTAACTAAAATATAATAATAAAAAAAAAACAGATGGAAAAAATAAAGAGACAGAAAAAGCGTAACTTAACAATGTCCTTTTCTCATGGAAATATATATTTTTTATTTTCACTTTCGATTTCCTTTCCCCCGTCCCGCTTTTTATCTAACAGATTGGACACAATTTATTTTACTAGGTTTTTGCGATCTGTTTAAAAGCTATTTTGCTCAATAAGCCAAATGCCACCTAAGACATTTATAACCCTACTACATATCCTATTTTAAATGGGAACCCATGCCACTGGAACATCCTCTATAAAGAAATATATAACACGTTGTCACACATTTAGTTTAAAATTTTAATTTTAATAATACTTTGGTTTTTTAAACAAATTGTCCTCAGTTTAATTTACTACAAAAAAGTGACATAAATTTCTTAAATTTTAAGGGAGTACAATCACTTTCATCCTGAATAATCTATTTCATTCATTTGTGAAATATACTGCCGTGGGCTGTTAAACGACAGTATGAGCAGAAATGAGTTTTCGAGATATTCTAATAAATTCAATACGTAAATTCAATAATTCAAATTGCAAACATTTTCAAAATCAGATGCAGAATTAAGATATTGAAAGTTTGAAGTAAAAATAAAAATTAATCAAAAAATACGAAATTTAACTTTTTATACGGGCACTAGGTCCCCTAACTAATATTTAGAGAAATAATCTCCATTGTAAACTATTACTAACACAAAAATCTTGACATTTGTGCGACCAAAACTCAAGGAGATATTCTAGTTTAAAGTTTTAAGGGGCCATACCGTAGATGAGATTGGAACTTATAACTCTTTCAGAAGAATGACAGGTTATCAAAGTAAGAGAAAGAAGGTATTTATATTTTACATTGCTATTAAAAAAAAAAAAATGCAAATTTCATGCCGTGATACGCAAAAACACACTACAAAGTTTCGAATAATATGAAAATTCACACTCTATGCACACATGCAATTTTAAACACTTGTTAACCACTATATTTTCCCCCAAAATGTGTTACTGACGACGAGTGAAAAGTGGTGTAAGTCGCAAAACGCTGCTTTTCATATCTCGGTGAATATTGGTCGTACTAATTTAAAACTTTAGTGTTGGAATTATTTTTCAATGGAAAATAATTTCCCTAAAAAAAAGTTAGTTGACCTGGGGCCCGTATAAAAGTTAAATTTTGTATTTTTTGGCTCATTTTTATTTTTACTGCAAACATTCAATATCTTAACCCTGCATCTGATTTTGAACATTTTTGCAATCGGAAGTATACATCTATGACTAACGATTGCGAAAATAAAGGTCTAAAACGGAACACTCTGTATATATATATATATATATATATATATATATATATATATATATATATATATATATATATATATATATATGTATATATATATATATATATATATATATATATATATATAGTTCTTGAGTGTTTCAAAAACTGTTATTTAATTTTCTTAACACGATTTGCTTGCAAATACTATTTCAAGAGCGTATTTTGGCAATAAGAAATTAGAAACCTTTTTAGTAAACAAGTGACATTTTATGTGTTTGAAAGTAGCATAAAACAATCCTCTAAGAGTCTGGATATAAATAAAAAATTCCCAGAAGACGGTTAAATCGCATTTTGAGAACACAATCAGTAAATGGATATTATTTTAGTGCTACTATTTTCATAATTCTTTGGAGCAAATTCTTATGATCAAAATAAATCAAAGACTTGAGGAAAGGAAATTGGATTTCTGAGTTTCTTGACGACGAGTATTTAAATAAATGTTATTTACTACTGAAGAGCAAATGTGTAAATAAGAGAGAAGACGTCAGACGTCCTAGTGAAAAGAAAAAGGAATAAAACTAAAAGAGACAGTTTTGCCTGAGGTGACACATTTATATTTAATGCCATATCATTCTATATAGTTGAGTAAATTTAAAGCAACATGAAATATATCCTGCAAGTGAGGAAACCCTATTAAATTTCTAAACAAGATAAAACACTTTTCATTTTGAAAATAAAATAAAAAATGTTTTCAAAGAATGTTGTGAAACCTAATTACTGTAAAAACCCTTATTTTGTTTTTATTTACACCCCCCCCCCCTTCGTGAGCCCGTTGTAATCGTAAATATTTAAGCCTCTTTTTTTTTTCTATCGACATTCTGATCTGCTCACATGAAATTCTTCGCAAAATCGCCTATTTCCTTATTTTCGCGAAAGTTACAGATAGCGAAAATAACTGGCTTCACATTATCTTGCGTAGTAAAATTCTGCACGCTAAATGCGTGTTCTTTTATTTTAAACATCTATACACACATACTTCACTTCCCCCGTTTCGATTATTATTTGTCAATATGCAACGGAATAACAGGATAAAAGCACCGAGCAAAGAGGGAGGGATCTTTTTATTATTATTATTATTATCACTCCCAACTAACACGATCAAGCGAAATATATAACATAGAATTTAAACAGAAATTAAAATTTTGTCAGATTAGGATCATTTTAATTTAAAAGGTTGACCAAATACTTTTAGCTACAAAATTTACCTTTTATAAAAAAACTGTGGAAGGTATGTTTGCAATACATAAATCAATAATTTGCACATCAAACAATGATACACTTTTTGAGTTTATCAGTAGAATCTGTATGAGCCAGTGTGAGGTGTTTTCAGTACCGGCCCCTCTGTTCATCCCGTGAACATTCAAAAATGACAGTGCACAACCTTACTCACGGTACCATTTTCATCCTTACTGTCACTTTTCCATTCTTTCACTCCATTCTTCCTTTTCTAAAGTTAAAAGAAAGTTGATTTGTCTATATTGGGTGTTTTGCTCGCTATTGCGCCATCCTACATATTGCCCGATTTTCCAACGTGATTTGGTTAGGTCACCTCGGTAGTAGGCACACAGACTCTCGAAAAGGGATATCCAACCTGATTTTATTTTCAAATCACATGAAATACGTAATAAATACAGAGACTTTCTCAGTTTCAATGATATGATATCTGCCTCCAGCTCGATTATTCACTGTTCCAGACGGAGGAGTTCCAATAAGAACGAAACTGTAGTCTCTGGACGAGATAACCGGGCTGTCTGGTATATTTCATGTATTAAGTATATCTGCTCTAAGAGTTGTGTTCGTCATTGGATTCTTATGCCGCTCACTTATTAATAGCTTCGTATTGCTAACAAACATTTTTCGGTAAATACAAGAGATAACTGACACTACAAACAAAATCCCCCCCCCTTTTTTAAAAGGATTGTAGAGTTTAAAAATTGTAATTTTTTTCTAAAACGTTTTAGTTTTTTTTTTAAATATCAGCGAAAATTAAACGTTTTGATTGTTAAATGTTGTTTATACAGTACTCAAGAAAAAACTGATACATATTTTAGGTAACTTTTACACATAATAGAAACAACAAGACATAACAATGTTTCTAACGGTAAATTGAACAAAAAGTAGTAGAAAGTTAACTATGAATTACAATTTTAAAAACACTAAGCCTGTTGGAAAGCCCTAGATGTTACACCATTATTAAACGCCTGTACGTAAGTAAGATTTTTAGGATTCGTCCGAAAAATATTGAATTTTAATCAAATTTCGTTAACTATTCAATGTGAAAATGTAATACATACAACTAAGTTTTATATAATATTGTCATCCGCCATTAAAGTGGCTGAACTTATGCCGTAGCGCATGCGCAAGCGAGTCACCCTTACGGATGAAAAAAAAATGGCTTTTGACTATTGCAAGGGCTTTTGGCACCGTCATTAGCGTCTTTCCTCCACTGAGGTGCCAAAAGGCTTCGGAACCATATTTTCTAGCTTCCATTGCAACCTGAGACTCCTTCTTTGCTCCCTAGGGCGGAAAGAGGCACCCATCAGGCACCTTATGAATAAAAAAAATAAAATAAATATTTATCGAATGCTTAATAGTTTTTATCATGCTTATTTCATGTTATGTTATTCAAGTTATAACAAAAATAACAAGAATGAATAAAAAGGAAAAGTCCCCTACATTTATCGAAGGAAAACAAGAACTTACATAAATTAACCATATTTCTATATCAAACATATTCATATTCTTGTTGTTTCTAAAAATATAAAAAGCTATCAAAACAGTTTATTTCACTCAATTATTTCCTGACACTAATGACTGCTCTAAAATTACTTCCTAAATATTTAAATAACTAATCCAACAATCATTATGCATGAAACTCTATCCATCATAAAGACGATTTAAACTTCTTTCAAAAGAAAACTTTAGTTTGAAAGAATGAATTTTCAATAATACTTTTCACGATTACCCATAAATATTCAAACAAATTAACTCCCTCAAAAGTATTTTAAGCTCCATCTTTTGAGATTCTAATCAGGAAGCCGAAATTGAGTCAATAATCAAAGCCTCTCTGAATATAAATCTCGTCCCGATTCAGTGAGGCATAAAAATTTTGAGAAATCTATCTTTGCATCGCGGTGTAACCAAATTCTGTTCCTGTTCATTGATCCAGCACTGAAAATATTTCTCTGAACATTCTTGCTTCAATAAAATAATTAATTAATTACTGGAGCGGCCATCAACCACGAAAAGATCGATGAAGCTAAATAATGCTTTGGCGTGTTTCTGGTCGTAGAACATGATCAACCTGTTATTAGGATAATTTTAATAACCGATTACTGGTGTCTTTGATGTTGAAGGCGGACAGTTAAGTACTGTGAAAGAGTTAGATAATGCACTATGATGAAAACAAACTTAATTTGCTTGGGCTTTGAATATAATCCTTTGTTTCATTGGATGGTTACTGTACTTGGCACCAACATTGTAGCTGTACAGGTTTTGGCGATTTTATTTTTTCACTTATTTATTTTTATTTGTAAAAATTACAATGGCAACCAGATTAAAAGAAGTCCCCAGCTATTGAAATCGGATCCCGATTCTGAATTCTTACTTTGACTCTGTGAATAAATTCTTTGGATTTTTCATTTAATAGTGTTATTTAAAAAAAACCTTTTGAGAAAAAGCAGTAGGTTTATCAAGTGCGTTCTTTATTTTCAAGGCTATGTTTCGTGTTTTATGTTTTCACTAATTTTCTTTATTCAATTCAAGCTTTTAAGATTTTAATACTATACTACTTTTTGACCATTTATTCAAATTCAAATATGCATCTCAGACTAACAGCTGCTCTGTTCTGAATTAAAAAGATCTGAGAAATGAATACGTACGTTTGTGCTGAAAAATAGAAACGTAAACAACAACTTGGAAAAAGCAAATTTAAAAAGAACATAACATCGCACGTGGTTTTTAAGGACAACCCCAAAACAAGTGTTTTCTCCAAAGTTGTGTTTTATCAAAATTGTTGCTCATATTTTTACAATAGTTTCAATCAGCGACGCCTGCAGGCATTTTTCAAATTAGGGGGGGGGGGAGGGGACAGGCTCGAAGGTCCACCATTCTCATTCCATACTCCTACATGCATCCAAACATACTCTCTTGATTTTATCGATTGTCGGGAACAAAAAACATTTAAGAAATATTGAATAATTACTTTATAAGTTAATATAATAAATTTGTTAATTACAAATAATTAAACTATTTGAAAGAACAAGATTAAATGATTTTACTTTTCTCATAATTAAAAATAAACATAGCGTCGCAAAATCATCACTATGGAACAATTTATGTTCACATGCAGTTCGATTTTGCAAGTAAAGTACGAGATAAATATTTTTTTTTCATTTGTTAAATTTAAAATTACTGTAAATATGCTTGGAATTATTTTACGTACTACCTAAATAAGATTATAGTCAGTCAAAAGAACTCAATGGCAATGGGAGGGGTCTGGATCACCCATGACCCACCCTTGATTTTTAGTTTATTTGATTGTAGGTGTATTTACAGCAACAGTTGTGATTAACTTGTTTTTTTTCCGAACTTTTGTGGAATAGACGATTACTTTGAATTATTATTGATGTCATGTATAATACTGAGTTATTTTGGAGACCAAAAACAAAATTCGTCAATAAATTTTACTAATTGCTCGTATTATAATACTCAAGCATAGTTAGGAAGATTTATCTGTTATCATCTTTTGGCCCGGAACTCTTCCTCTTTGATTTAATGCTACTGAGTAAAAAAAAATGTCATTCCCAAGAGATACATTTTCCAAATATAAAGCATTCAGTTTTCCAAATTAGTCTATTATTTATTGTTCCTGACCTCTTGCGGCATCGGAAAATGAATTTTACTGAAGTATAAGATATAGGTGGCAACCGGGGAATTCACAAATGAGTAATAATGTATAAAAAGCCAAAATCAACTACAAAATAAATAGTGATCTGTATTTCCTAAGGGATAAATGAATTATTCTCTTAAATAAATAAGTCACTCATACTGGAATAGCAGTTATTTATACAGCAAATGAGTTTATTTAACTATTGAAAAGTATGAAATAAAACTAAGACTAATTTTTGTATAACTAGGTAGAGTGTGAGGGATAAAATAATTTTTGTTAATATATTTGTTTAATGTTTATTATCTTTAACATGGTTTTGTAAATTTAACTTCACTTATACTGTAATTATTGTACTTGCCTTATTTATTTGTAATTGAGTTGTGAACTGAAATTCACATTGGGTTTTTCAAGTAGCACGCATAACGATTTAACTTTTTATTAACGTATGCAAATGGTTGTGAAACGCTAACGACTATTTTTACAAAGTTAATGGATCGAAGTGTGGTACCTGGGTCAGTTTAGCTTCTTATCATATTACTATGGATAAAATCTCATTAAATTGCTAAGCGATATTAATATTTTCCAAAACGTTCAGTTTTTTTTTTTTTTTTGTATTTTTTATGACGGTAATACTTAATTATTTTACTGATATATTCAATTCAACATTCAACAATACATAAGCTTTTTTCTCTTTAAAAGTTTACTTGTATTGTACTTGCAATTGGGGAAGTAGTCCTTACTTTATAAAAGAAAATTAAAAGATTTTTTCTTTCTAAGCTTCGTTTTTTTATTTAAAAATATAAATAAATAAAATAAATAAATAAATGAAAATATTGTAAATTTAAACTGCATTATTTTCTGAAGCAAATTATTTGCAAAGTACCTTTTAACCACTATTTTGGGAACTTTGTTTATTATATTTAGTTAATTTGTTTCTTAGACTAAACCTCCTCTTAAACTTCATTTTTAAATTCCACCCATATTTTGTTAAAGCACAGGGACGTTCGGTTTTATTTATTTATTTATTTATTTTTTACAAGTATGCCCTTTTTTTGTAATTAATTCTTTCTTGACGGATAAAAACAAAACGGGTATACATAGCTTCTGATTTCATAGGTCCGTTCATAGGCAAGTTTGGATAATTTATTTCATTGTTTTTAATGTTGTATTAAGTTGCTTTAGTTGCATATTTTCAAAGGTTGGTTTTGTTTGAAAAAAAATCTCGAAATCCTCTTACAGAATTTTTATGCAAAATTTTGCTTTCAAAAATAATAACTATCCTTAACCTAAATGTATGTGTTTGACTACTGTTTGCAGAAATATGATTATAACGTATGAATAGCAAGAATGAACCTAAACTAAATTAGTGCACTTTTAGGAAAGGTTACCTTTAACGAATGGTGTTTAAACCCAAGAAAAGAGGTTACAGGAAAATAAATTATCCCCAAATAAAATATTTAAAGATATTAGGAAGGATTAATGTGTCCTTCCTTTAACCGCCACAGAAATGCTGGTGATTGATGCCTCGTTGAAGAAAATGTCATCTTTAGGATGTATGCTTAAAGATCCTGCGTTCCAGTTTGCCAAATTAGTCCATAATTTATGATACACGATCTTTTGAAAACTTTGACAAAGAAACTGCAATATAATTGTTTGAATAAGGACATTGTTTGGAAAGTATCTATTCATCTTGGTAGTGTAGAACAGCTTTTGCATCAGTAATGAAGAAAACGGTGATGGAAGGATTATTTAACTAACCTTTGGAATTCAGAGAATTCTTGTCATGTTTGAAATTGGCTAAACGTATGTTGAATATTTAGTTTTATTTTAAACAGTGTACAGAGGGAAAGCTTAAAGGAAAATGGAACTGAAAAAAGTGACACATGATTTCAAAAATTTGAACGTATGGAGGGTATCAGTCATTGACATTCTTAATATTGCTAAGTTATGAAAACACTGGAGAATTAGATTGTAGATTATGTGTGGTGGTACAAAGTGCTATTAAAATGAGCGAAAAGGTCAAGAAAAGAGAATGAACGAGCGAAGCGCACGCTCACCACTCTTAGCTCATAATGTGTTGAACAATTTTATCAGGATTTTCTGTAGCTTTTACCTTTTATGCTTTATTGAAATTTTGCACTTTTACTATTCTTAAAAAATAAATGTTTTAATGTTGATTATTCTTGTGCTGAATTATGAAATTGGTGTGAACTCTACAATTATCGCACTGCAACGGAATCCGATAAAATGGCAGCAGTATAAAAGACTTTGATACAGAATTGTTATTACTAAGGGCTCTATGCTATATTTTCAGATCGTAATAGGAAGTTTATTCTTTGTTAAATATTAGTTTTTAAGTAACGAAATAATTATTTCATTTGAGCCTTCTTGTATTTGTTAAATAAAATACTGTTATATGAGAAAAAATGGATTCTGGTCAAACATACAATATTTTGAAAAAAAAATTGTTTGTAATTAAAAATAGAGGTGCATAATAAAATTCACAACAGTTGTCAAAACTAACAAATCATTTTTGATAATTTGTAGTTAAAATTGTCCTACATGATGTAAACCAGAATCTGGGAACATATTTTTGTTCAATTCAGAGTATCAAATTTTTTCTGCTAGTTCAGGGGTGAAGGAAGATGTGCACCTATGTGCAAACAAACTTCACCCGTATCGGGGATTTATTATAAGCAACGAGTTTGTTTGTAATTGAAATGTTAGCAAGAACAACCAGGAAAACTTTTTTTGACTCAAGGTTGGCTAGTGTGTCTCTTTTTTTTTCTTTTTTAATTTATATAACTGTAAAAGTTTCTAGATCATCCGGTATTACCTTTTTTTTCGAAATTTAGTAAGTTATTTTCTACTTCTAAAAATTGGCTGAGAAAATTTTGAATCACATTTAATTCTAAAATGTTCGCTACACTGAAATACACAATTCATTTAAATTAAATGAGAATTTTATTTCACAGAATTTTTAAATCGAGTCATTTCACAAGAAGCTGATTTCATTTTATTTAAAAAGTATACGAGTACAATAGTTAGGATACAAGGGGAATAATTACAAAACGAATATCAATAAAAAACGTTCTCACAAATACAACAGTCTATAAAATAGTTCTCCACTCAAAAGCATTTATTTCTAAACGTTATTATTTTTTAAAAACTCTTAATGTAGAGTTATACAGTACGACATAATCCACCATATAAGCTCTTTGGTAATTAAGAGGACAATGGTATGACAGACTAATTGGAATTTACATTTAAATAATGCTATCAACGGCCGAATTTATCTAGATAAAGACAAACACATAGTTTAGGAACTGAATCTCTCCGTGCACAGCATAAGCGCAATTCGAAGAATACTTAGAGCGTCACTGTTTGTATTTCGTTTCTACAATTCATTTCAACAGGAAACTGGATTAGTTACATATACTGCTGTCTCCATAGAAAATAGCGCTGCAATACGCAGTTTCATCGATACTCTGTTCACACGTGAAACCAGAAATGCAATGTATTTTGGATGAATTTCATGTACAGTTTGAGCAAAAACTTTAAGTCCAGTGCACTTTTTTGAGAAATTGGACACACCTTAATCTTAGGATCAAAAAGTCATATGAGTGATAATTATTAACCTTAAATAGAAGTAAAAAAGAAAAAAAAATTTAATTATACGTGTTTCATTATCAGAAAATATTACAGATCAATATTTGAACCTGAGTAAAATCTTTAAGGCCAACATAGAAAAAAGCATATGAGGACAAATATTCAAATATTTATAAGCTTGTGCGGGAGCCATTCCTTCAAATTACTTCAAATATTCTTGTTTTCATGAATGAAACTAGTTTTTGACAAGGTTCAGGATGTATTTTTTACCATTTATCTTCGATGGTAGATTTCAGCTCTAAAGATGAAATAAAATGTTTCTCCTTTGCATAAACTCTTCTTGCTGATTCACCAGATAAGTTCTCTATTGGGTTAAGATCTGGAGACTTAGTTGGTCATTTCAAAGTTTCAACATTGTGTACTTGGAGCTTATTTTTTGCACTGTTACTCGGATGGATAGATGCATTGTTTTGCTGATATTTTCAATTTTCTCCAGCAATAAATTCAGCATTTGGTAAAAGATGACTTGGGAGGACATTTTGATTTGTTTGTGAGTTCATTTAACCTGAAACAGACGCAACTGAGCACACACCATTGTAAGCACAGCACTCTCAAGTTCTGACAGAGCCTTCATCTCATTGGCGTTTGTAGATTATTTCTTTCTCTTTTCGTAAATCATGCCAAAGGAACTTCCGTCCTTTTGGTCCATCCAAACTCCACTTCGTTTAGGTTAGAAAAAATTATTTGTATTCATTGGTTATCCCAGGTCATGATTTCCTAGCTAAAGTTGAAACGCTCCATATTGTGCATTTTCAATAAATGAGGTTTAAGCTATTTTGCAGCATTAATAAAATTTCCACACTTTCTAATTGTGTTGTATATCGTTTTTTGACAAACACTTAAACATATCGTCTGAATAAGTTTCCTGGTTGAGTACTTTTCAGGTAAAATAATAATTTCCAAAGTCTTCTTCCATGACGCAAGGACAAAGCTCTAAGTTTTCCCGGGTTTTCTTTTTACACTAATGTATTTAAATCAAACAAAAATGTTGAATTCAGTCTTCGATCCTCCTATTTTTTCGCAATAGTACGCCTACTTATCCTTGTTGAAGAAAAGGCTTCAATCTGCCCTCTTTCTTGAACAGTTAACTTTTTACCTTACGATATCGTCACAAGTAGGACAAAAACTTCGATAAAATTAATCACAAAACTGCACGTTGAAGGGTTTCCACAATCTTGTTAACTGAGGTGCCATTTATTACAGTACAAGTACTTGCAGTTTTTAAAAATACTACTAGCCTTAAAGTTTTTACTCAAGCTGTAATGCTAACTTTGAATAAACCACTGCTTTTCTGGTTATTGCATGCTTTACAAATCCTGTATGTTGCGTTATTTCTTGCTAATGAACATTAATAATTAATAATATAATAAAATTAAAATCCCTTTAATTTCATTTTCCTTTTTTCAAAGAAAATTATACTGGCCTTAAAGTTTTTACCCAGACTGTATGAAGCAGTGATAGGCAAAGGGATGTAAGTGGACATTTTCAAGTTTTGAGCAAAACGTGGTTAAAATTCCGGTCCTAGGTAGGCTTTCATTGAAAAGTATCTCTAAATCATGCTATATAGCAGCACTTATTAGGACTACTAGTACTATCTCTTGTCCCTAAACAGAGGAAAGTTTCAATAACCGTTTGTACTGGTTATCTCCAAATTTTTAATTTTGGAACTTACATTCCTTTGCCTATCACTGCCTCATATATGAAAGTTAAAGGATTTATACTTGCTCTGAAAGATTCTAAGAATATTTAAAACATCATATCCATTTATTAATTTTTACTTTGTTTGTTTTTCATTAGTTAGGCTTCATTGTATATTTTATATGGGATTTTTTGTGACAACGCCATAACTTTATGAATAACTCTTCAAATTTCATAAGTAAGGCATCATTTTTAAGATTGTTTTCTCCGCTTTCGGCAAAAGAAATAAGCAAATTCACTATACGAGTTCTTTAAAAAAAAAACGGTTAATACTGATTTATAATGTGCTTTACCTTTGTGTATAACGCCTCAGAAGTGAAGAGTTATAGCTCAGTTGGTCAAGAGCGTTGTGCTTAAAACTCTAAGGTCGTGGGTTTGATCCCACAATGGGTTTCCTATTTTTTGAATGATTTTTTTTCCTCGGAATAAAATTTTCAAGAATATATAATCTAAAGTCAGGGCAGTATTGTAAGCTACAGTTTTACTGTTGCATTTAAATCAGAAAAAAAAACCGCATTATCATAAATGCTTTTTCTCGAGGGTGATTTTTGTTTCGGTTATTCCTTAATACTTCATAAAGCTTCAAAAGTAAGACATCCCTTTATTTTCTTTTTCATCGTCACGGCAAAATTCTACGAAAAATTCACATCGTTCCTTTTTTTTTCAAAACATTTTCCGTTAAAAAATCAGATTTTTTTTTATTACCACTATTAAGCACAAAAGCTTCGCACGGGTCAGCTAGTCAGCTCTTAATTTTGATCTCAAAGTTTTACTATTATTATTATAGAAAAAATTAACATAATCTGAAAATAAATGCATTCAGACAGTTTATTTCTCTCTCTCTCTCTCTCAGTTTTATACTTTTTATACTTACGAAATTTGTATATTAATAATTTAAGAAAAAGTTTCAATAAGAAATAAAAACTGTGGAAAATATATAGTTTTTTAATACATTTGTATGTGTTTCTCAAAATCTTTTGTCCTCGATACCAAAGATAGGAGGGGTTTATTTATTTTTTTTTAACCTTGCCTTTACGCTTTTTCTCAAGAAACTATAGCTCACCTAAAAAGCAAAAATTTAAAAAAATATACTAAAAATCGACTTATAAAATAAACTTAGTACAAAATTATAACTGCTAAAGAGAAAACTGTTATCGATGTGTAAATCAATAGCTAAATACCTTTTTAAAAATTCTAGAAATCCTTTCGCCGTGCTCCCATGGTAAAACCGGCGCTCTTCTACAGTCTATCCCTTTTGTTCCGTTGTTGTAAACTTCACCTCTTCTAAAATTATTTCGAAATATATCAGGGTTTCTTCTCAGTAAGCGACTGTAAGCGTCAAGTATGACTTTGGCCACGTCATACATTAGAGCTGCTTCAGCCTATTAAAATAAAATGATTTTTATTGGTTGGACAGTTATAACTAATTTTTTTCTACCATAAATAACATGATTCTATGAAAATTGAATGTGTTACACTGCAAAACTCAAGTCGAAAACGATCATGTTAATACGTTTGACAGTAACTCAAGTGCTATTTTCTGAGTCGGTCATCCTTCATCTTGCAGAAAACGGGTGATCCAGATTATATTTTGATGTTATTGTTTACATATTTCGCATAGAGTAAACATGAAAAAATACATGTTTATGGTCTTTTTATTGCGTGTAATATATTTTTTCCACTAAAATTTTTCAGTGTCCGTCATTCTTTATCTTGCAGAAAACGGGTCATCCAGATTATATTTTGATGTATTGTTTACATATTTCATATATAGTAAACATTAAAAAAGATATATTTATGGCCTTTTAATTGTGTGTAATATATATTTTACTCTAAAATTTTTCATTAACTATTCTCAAAAAGAGAGAAGGTGTAACATTTTTTTCTCTAGGTGTGAGAAATCGCAACTTAATACTCAAAATTCAGAAATTTTGCGACTACTTTTTCATTATTGAAAAAAGATATTCCGTCATTTCCTGAACCAGCAGCTGTGGAGGAGCATAAGTTGTACCTCAGCCTGTATTTGAACAATGCACTTTAAATTAAATTTGGGTTGCTTTTAATAGAAATTTAAACAAATTCATACTTTCTTTGTTTGGTTAGTTCTGAGCAGGAAAAAAAAAATAACTTCTTAACCATGCATTTTACATATCTCCGTATCACGAATTTAACGTACCAAGCAATCATTGGCAATCATCGAGACGAATAGTAAACACTGCAGTTTTTTTTTTTTTTTTTCAATTGTTTATGGCAAGCATTCAGATTGTGTATAATCCAGTACATTAAAAAAAAAAAAAAAAAAATGGAAATTTCTGAAATCAGAAGATGAAATGAAAGAAAATGCATTCCCTCGTTCCGCAAACATATTGAATAATATCTACTCTTGTGTTTTCATTTAAATGTTATAAGACCGAAACAATTGTTTGCATTAATTTGCTTTATTATCGTTGATTTTGTCTTTCATATTTATGGTGTATTGTTATCCCGTTTAGTAAATACTAGCAGAAGCTCAGTATTCAATAAGCAATAAAACATATTTAAAAAATAGCATTAAAAATATTATTATAGTAAAGTGTTCTATGGAAGATTCTGTTCTCATTCTTAACCGTTACTACTAAACAAAAAGAACCTTTTTGTTTAGTAGTAACGGTGATACAGGAACTGTTTGGCCAGATCGTACATATGATAACCATGAATTATCCTTGAGACTGGCATCTTTGAAAATTTAAAATAATCATTAACCACGCAAGGTTTAAATAGCAATTTTGAAACTACCATCACATTTTTTTTAAACTAAAAAGTGGCTGATAAAATGATTTATTTCAACTTTTATATTTCTCACATGCAAGTAAACAATTAAAAGAATAGAATTTAACTTCTTCGTGATGTGTTTAAATACATTTTGTAGCATATTAAAACAGGATTTCACATTTAAAGGTTTAAAATTTTCACTCTAGAGTAACATTTTGATAACGTTCTTAATGCCCACTAAATTTTGCTTAACAATTCATTTTTTCATATTTTCACATGGCTATTGAAGAGCGCTCATTAATCATGAGTTTACAGTCAATTATTTCTGAACCCGGGCAATAAAATTGAAATTACATTCTACTGTCTCCAGATCTGAAAACTCAACCTTTAATTGCCTCAAGTATTTAATGATCTTTACAATTCTTTTCTATTTCATCTCTAACTTTATGCCCTCATTTTTTATTAATGAAATGACGTTCACGGTTTAATGACAAATTGGGTACCGTAAGAATTTTGCGTTTTAATTTATTGCTGAAAATTTAATTTTTATGCTGAAGTATCAAATGCCTTTAATTATTGTATTGTACTAAAAAACGGAAGGTATTTTAAGTTATGTCGCATTGATCCTATGTATTGTTTTTAACATAGCTCTCGTCATTAATTTAACTGTTTTGTTTTTCGTTTTATTTATTGTTTGAAGGTTTTGTTGTGAAGCGTAATTAGTTTTTAAAGTAAAATAGTAAAATATGTAAGCAAACCGTGCCACATAATAGGGTGGGACAGAAAATTCATGAATCGCTATATGATCAAAGAAATAAAAAAAAATCAACTTGTTGAAATTAAAAAACTCCATCTTAATTAAACACTGATAAAAATATATGCTTTTCAACAACATGGCATAGTCTCAAGAATTAAACGCATCTTATTATCTTTATAAATTTTATTAGGTTTTCATTAAATAATTGACATTGCTATAATTAACTTCAAGTTTAGAAGCTATATATATATATTTTGTTTTTATGAAAAAATAAGACTAAATGTAATAATTTACGAAATTTTTGGGTTGATTTAAGCTCGTAATTTTGAATTAGGTCAGAATTTAACAAACTTTTGCTTCAATAAGGTATAAAAATGTTCTATTAAACCTGAAAACATAAAAAAAAAAAACTGTGTTTCATCCAAATGCAGTAAGAAACTGTGATTGCTGTGAATCAAGTCTTAGATTTAGTTCGTATTTTACTGTGACAACTTGCCCTGTTTGGTGTAACAACCAACCCCTGTCACAGGGCTAAAAGTTACACAGATCTTTTCCGTGAATTTATTTGTTAATAGTTTTTCTAGTAGGTTGGTACCTATAGAGGGTGGTCAAATTAATGTAATCAAATATTTTTGTATTTTTATTGTTTTTCATTGCTGTAATATAGATTTATTATTTGAACACATTTTACAGTACATTTAAAACTGTAAACTTTATTCTGGCAACACTTTACTTTTCGTTTTCTTTAAAACTACTTTAAATGTGATAGACGTCAGTGTCCGTTAAAATTTCAAGTTACAAGGTTCTTCTTGTAATATTTGGAATAATTAAAAGTTTTTTTTATATGTAATACTATGTAACTCAAGTAGCCATATCATGCATTGAAAGCATGCCCCGCCGCATCCATGCCGTGATAGCAGCAAAAGGTGAAGTTGCTAAACATAAAATTATTATTTTTTTACTAATTTATACAGTATCGATCAAAAGGTACTTTACGTTTAATATGTTTAATTAATTATTTAAACTAACTTTAAAATGTGTTCAAAGTCAAACAATAAAAAACAATAAGAATACAGAAAAGTTTATTTGAGTATAACAATTTGGCTACCCTCTGTATGTTTAAATCTCAAAAACTAGTAGACTTGCTTAAACAAAAAACCTAAATTTAAGTAAATCAATCAAATTAAAAAAATGTTGTGACGATTTGTTAGAAAAATGTCACATTCAGGCCCAGGCTCCTAAATCGCCTTTAAAATGCACAATGTGTTAAATGTGTGCCTTCTTGTCTCATGCGTTTGCTGTCTAAATAAAAACTACGTCCGGATTGCATTTTACGAATGTTTAACAAAAATTGTTGTATTGCGTAAATAAATATACTTGAAAGCATTTCATTTCTGAATCAATCAACTTGTTCATTATAACTCCACTGAACTGGTCAATATGTCTGCACATTCAGTGTATGATTTAATAGTAAAGTGAAAACGAGATTCATAATTAGAATTGAACATTTGTATCTAATGTTCGTCAGTAACCGTTTTCAATTATAAGCAAGCAATTGCCGAAATACGCAGTTAATTAACCTTCCGAGCAATTTATGATCGATATTAACTATACCATCATTTCATGGTGTACTGAAAGCAATAGTTGTTTTGACAGACACTACCTGAAATTCGCTAAAATCATACTACAGTAAAACCTCGCTACAACGTTATCCGATACAACGATAAATCCCTCTACAACGATAATATTTCGTGGTCCCGGTGAACTCGCATAGGAATTAATGTTATCCTCCTCTCAATATTGCGATATTCTCTACAGCAATAAACCCCTGTAAAGCGATATTTTTTTAAGTTTTCAACCCCTCTTTATTACGATAATTTGGTTTGCAAGTACAGTAAAATCCTGAAAGTAACCCCTCCTATTTTCAAAAAAACAACCTTAAAACTTTATTTTTTCTTTAAAAATGGTTAGCTCTAAGTTTCGCGCTACATTTTAAACAATGCGTTTCCAAAATGGCGTCGCGCTGGAGATAGTTTATTTTCACAAGTCAAAACAAAATAATAAAGCAGTACAATCGTATAAATTTCTTTTGCAACACATATGAACAAAAAGAAAAGGCGCCCTTGTATCAAAAGGCGGCTAGACCAAAGGAATAAAGAGCTGAAACCGTCCTACCTATCCCCCCCCTGAGATTGTTCTTTTATTTTGTTTAAACCAGTGTTTTTTTTTCTTTTTTGGGAAAAGAAAACATGCACATGGAGAGGGAAACTAAACATTTAAAAATGCTTGCCAAGTAAAAAAAAAACAGAAAATGTTATTTTTTTTTTTTTTTGAGTGAGTGGCAAATGAAGATGATCCGAAAAGGTGTAACATTCCCATCTGATTGCGTCATCACTGTCACATGATCGACGAAAACGAAAGATTTGATTTTATTCACTAGTGTATTTTTCCCTAAGATGGCACGGAGAAAGCAAATTTCATTTCAAGATAAACTCAACGTCATCAGCGATATTGATGATGGAATGAAGCAGGTTGATGCAGCTAAGAAATATGAATTATCTCAATCTACAGTTGCAACGTTCCTCAAGAAGAGGAAACATATTGAAGATGCTGTGAGATCAAATTCAGTTAATCCCAAGCGAAAACGATTAAAAGTCGCGACTAATGAAAACATTGATGCTGCCGTCCTGAAGTGGTTTCAAGAGATGAGGGCAACAAATATCCCAATAAATGGACCCTTGTTATGTGCATAAGCACGGAAATATGCAGCAATGCTAGGGAACGAAACTTTTAAAGCTAGCATAGGTTGGCTAATGCGTTTTCGGGATCGCCACGGAATCACTTTCCAGGAAATTCACGGAGAGAAAAAATCTGCTCCAATGAATGAGGCAAATGCCTGGAGACAAGAGAAGATGAAAGATATTCTTCAAAAGTATGCACCAGAAGACATTTATAACGCTGATGAAGCTGGACTGTTTTTTCAACTCCTCTCTGATTGAACATTGACGTTTAAGGGTGAAAAGTGTCACGGCGGGAAGAAATCAAAACAAAGATTGACTGTTCTTCTGTGTGCCAATAGTACAGGAACACATAAAATTCAACCTCTTGTTATCGGCAAATCTTTGAAGCCAAGGTGCTTCAAGAATGTGAGAAGTCTTCCTGTGGAATATAAAGCCAATAAAAATGCTTGGATGACGTCTAATTTTTTTTTTTCTGAATGGTTGCTGAAGTTAGATAAGGAAATGAAGAAGAGGAAGAAAAAAATTGCATTGTTGATTGATAATTGCTCCGCTCACACCTCAATTCCAGAACTACAATGCGTTGATTTTTTTTTTCCGGCCAACTGCATTTCCATATTGCAGCCACTCGACATGGGCATAATTAAATGTTTTGAAGGATACTATAGGAAACGTTTAGTAGAATTGATACTTCTGGGGATTGAAAATAAAGTAGAAGACCCTTTTAAAGCTGTAAATGTTAAGGACGCATGTGACTTTATTGCTGGAAGTTGGTGGACAGTAACAGGGAAAACCATTCTGAATTGTGGGAAAAAGGCCGGTTTAGGTGTCTTAGAAGATAAAATGTTATCTGATTGGGATGGAAATTCCTCAGACTGTGATATTTTATATGATCAGGAAATAGTTTTGAATCTCCAAACATCTGCGTCTCAACTCGAGGAAAAAACGGGCAAAAAATATGGAGTGAACGTGGAGGATCATTTGACAGCGGATGACGATCTTACTGTTTTCGCAGGAGTTACTGATGAAGAAATTCTCTCTGAAATTACTGGTGAGATGGAACATAGTGGAAAAGAAGAGTTTGAGGAGGAAGAAGATGATGATGATGATAATACGAGTCCATCACAATCCTTATTGTCGACCCAGGAAGCACTTAAATCAGTCAAATCTCTGCGGACATTTTTTTCAAGTCTTCCATCCACAAACGAGGATCATGTTCGTGCTTTGGACTCAATGTGTACCTTGTTGGTTGACTTAACAGTCAAAAAAGCGGCCAAACAAACAAAAATATTGGATTTTTTTCAATAAAAACGGATTTGAGGTATGTTTACGAGCTTATTTTCGGAATTTATTCAATTGATAGTAATATTTAATCATAATTAACACCTTGCCAATAAATGTATTACAAATATACTATATATAAAAACATTTTCACCTAGGTAATGCATATACTATAGCATTTAAATTAAAAAAACTTATTGTATTATCAAAATATATAGGCTCTCGATATAACAATATATCCCTCTACAACAATATATTTCTTTGGTCCCCAAAGTATCGTTATAGCGAGGTTTTACTGTATTAAATCATTTTTAAAAGATTTGATTGCTGATTTAAACCAACTTTAAACCAGCATATTGTGAACTAAAATACAATTGAACTGATTACTATGGGAAAATGTAGTAAATAGAGACATTAAGTGTTTTATAACTCTGTTTAAAAATATCAGTAACAAACTGACAAAATATTATGGATTGCATATGATACAAAAAAAAAAAAAAAAGCACCCAGACTTTTTTGTCAATCAATTTTAGAAATTGTAATCTGTTTTCAAATTCATAATTCAGCTTGGTGTCATTCTATGCGAATTCTTACTCTCAGACTTTATATAAGTTTTTTAGAAACCGGGAAAAACTCGAAGTAGATTCCATCCAGAAATAAAATTATTTAGTTAAATAAATTTGATGCAATTTAGTAAAAGAAAAAAAATTTATTACATTTTATCAAGGATACTAAATTGATTTTATCTTTTTGTCATTTTAAGAACTAGTATAAAAAGCGTTTTACCTTAACTGCATTTTATTATGTAAAAAAGTGGTAAATTAAAATTTAATAAAAAAAAAACATTTTTATCTTCGTTTTTTTACTTATAGCATACTTTTAGAAATATTTATTTTTCACACTATAGGGAAGAGTGTTGTAGCTTGTTACACTGCTAATTTCTAAGAATACATTTTTAGTAGACATGTTTTTGCAATCTCTAATAGTAATCTTCACCACTAAATGGTGCCATAGTAAAAATCAGCATCAAATGAGTAAAATTGACGATCTTGTGAGAAAAAGAAAATTTCATGACTCCATAGTAAATATTTTCTTCATTTTTATTTCATTTTTTGTCTTTGCATTTGTAAATATAATCAACTGAATTTTATTTGTTATAAAAGAGATGTACTTTAAATATTTTTCTTATGAGAAAAATATGATAGTGCATCTAGATTGACTATCATTTTGGTTTTTCGTAAACCACGTGGTGATTGTACCTTGGGATAGCCAAACGTTTTGTACCTTAGGACACGTTCCAAGGTACAACATATGCATGGTTCTTAATAATTAGGATATGTTTAGGAACATGGAAAATTTTTCTAACCTTATGTAGTATTTTAAACAAATTTAATGTTAGAAATTAATTTATAATTCATATTTAATTATTCATGAGGTGATTCACTACCATGAAAAAAAAAACATTTTTTTTTTCTGGTGCAAAATTGGTTCAAGTATATAGCTGTTTCTTGAATCATGAAGACTTTCCCATAGTAGAACAGGATGTGTCCCTAGTTACAATAGGATGTTGTACCTTGGGACAGCTGGGAACGTTTACTTTAAATGGCTGGGAATATTTTATTTTCAAACTGTCTGAATTTCAAAAAATATATTGCATAGAAGTATGTTGGGTATTTTAATGTGACGTTTAGATCTTAAATTTGATTCAAATAATTGACGTTAAAAATTAAAAAAATGAAAAGTGTCCCAAGGTGCAGCACTCTCCTCTATAATACAAATAAAATTAAATAAATAATTATTTTCTGAGTTTGTTTTGTACCTGTTAGGAAGCTTTCGCACTTGATTTGTATTCCTATTGGTTATTTAATGGTTTACTTTTTTCTCATTGGTTGCTAAATTAATCTCTCATTTTCACTTTTTAAACTGCTTAATGTTCCGTGTAGTTGCTTTTGTCGGATATCTTAATACCCTATGCTCACTTCTTTTGCATTAAAAAACAGGTTCCTTGTAACCCCGAAAAAAGTGCGGGCAGCTTTCTGCAAACTTGGCTTATTTAGGTTGCTTTATTTTTATTTTCCTTAATACAGAACATAGTTGAACACTTTAAAAATAAAAAGCATTATAAAACTTTATCAGTTAGAATTCTGTGCCAGATATTAGGCATTACTGTATTTTTGAGGTACTAGAAACAAAGTCTTGTTTCATTCAAGTAACTGAAATATCAAAACCTTCCAAACAGTCAAAACAAAACTTAACTAAAAAGCAGAACTACGCTATTAACTAATTACCAGTTTACACGAGTTTTCCGTTTAGGGGCTGTACACAAAATGTATCACGCTTTGAGTGGAGGAAAGTGGTTTGTGGTATTGAGACAGTATTTGAGGACGGAGCGAAAACAATAGACGGATGGAGCGAAAAAAAATCACATTTTTTTATAAGAATAAGCTCATGAAAAATAGTGTGATGTGCGAGAAGGGGAACGGGCAAGGTGAAGTGTGGTACTTTGTGACATAAGTAAGGAATGAATCAAAAATATTGAAAAAAAAAAAAAAAAAAACATGGCAAAATAATAATTGTACTTCTTCATCCTCATTAATTCACCATTTAAAACATTTTAGCATGATATGAGAACATCTTAATTTCTTAATGAAAGTATTTGATAAATGTTGATGGTTATGGCATCCAAAAAATCCCTTTGTCTTTTTTCTTGATAATTATATAAATTGTTCATTAATGAACTTAATTGAGCGTTTTAACATACTTATTTACAAACATAATATTTGTTGCCTAAATTATGTTCTAGTGTGTGTGTGTTCAGAATTACATTATAAATTCTAAGTCATAAGATTTTACTTAATGGTACTGTGAAAAGATTAACGTTACGGTTATTGCCGCTTTTCTATACTTTGTAATTATTAGAGCAATGTATTAGACATTTTAAAAGAAAATTTTCAAAAGCTGTCGTTTAAAATGGAAATAAATTGCTTTTAAAGAGCTACTTACGCTTGTTGGCAACTTTTCAGTTTTGTAATTGCATTATGTGACTAAACAGAAAAGAGTCAACTGGTGGCACTGCCTTTAAATAAGTGTTTTCATGTTAATGATATTTGAAGAAAAAGAAATTAATTGATTTTCGTGCGTGAAACAAGTATGCTTCAAATTATTCTCCATTTAGAAATTTTAATGGATTTAAAGAGACAAAGCATTTATTCTTAAGAAAATGGTAGTTATAGCAAGATATATTTAATGTAATTTTGTTAAAGGTGGTATAAACTTCATGCAAATGTAGTTTGTTTTAGTAATGAAAAATTTTACAAAACAAATTTGTTGTGTAAAAACTTTTTGTACTAAAAATTCATTAATACTTTTCTGTGAGCAAATAATACCGAGTTAAATGACTATATGTCTAATAAATGCTAGCAGCTGGTAACTTTTGCTTTCAGATAAAAATGAACATATATAAAACAGAAACTCTAGATAAACTAATGCCTAAAGCAATTCACCTTTCAGTTATTTTATTTATTTTTTGTTAGAGTTTTTCGTTGCAAAAAATTTACGTTGCAATATTCATTTAGCAAAATTATTTGATGAAGATACATTACAACACAAGGTTTGGTTTAGTGGTTAGGTCTTAATGATTTTAATGCATATGAACTACATTATGGGGCCTATATGAGCAGCAGTTGAGCTCATTAACTTTAAATAAGAACTTCAATGCAGCGCAACAACTCTCATTGACAATTTCAAATGAGTGTTCTAAAACTGTTTAATGAACGTTAAGTCAGATCAACAGTTTTTCAGGACTATGCTTGGAAAATGTGGTTAATCCTTTTAAGCATTTAGGGTTGTATCATCGTCATGGAAAATCCCTGTTCTGTAGTGAGTTATCTTGCGCATAAAAATCTGTCGCTTGGGTCTTCGTGTGATAAAATAGATTACTTTATGTTTAATGAAATTTCTCGTCCTTCATGCGTTTTATATTTCAGGTATACGAGTATATTTTAATACTAAAGATAAAAGAACATAATAATAGTAGTAGTAATAATAAATAATAAATAATAATAAACAATAGAAATAATAATAATAGTAATAATAATATTAATAATAATAATAGTAATAATAATATAAATAATAATAATAGCAATAATAATAATAATAATAATGGTCATGTTAATAATGATAGTAATAATAATACCAGTAATAATAATAATAACATTAACAATAAATAAAATAATAATCGTAAATAAATAAACAAGATTTTTTGATTTACGTTTCAACATTAAAAAAATGTTAAAGCTAATCAGTTTGTTTGACCACGTCCAAAACCAATTCAAATACTCATTTTTAATGTGACAAGACAGCGAGGTTTAAAAATCTCGTGACTGCTTTAATCTATATGCATTATAGTAGAACATTTGTTTCCATATGAGTTCGAAAAAATTTTCAAACACTAAAGGAGAGATTTGAAATTGCTATATATAAAACTTTAAAATTCATGCCAATCTTGTTTTATCACTTTACGTTAAAAACTCAATTTACTGAAATCTACAAGAGTGAGAATACTTATTTGTTCTTTAGATAACTGTTGTACTTAAATAAAACTAGACAACTGTTGAACTTAAATAAAACTAGACAACTGTTGAACTTAAATAAAACAAACTTCAATATATTTCTTTTATATTTTAAAGTTTGTTTGTTTTTTCAGTTTCATTTCATATTTAAAGATATATGGATTTTTAATCGTGATCCAAACTCTGTGGTATGAATATATTTTTACTGAGTTTCTTAATCACTTACTTTCCATTTCCAGACTAGAAACATTTAAATATTTTCAGTCCAAAAGTACGTTTTCTCTTACATTGATAATCGTTAGAACTGTGCTAATAAAATGAGCTAAATATTTATTTCAAATGTATTGTTAAAGATTATTTCTAAAGCAATCTCTTTAAGATGCCTTAAGCGAGTTACAATCGTCCGTTCTTTATTTAAACAGAGAACGTTGACAGTTTTCAAATGCTCTATCTTTTTCGACTCAGAAAGATGATACAATGTCATACGACTAGACGAAATGTGACAACCCCATTCACATATGTCATTTGATTTTTGAACTGACATGTTTCTTCCGTGGAAAAAGAAGCAGCTCAATCTATTGATCTGGGATTGAAAAGCAAATGTTGCAAAATCTTTTATATCTTCGAACACCAGTGGACAGCATAAAAACTCGATTCGCTTTGGTTATGCTAGAATGAAATTATTTTTTATCCAAAAAGTCCGCTTTAAATCGCATTTGTAACATAAATGCATTTTTCTGACGTATGTCTCAGATTTTACGATAAAATATGGTCTGAAATATTTTCACAGTTGGAGTTTTGCACGTAAAAAAAATTGTAAATAATAAAATAAAACCACAATTTAAAAGGTTTTAACTTTTTTCCCTTAAAGGACGATAGAAATGTAAAACTTTTAGACGTTATTTCTTTTATTATTTAAAATAAAAAAATTATGTGCAGTAAACTCTCGATAACTCGAAGTTTCATGGGACCGGCTAAAACCTTCGAGTAATCGCTAGTTTGAGGTATCGGAAGTTCCTTTTTCAGCCTTCTGAAGAATAACTTTTACTTTCTTTTTTAGGAATAGTGCATAATAGATAGGGTATAACACTTATAGTTTGGATAAAAATAATTATTAATACTACGCAAAAATATCTTTAAAGACATTATTTTTAAAAGATATTTCGGAAAAGGCAGTTATTTTTGACTGCTTACATTTTCATCACATCCTAAAATGTCATTGTGTTTGTATCTCGTAGATCAAATTTCTTCTTTTTTGATTTCAATTCAAAATGCTTTAAACGAATGTTTGTCATAAAAGCAGATTATTTCAGTTATACAGAAAAGAAAGACTTTTTTTTCAATTTTTGCCAAAATTTTACGTCACTCAAAGATAAGCTAGCAATAAAACTTTTGGTCGTCAGTCACGATAAAAAAAAGTTGCCCGATCGGAATCACGTAATCCTGTTACATTGTGTGCATTGGTGCACTACTGTAAATGAATGTTTCCCTTTATACGAGCTGATAAGCAAAACAATGAGTTAAAGGAAAAAAATACTTTTTTTTTTCTTATTTTTACTGCTTTTTATGCATGAAAGGGAAACGAAACACTCGTAAAAACTTCGACTTAAAAGGAGTACATTCGAGAAACTGAGACAACTATGCATTGAAAATATTGATTTTTTTTTTTTTTTTTTGGACCAAATGATAATTTCGAGATAATAGAGTATTGGAGTTATAAGGCTTCCAGTTATTGAAAGTCAACTGTACATATGAAACTTTAAAAAAATACAGCTATGTAATAAATCCTTAATTCCTCAAACCTGCCCATTAATTCCTGATTAGGCACAATTAGTAACCTGATAAAAAATACAGGATTCTGTTTTGAATGTCTTAGTTTCTAATACTATTTTTCATCTTATTTAAATTACACAGATATGGGTTTATATACTAACACTATTTGCTTTTCTTGAAAAAATCTGCTCTAAATACAAGAACTTCCTTGCTTGCCTTTATAATTATGTGAAGATTTTAATAACTGTGATGTCGCTTCCAGTGCTCTGAGTGGTCTTTAAAAAGTGCTATCAAGTATATTGAAGGATAAATTATATCTATATGTTTGGCGTAATATAAATTTCCTACTTATTGCTTACAAGTTTTGAAATTTGAAATATGCTATTAGGAAACGTGTGCATTCATGTTTTCTTTGCGTTCAAAACCAAAGTAAAACAGATCTGAAATCAAGAAAGAAGGGATGAACGTACAAAAGATTTCTGCTCGTAGAGTATTCTACTTACACTGTTTCAGGCAATACAAACCTTTTTCTAGTTGAAGTTCTGCCTTTTGGGGCTTTTACTTGTATTACTGCTTAGCTTTAATAAAAAAAGTATCTTCCTTCACTGCCATTTGCTGCTTCCGTCACTACTGAAATAATAGAAAATCGCCCGTCAAGGTATGACGGGTGAAAATTGCTTCTACATTTGAACGAATGTAACTGCCTGTTTGGTGAGAGTTTGATAGTTGAAATTTTAACCCTAACTTTAGTGGATTAACCCTTAAGTCCAGTAGATAGCGTTCATTGTTGACGTTTTTTTCGTTTCTTCATTCTTCTAAAATGAGTCTTACCAGTAAAACAGTAAGTTACCGGATCCAGTTCAGCCTTGTCACAATAAAACATTTCCCTGCATGTCAAACTTTACCAGAAAATATTATAAAATTATTATGTCGTGGAGAGAGTTTCATTTTTGTTGACGTCATGAGCGTTACTCGATCATTGGCTCTTATATATGTATGAGGATCATTTCTAGTTGCAGCTGGAGTAGGATTTGCAGCTCAGACTGCAGATCCTAAAATCGTTTTGGAAACAATTGTTATTTCAGTTTCTTCTGACGAAGGGCATTTCGGCATTGGAAGTTCGCTAATGCTGATAGGGAGCTCAATCGAACAGAACATAGTACTCCGTAAGCCTTAGTTTTAATTTGGACAATTAAACTCCCGAATGTGTCAATCATTGTATCTTCTTTAAATTACAGTTAATTTTCTTTGCATCTTTCTCTGCATATAATTTTCTTGCATCTTTCAGTTAACTTTCATTAAAAAATGTCTTGATAGTTTGCTTTGCGTCAGTTGCCATTGCTGTTTTTTTATTGTTGTGAATTCTCAGCAAGATGATCATATCATTTATTTATTTAGATTCACTTGCGCACCCTGTTCGTTTCTTTAGGCGAATCATACGGGCAAATCAACTCATTTTATGAACAGTGCAAGATATATTAGGGCTTCCTTAAGTTTCCAGACACTAAAGTGCAAGAAAACAGTTCTGCAAGGAGTTGTGAGCCACCCAGACTACATAATACACTTTGGTTTGCTGTCCTGAAACTCCGGAGGGCAAAGTCCAGTTAAAGCAGTTGCACAAAGTTGAAATACTTAATTTTGATCTGTGCTCAAAATTTCAAAAAAAAATTATTTCCTTTATCCACAGAACGAGACAGCAGTAACCTAGAATGGTAGCATAAGCAGGTTTTTTCATCTCATCAGTTCGCCTTCGATCTTGCCTGAAAGTCTAAAGTTCCAGTAGTTTCCCTATATTATTTTTCAGGTTTCAAATTTGGAACTCGTTCATATCAAAAAACACCAAATGTTTCTTTCTTTCTTTTTCTTTTTTTACACCGACAATGACACCGTAGGATTTTTTTTCTGTTCTTACAAGAATTATGTTTCACTCGACTGCTGTTAGTTAAGAAATAGGAACTTTGTTCTTTTTTACAAATATATACCAGTGATTAGGAATGAGTTCTGTGTTGTTTCTATTGGTTTTGAACGCAAAACATGTTTCAAATTTTAAAATTTATGAACAACAAGCAGTTAATTCATAACACACCAAGTATCTAAAAATTCACTATATGACAAACTACATAATTTTTTTAGATAAATATTGCTGAAAGAGAATTTAGCGTTTCCACAAATTTGTTTAAAATGCTAAAAAACTGCCAAACGCATTTGCGGCGAAAAAAAGAATTATACTACACACCTCAAACTTTTATCTCAATTAAGTGATGACCCTCTCAATGATGACACCTTTTTCGTCCTACTTATTTTGAAAATAAAAAAAAATAATAATTTTTACTAATTTTGCTAAAAGCAAGAAAAGAAAAAAAAAGTTATATGCTGTATTTTCTTGAGAATTTGTGCTTTATTTGAGCTGGTTTTTTCAGTTTAATTACTTTTAACTACTTTTAAAGTCATTTTTAATGACTTACACCGTTATCATTCTACATTTACGATGGATTTATGGAAAGATTTTCAAATGCTTCCGTACACTTATACGAGTTAGTGATTTCTAGCAAACAATTTAAGCGACATAGAAACTGCGTGCGCTCTGATAAGCAATAATATGTTTTAATTTTTTTTTTCGCAGTTAGTACACTTTTTAGAGAAACAAAAGAGCTGCCCCCAAAACGCTTATTTCAATAAGTAAAATTTTGACTTATACCATTATAATAACTCGTTCATTTAAGCATTAAATATTGATATGTGTACACTTTTAATTCAGAAAACTTAAGGTGTTTACTATAAAATTCTGCTTTTTTTTTGTAATTTATTAGGAAAAACAACTTTTAAGATTTTGTTTTTAAAAACGTTGTCGTCCTTTTCCTTTTCTCAAATATAAGTAAGATTACTCTGTAATGAAATATTTCTTTATAAGCTCTTTCTACTGCAGTCAGGGAAATGTACTACATACTATTTTAAGTTTGCATAAAAGTGCAAAAATATGTACTGTGAGTTCACTTATACATTTTAGGATTCGCCAGTATGAAACGTGCTCTCAAGTATGCGCTTTAAACACTAGATAAATCGTTAAATTAAGCAGCTATACTGATGTGTGTCATTTTCTTAATACTTCATCATTTTAGAAATTAACAAAAAAAAAAAAAAACATTTTTGACTTCTTGTACTTTAATGCACAGGATATCGTTAAAATGATTTTAATACGTGTTAAATATTTCATCATTTTTAATTTGCTTGAATTACTCCTGCAACTTGTGCAGACTGTTTATCTGTCAGAAGCGACAGCACGCCATACTAACCCCCTTTTTAGTGACATCTTTCAACCTAAAGTTTGGACCAGTATTGGCGACTACTCATGATAATGAATGGCATTTAAATAGTTGTTCCATAAATATTATTGACGTACAATAAACTACATCTATATCTAATTTCATTTATTTCTCTGTAACAATTCTCGAAATATTTAAAAAAAGAATTACATATCTAAATTTCGTCCACCAATGTAGTTCCTTTTCTCTACACATATATTAATTTATAATTGTTGTTATTACTTAATAATTTATGTTCCTATATTTATTGATTTACGTATTTATTCATTAATTCACTTATTTGTTTTTATTACGCATTGAGTTTTCATTATTTATTCATTTATTTAAAATTTCCGCGCATTTTTTTTTTTTTTTTTTTTGAAAAATATTTTTCATACTTAAAGAAGAAATAGGTTTAAATGCAAGTTTTGACTCAAAATACTGTTTATTCTTTACGTACTATAACATTAAAAACAAGTTTTGAAAAAGGTAAGTTGTCTAACTATTTAACTTTGCTCCATATTCCCCTGTTTCGAAAAGATTTTAACAGTTTCATTTCATATTTCACACAAGTAAACGAACTAAATAATTCAATACTTACCGATATATATTGAGTACCACCTCCAGGCCATCTGTGTGGATCTAAAGATTGCCAAGCAGGAACGAAATAACGGAAATCTGGACTCGGGGGCTGCAGTATCCGAAACCCTGTAACATTTATGGCTCCAAATTCTAAAACTTGGCTATTTAAATATTCATCCATTACCTGTAAAATATTCTTAATTTTAAAAACAACAAAAAGCACTTAAGAAATTTTATATACAAATAAGTTAAACACACCAGTAGTGGTCAGTGCTTAGTGCTGCTTCAGTAGGGGCCACTTCAAGGTTTATATTTGAAAAAAAAAAAAAAGGTTCCAGGTTTCCCAATGGAGTCATACGTGCAGGAGGTAATACCTTCCGCATGTTTGCTGCACTTTTAAATGCATTGGGACACTTGGAATCCTTTTTTTTTTAAATATAAACCTTAAAGTAACTACTACTGAAGCACTTTCCACTACAGGTGTGTTTACCTTAACACTGAAGAGACTGGTGCGTGATGTCCATGCATGGGCATAAATTGGAAAATACATTTGTGATAAAATATAATAAAGAACAAAATAAGCAAATTCATAATAATAATAATAATATTGGAACTTGAATGATTTGGAATGGCAGAAAGAACACGGAAATTTTCTTGGGGACAACAATTTGGTTAAACGCAAATGAAAATAAATGGGTTGTTTTGAAAAAAAAAATCAGGTTTTTAACGTGACGTGATTGGTATTTTGCTATAACAGTGAAAAATAGCAATTTAATGTTTAAAAGCTTTAAATTTTTTTTTGTTTTCATTACAGCTTTTGCCTTCCATGTTGCTTTCAATTATTCGTTTATCAGTTTCATGCCTTCTCACAACCAATGTACACCAATAAATTTTACACCAATTCGAAGTTTATTTCAATATTATAGACAAGACTTTTACCAAAACAAAGTGAGGAAGTAGCACCCAAGGCTCCAGAGTGAAATTGAACTCACAATGTCGGTTTTACTAGCTCACAGACGGCTCACAAGGCAATGGCTTTTCACGTAGGTTTCAATCATAACAGCTTACAAGCTCTACGTAGATGCTGATCTTTACGCAGGCACTTTGAATTCTACATACATTTTAAAGTAGTTTTGAAGCTAGGTGGAACTTAACCCAAGCCATCATGGAAGTCTTCTCCAACAAATAGAATTTTTACTAAATCGTCACGACTTACACCAGAAGTTGTGTAAGGTTACATCCATTAACAATAATAGCCTTACACATTTTTTTACAGTATATTTTATAGAGACATGTATAACAATATTGGTAAAAATTTGGATAATTCATTTTGGACTTAACAAATTCGTATGCACTTAGGTGTATTTCATATCAGACTGCCGAGAAAAATATGAAAATCCAAAAAAAAAAAAACCCTCTGCAGAAAAGAAAAAATTATCAAACGCGTCGAAAACTCCATTCTATACGGTACATAGACAATGAAGAAGGATACAAAGGTATTGTGCCGATAATAGTAGCACAAATCAATAAGAAAGCTAATATTCCCAATTGAGCTTACGTCCTTATTTTAGAAAAAATTAAGAGATGTACCTTTGAAAAAATCTACTTTAGTCAAGTGTTGCTTCAATGACTGATTGGATTCGACGTGGGACTGAGAAATAAAGGAGTTGATCAAAGTTCATTGGGATTTTCAACCAATTCTCGTGCTAGAACGTCTTGAGTTCAGATAATATGCGTGGAAGAGGAAACCAAGTACGCACTTTGTTCAGTAAAAAGCTCCAAAAAGACTGGACGATGCTCAGATCAAGTGACTGAGGACACCACGTTGGAAGTCTCACTTCCTTATCAAGCACATCTAACAATATTTGAACATAACCAGACGTGTGAAAGTAGGCGTTCTCATCTTGGAACACAGAACGCTCTCCAAGAAAGACTCTGAAGCAAAGGGCAAAGATAATCTGCAAGAATCATTCGATAACGGTTGCTTGTAATCATTTCCATCTGGAAAATATGTCTGATCCATGAAAAGATATCCTGCCCCGTACTATCACTTAACCCACTCTTTGCTTCAAGGTTGGAACCAGGCGGTCAGTATGAAACTCTTCTGCTGGTGTTTGCCAGACAACTGCCAATCTGGTGGTTTGAAAAATGTAAATGATGGTTCATTAAACCAGATGTTGCTGTGTTTCCCAGCTTCGGAGGCCTCGGCATCACTGTCGGCTCTTTACAGCATTTCTCTCCGAAACAACAGTTTTTGAATTGCTAGTCTGCCATGAACGCTTGCAGCATGCAACTTCATTTGAATAGTTTTCATGGACACATGTTTTTGCAGGAGGGTACTCATCTTTGACGTTGTCTGTGGTAGTGCAGTGTCAATCAGTGACAATCTTCTTCAACACCCATTTGCCAAGGTCGTTAAACTTTTACTTTTTCTCACTGTTATGCTTCGAAGAAGACACCGTACCCAGTTTTTGTAGCGTGTAATAACCCTTAAAACAGTGTTTCTTGAAAAAACCCAAAATATTGATTGTTCTGGACACGGACGCTCCAACAAAGCAATATCCAATTATCATGGCTCTTTTCACGTCGGAGATGTCGAACGTATTCACACTTTGCTAGGAACAAAATTTTCTCAAGCAATTCTCACCCTGCCAAATGTTTGCTTCCCTTTCACCGCCACTAGTTAATACACTGTTGCAAAACGTGACAGCAGTTTAAGCCGATTGAAGGACGACCCATTTATCTATAAGTGTTCCTATTATTTTTAGTTATTCCTGTATATATATAACGGTAGGCTTTCGAGACTTTTGCTTATATATTCTTTTTGGAATACAAAACTAGATTTTTTTTTTTTTTGAAATGTATCAAGTTGACCCAACGTGAGTCAAGTTGATACACAAATGAAAAAACTGTTATACTAACATAATAATTAATGAAATGAAGTTAAGCAATGAGATGAATTGTCGTTTTTAAAGTCGTTTTCTCATGTCGTTAAAAAACTATTCCGAGTTAGATGAAAAACGGAAATATGTATTACAGCTAAGGGCGTTCACGGGGGAGGGGGGAGAAGGGACATCTGTTGGCCCAGGCCCGAACATGACAGGGGCCCAATATTTTTAAAACTAGGGGGTGAAATATAGGGTTAAACATTATGGAGGAGGGCCCGATAAAGTTACTTGTGTGTCGGGCCCTAAAATTTCTGTGCACGCCCCTCATTACAGCAAATACAGGCATTGGTTCACATATCTGGTTTGAAAAACCTTCTTTCTATTATTTCTAGACACATTCCTCTGAAATATTTTGTTCCTTTCCACGCATTTAAGGAAAACCACTTTAAAAATTGGAAGTTAAATTATTACACTTACCAACTTGACAAAAGCGTAGTGTATTAACTTGACCCAAACAAAATCATTACGTGAACTCAAAAATGATGAAAAAACAGCTACAAATACAAATAACTAAACTACTTACAATATTTTACCAAAAACCTGACTGAGTTGAACATGAAATCTCACAACTTTTTACAATGGAGGTGAGTCTTCCATTTTTGTTATATATATAGCTAAATGCATAATAAAAAGTCCCAGAAGGGGGCCTATTCATTTAGTTTAGGCTGTATCATTTCAAGTAATTGCATTTGGTCAAATACAAAAAACTGGTCTTATATAATGTTTTGACTACTTATTATTTACTTTATTTATGTACAGTGCAATTAATGCATTTCAATGATATTTTTCGTTTCTATTCAGAGAATTTATATCTAAATTTATTATCAACTTTTATAAAATTCGTTTTCCTGATTATATGAATAAACGTAGATCTAATTTAAAGAATATTTAGTAACATGGGGAGTTTTAGCGAAACCAAAAATTTTTGATCGAGAATTAACTGTTATAATCTTTATTAAAAATAAAAAAATGCTTCCCACTTTCTTGTTTCTGACCAATAATAATAAATTATAGAAATAACTATCAATAATTTCGTACTGTTATAAAATAATTATTATAAAACCGTCCACAAAACAGTTACTTTAATAAAGCTAAAATGCATGAGAATTTCAATGTAACCAACACTGTCACTATTAACTAATGTTAAATAAAGAAAAAGGAAAAAATACTGCTAGACCATGAGTTATTTTGCAGAAATGGCTACATTATATAAAGGAAACAATGATTTTTTTTTTGCACCAATTGTTGCCATTTATCCCTTCCTGGAAGATTCATGTTGTTTTAGTCTAAGAAGTAAATCATTTGTCCGACCTTTTGGTATCTTTCGAAGTCTCAGCAAATATTTTCATCAATACCGTTTACGATCTTGTTACGTTTTTAGAGGTTGACAAATTAGTTTCCTCTTCTATAATAATGTTTGTTTTCATTAACTGTATTTTCTATAAGTAGCCTAGCATAAAGTCACATGGAAACGAAATCGCGCAACAAAGAACGAGTTATTTTGAAACATGTCATGCTAATATAAATAATAGACCGTTATGCAGACGATCAGAGTTATAACAGATTTGATAAATAGATTGTTCACCAGAGAGTGTAGACGTTTCTGTTTTCTGGTGCCTTTAATATTTTTAAACGTTTGCTTTTTGGAGTATTTAATCGAAAAGTATCTTACTATCAGTACGATGTTGAAGTAATTTTCAATAAACTGTCTTTCTTAGATTAGGTACTGTTGGCTCCGAAAAAGCTGACTAATAGCGACAGACTGCTAAGCTCTGCAATCAGTTTCTGCTGACAGCTTTTTAAATTTCCTTATTTACTTAATCACGTGCTTATATTTGTGAAACAGTATATAAGAAAGTTTGTTTACGAATGTTAATGTAAGCATACGCATAACAGTAAAAGTTTCAATAAAGTAAAAGGTGAAACGTGTTTTACTGTGTTCAAAGACTTTTGACTATAAATAATTTGAAACGTAAATTAGTATGTAAAAGAAGCTGTCGAAAACTTTGTACAATGATATGAGTAAAAATATGACAACTTGGATACATGTACAAGCATAATAACTTAAAAAGAGTTAAAACAACTCTGCAAACAGCTGTTTCGGATTTATAAAACCAAATCCATTATCAGTGCACAAAAGAGGGGAGGGAACTAAGTAAAACGACAAACAAGTGAATGAGAAAAATGTTCTAGTTCACTTGTTCACATTTTCTCGCTCACTTGTCTGTAGTTTGACTTTGTGTTCCATCTTTCTTTTATGCACTGATGAAAGGGTTTGGTTTTATAACCCCGAAACAGCTGCTTTCAGAGTTTTTTAATGTCTTTTATTTCTACATGTATACACGGTGTCATATTTTTACTCAAGTAAACTAATATTTCAAAATGTAAGTACAAAATCAAGGCTCTTCCAAACTAGTTAAAAGAAAGTGATAATTCCGTCCGCCCATGTAAATATCACGCACATGGTATACTGCAATCTTTCTGGTTTTATCTGCATTACAGTCAAGAACCATATATTTGAGTCTCTCTCGCTCTCTATTTTCCAGCGAATGCAAAAAGGAATTCACGTCGGAAGCATTAGCGATAGGTTTCACAACTTTTACTCGTACTTTTTTTCAGTTTTAATAAAGTAAAGGATAAAATGCGTTTCACCATCTTCGAAGACTTTTGATTATGAATATTTGACACCCAAATTAATACAGTCGAGCCCGTTTATTATAATTTCAGTTAAAAGAATATTCCGCTTAATATAATACATTTCCAATGTACCAAACCAATGTAATGTGTTATTTTGATCCCGGTTAATGGAACATTCCGCTTATTGGAATATTTTCCGTGGCGAAATGGCTACTCCATTAAGCGGGTTCCACTGTATTTCTAGATAAAATGTGTTTTACCGTCTTCGAAGACTTTTGATTGTAAATATTTCACACGTAAATTAATATTTCAAAATGTAACTACAAAATCAAGGACTTACCAAACTAGTTAACGGAAAGTGGTTATTACGTCTGCCCATGTAAATCTCACGCACATGGTTCACTATAATCTTTCTGGCGGTATCTGCATTACAGTCAAGAACCACATACTTGAGGCTATCACGCTATCTAGTTTCCAAAGAAGGCAGAAGAGCATTGGCGTCGGAAGCATTAGCGTTTCACGACTTTTACTGATACTTTTTTCGGTTTTAATTAAGTAAAGGATAAAATGTGCTTTACCGTCTTCGAAGACTTTTGATTGTAAATATTTGACACGTAAATTAATATTTCAAAATGTAACTACAAAATCAAGGACTTACCAAACTAGTTAAAAGAAAGTGGTAATTCCGTCTGCCCATGTAAATATCACGCACATGGTTCACTATAATCTTTCTGGCAGTATCTGCACTACAGTCAAGAACCACATACTTGAGGCTCTCACGCTCTCTAGTTTCCAGCGAATGCAGGAAAGCATTGGCGTCGGAAGCATTAGCAATGCGTTTCACGACTTTTACTTCCAGTTTGTAATTATCCGTCGTCAGGCGAAAGATATGCTGCAGCTTTAACAAGCCTGGGGAAGAAAAGGGAGAAATGTCACATCGTCGTTCTATAAAGGTATGTCAGTTAATAAGAATGAGACAGTGAAAAAGAACAGTTCAGTGAAACATTCCTAAAATAGTTCCGTAATGAGACTCAGCATTGGATTCCAGAATTGAGAGAGTCTGGAATACTTTAAGTCAGCAGAATATTAACAAGATGTTATATGATACTATCCGTTCCTATTTTCTCACGCATTCAGCTATTGTAACAAGTTGATATAACTATATATGATTCACAACATATTTCTTTATTTAATTTTAGGACACCCATGAAATCTTGAAACAATGTTCAGTTAGTTTTAAAATATAATAGCATTAATTATAAAATTTTAAAATTTTAAAATAAATTTTGTGTTTGACATAGTGGTTCAAAAATTCAAGTTTTTACGCGTGAAAGACATTTTGAAATGTAGTCATGACACATGTTTAAAGAAAATGATATTGTTTCTTTGCGCAGTTTCCAATTGACAATTAGCATTAATCTCTAAATGTCTCATAATTTTTCTTCAAAGCTTAAATTGCAGTTTTTCACCACCGTTCTCCTATCATTATAAAACACATGCTATTTTTAACTCTAATATTTTTCTCTATTCTACCAAACAATCGTCAACGAAAACAAAAATTAATGGAGAAAAACATATATTTTTTTGTAGTTGGTGTATAAAAGATGGAGTTCTCTATAGCTGCCTACTAGTAGTTATTCCGCTAAGAAGCTCTAATAACAAACTCAAGTGCTTCAAACCGACTGAGGCATGTGTAAGTAAAAAAAAAAAAAACTCATTGAAGCATCTCGGATGTAGCTAATATGTTTCATTGATGTTTGTACTTGAAGAACGTAACAATTAAATTAAATAATTATATAATTGTCTGTACGATTCGTATTGCGGGGCGCATTAAATCCAATAATTTGGAACACAAAGCATGTCGTAATCATGCAGTGTACTCATTATCTTATACTGTGGATAATACTTCAATATATCGGATTGAATTTGAATATAACCAGTTTTGGTAAATTGTACATATATATCAATTTAACTCCAAATGGTTTGAGAAGCGGAATTGAAGATCCTGTGGTTTAATACTATGGTTTAGAATAGCGTTTTCCTTAAAATAGTCTGATTATAAATATGTACGGACATCTTCTCATTGATGATCCACTGGACATAAACCATTCGTGAGCTCTCAATCAAATGTAAAAGTTCTTTCAATGTTTTAAATAAGCGAAGCAATGGCGCATAAAACTCAAATGAAAACTGATCATGTTGTGGGAAAAATAAATAACACACCATACAATTAAATTATTTATACTGCGATAATGAAAGTAAGAAGCAGACGTAGTCATCACTTTTCTAGTGATATAATCTGGCACTCCTATTTTTGTTTTGAGTTAATTTTCTTGGATTTTGAGCCATATCCCCCATAAACTCCTTTGTAGTTCCAACGGCTTAACCCATTTCGCACAGATAGTTGAAATTGCTGCTTCCGCCTTGCACTTAATCCGAAATCAATGAGATTGCGTCTTATGTCTAACCGTGATGCTAAAGATTGGGTTACAGCCCCGTACGGAAGTATCCAATCATCATAAACTGGAGCCATGAATTTTGAACTTCTCGGGAATGTGTCACAGAACTTAAGAAACGATGTAATCATAAAGTTTAGGCATTATTTACACGTAATACATTGGATCGATTTCTACTCAGCTTTGAGATTTGTTTTCTTTATTAGCTTAAAACTTTTCCACGTGACATTTCTTGCCACTGGTTAGAGCTCGTTCTTATTTTTGCTCAAAACCCAGCGTCTGCAACAAATGCCCTAACTAATCTTTTTCGTCATTAAGAGTTACGATTTTTGTGCATGTGAGTGTAAAAGCCACAACTAAGAATGAGCAGATAGCAAATGATTCGAATCTTATTTTAGTCGTGAAAACAGGATGTCATATGTCGCTCAGATAAGTTGAGCAATGACTTTGGCAATGTTTTCATCTTTTTGAGGTTTTGGGGAAAAGTAATTGGTACGAAATTGGTTTAGCTTCGTAGTAGTTTTGCAAAAATATTCCGACTTAACTACAAGTCATTCGCAATCGTATTTTTCACTAAATGCACAAAAAGAGGTTGACATTGCCAAGGTCATATCTCATTTTATCAGAGCCTAACCAAAGACAAGCGAGCAACAACAACCCCGGATTTAAGAGATGGAGCTTATTTATATTGGTCACTCTGTGACGTACATATCACGTGCGAACAGTATCTAGAATGTTCGAAAAGCTTTCTAGAGAGGAACGAAAAATAACTAAGGAATAAAGTTTAAGTGGGAACTGAGGTTCGACCTCAAACTTCCAAGCCACGTGCTCTATTAAATATGCTGATAATGTCTCAATGAGCAACGTCAATATGCTTATTTTTCGTGGCATTTGATAAGCTCTCCCATTTTACAATACATCTCCCTACGATCACTGACTAATTTTACTAATGCGCAATGTTAACACGGGAGAAATCTCTTGAAACTCCCTCCAACATATGAATATTCCTTCCTATGCATCGGATTGAATTTGAAGATGGTCGGTTATGGTGATTTTTGCATATATTTTGTGCTTCGTGCAGTTTAGGTCCAAATGAGTTGAGAAATGAAAGTGAAGCTCGTATGATGTCATGACAAGGAAAAACGTTTTTCTTGAAATGTTCTTATAATAAAAAATGCGTACGTACAGCTACTCATCTGATACAAATTACCTTGAGCCTTTAACCATATATGAAGCGTTTGGTACTAAAACCAATCCATTTTAAAAAATTTTACAGGTTAGACAAAAAACAATTATTTCCTCTGCCCACTTCATTTTACAAACGATTTCTTTTTTTTTTTTTTCGTAAGAAAAACATTCAGTTTACGACTTCATTTTTGTTTTCATTTTCGAATTAGCAGTATTATATAATTATTTACAAGTAAAAATAATTTGAATTGGACGTGTTTTTAAAGTAATTTCACCTGGTTTTATTTTTATTATTTCTTTTTTTAATTTTCCACTCAAATTACAAATATAATCATGCATTCTCACTTGTATGGCATGTAGGGGAATGTGGAGCAAAGTGAAATAGTTAAGATGAATGAGCTTAAATTAAAAATAGGTTTTGAAAATTACAGTACATAAAGGAAGGGAATTGTATTTTATGGTAAAACTTACATTAAAAAGAGCACTTTTTATTTTTGGCAGTAAATTTGCTCCTTCAAAAAAAAAAAAAGTTTCACTTTTTTTATTATGAGGCAAAGTAAAAAATAAAATATTTTTTTAATGTCATAGTTGTTTCTATTCGATTAAAAAATTTGTTTGTTGATCAAATAAACCAATAAATAAAATATTTAAAGAATAAATGAAAAGATACTGAAACAATAAACGTAAAACTAAATAAATAAATAAATCAATACATGAAGAAAAATAAATGATTAGGTAAAAGCTGAATGATAAGAAAATGCTATGAAAAAAAATTAATGAATGAATGTAAATAAGTAAAATAATAAATCAATGTGTAAGTGATTTAGTAAATAGTTGAGTGAATAAACAAAATAAACTATTTCACTTTGCCCCATCCATTTCATCCCGCATGTACTTGACTAATTGTACAAAATATTTAAAACGCAAATAAGCTTAGTATTCACCAAACATTAGACGGTCTGAATTAATATTTAAAATATTAACAACAGGAACTTTATCATTTTATAATAACAAAACAATTTTTAACTTACGACAAAATATTACAGCATTAGTATCAATTTTTGAAAATTGCCTGTATCATCATATGTTTCAACCTTCGGTGGTATTTGTTTCCTGACTAAAAATAGACTATATGTGCCAAAATAGTTAAAATATCATCAGATAGGTGACGCTAAAATTAGAGACATATTTCACCATTTATCTTTGCTCCGCTATATCAGTTTGCCCCACATCTAACTTGTAGAATAAAAAATGCGAGTCGTTAAAAAAAAAATTATTATTGTGATGTTCCTGACACTCTTACGTTTTCATAGTGCAGCCACGGTAAAAGCATGGATTAAACTGACTTTGAAGTAAACCAAGCTTTTGACCAGATTGATATCAATACTTTACAAATCGTTTTGTGGCGTAGTAGCATGCAGAAAAAGCAGTGTGAAATCCAAAAAAGGAAGAAAGAATTTTTTTGAAAAATTAATTGAGAATTTTGGATACTAAATGTTTCACAATATAAAATCTTTCCATATTTCGAATTAGCAAACTAGTTCCGCAAAAAACTCGAATAAAATATATTCTACATGTACCAAATAGCTATACCACGCTTAACACATTACGAACGGATTCTGAGTTTGCTCCAATTTAGCAAGTCTCCACTTTCGGACAAATACGAGATTTTCACATGCCGATTTGACAGTATTGCTTTTACTTCGCCTTTTCAATTATCTACACCATCATCAAACTAGGGAGAAATCTATCCATGCAAAACAATTATCACTATAAGTTTGGTGAAAGTAAGTGTTTTTTAATGTGTTAAAACTATAATATCCGAAAGATTCTTTCAAAAAACAAGAATAGTAACTGCGTCGCGTTTTTAGGTGTTCAAAAACTGCTATTATACTGCTCTAAAAAGTCAAACAAGCAAGCAGTTTAATTTTTTTAACTTACTTTTTTTTCTACAAATAACAATAAGAAACAAAAAGAGCACATTTTGTAGACAAACTCACACCTACTCGATACAATTTAGAAAGTACAATAACGTAAAATAATGTACGCCCATTTATATTGAAATTGCTATATTGAATTTTGTAGACACCAATTCAAAGGTATTGTATTTCTTTCCTCAAACGTTTCTTAGCTTTTTCAAACATATAATACAAAAAACACTGATATTATTGATGAGACTTGAGTAGCATATTTATCTGAAATATGTTTTTTTTTCTTCATACATCATATTTATTTGTTAGTCTTTCCTATGCCCACTTACTGATGAATAGATTATAATAAACTTATTTTGTCATAGTGAGCAGCCATAATGTACGGCTATGGTGTAACAAAAGTCCTCCAATGGTTTTAAAAAAGTAAAAACAAAAGTATTGTTGCCTATTTATTCCAAAACTCTTGTTGAACTGGAAGAACAACACTTCATACATAAATCTGGAAAAATAATTCCAAGAATACTTTTACTAAAAAAAGGGAAAAAACTCAATTAAAAACAAAAATAATGATTTCACTTTGTTTCCACCAACTGGAGAACTTTTGTAACAAAAGGCTGTTTTCTCGTTCTCTAAGCAAAATTTTCTGAACTATAATAGAATCTCAGCTTCATTTGCTCACATAGCACTGTCTTGTTATTCTTTGATCTGAAAAAAAAATCATTTTTTATCAGTTTAAGAGAGAAAACATGACATCATTAGAGTGTAGTGAGCAGAATTTGCATATTATTTCTTGATTATCTTAGAAGAGGAAAAATCGAAAACGCAACTTGCATATTCTGTGATTTGATTTTTTTAAATGTCATCTTCGAGGACTACCAAATTAATTTTTTCACTAGATTGAATTTATTTTTCCGAGCACGGAAAAAATATAATGTTTCTTCTCTTTTTTTTTCTTCTTCGATGAAACAAGAAATACAATAATAAATGTTTTTACATGATACTGAGATGTTGAAAAAGTTGTATCTATGTCAAATATACAATATTAACTGTGAAGAAAGTATTTTTTCTTTTAATTGTGTAATCACTATGAATACACAACATTTTTGTAAAGAAAGATTTGAGAATATTGTTTTGTTTATTTTTTAAAGAAGATTTTTACAAATGTGTTGCTTGCTACTGATTATTTTAACAAAATGCATAAATTTTAAGTTATTTAATTTGTTTTTGGTAAAATATATGGGCAAAAGTCTTTTATAAAATGGTCGCATAGTTTTTCCAATAAAAAGTATGGTTAGGTGAATCACTAGGGTGATTTTGTAAAACAACGCTTCCATAGCCATGTTCCTCTGGTTTAAACATGAATTCCTTTAGCATTAAGTGGCCACCCTTAAGCCAGAGCTAAGGCAGAAGTACGTGCAATATACGAGACAGCACAGTTATCACATCCAGAGACTGCAGTTCCGTCTTACCTCATCAGTCTGGATTGGTGAACTTTATCCACTAGTTTGTTGACACTTTCAGCTTCAATGAGATGACATCTTCCTCCAGTGTGGTTATTCAGGAGTGCCCACCTAGGGGGGGGGGGGGGGGTCATGGCGCAGACTGCGCCATTGAAATTTTTAGGGGGGTGTTTTGAGGGGTAATTTTCTCATTCGGCGGGGCTCTTGATTTAAAGGGGGTATTTGCGATCTTTAAGAGGGTGAACCCTTGCTCTTAGGTGGGCACCCTTGGGTTATTCACCAATAGAGACTTATGAGTTCTAATAAAAACGAAAATGCAGTCTCTAGTTGTGGTAACCGGGCTATCTGGTATATTGCAAGAATTCCTTTCTTTGCGGAATATTAACATAGTAACCTCTTTAACAAAATGTATAAAATTTATAGTACTAAAATTTCATTTTTATGGATGAACTGAGTTAATCAAAAAAATTATGCGCAATTAATCAGAAATTTTTTGTATTAAAAAATTACAAAAAAAAAAAAAAAAAATAGCGCTCAAAAATACGTAAAAACGTCTAATACAATCATATTTATGTATTTTTTTAATCAATGTATACATTTTAAAAGCAGAGAACATGTGTTTATCATCTAGAAATATGATGTATGTAAATATAATTTTGTATTTTCATATTGCAGAGTGCATTCTGCAATTGATTACATTTGGTGAAACTAATATATTTAGAAAGTATGCTCTTGAATGTTCTTAATCAAATATTAAAAATAAAAAAATAAGAATAATAATAATTAAATATCCTTCAGAGACACAAACTTCATATTGATTAAACACTTTGTAATTCTAAAATAGTTAGCTGATACACAGTTCTTGAGACTAATCGTATCCTTTCTCTGCCAAACTTTACAGTTACGGTTGTTATATGAAGCCTTTTGATAGAAAAAACTTGAAACTGGTAAAACTTTATTAAAAAAATATAATACACGCACACGCACATCAAATCACACTATGCATTAAAAAGACATATTTCCCGAATCCAGATACTAGATCAGTATCGACATTGCATAGAAATCTGGACCTCGGATGAAAGCAACTCATCAATGGTACTTTAAAAAATTGTTCAATTAGTGAACCTCTTTTTTTTCGAAAACAATCCAAGAATTAATTTTAAAAAAAAACGTTGTTCAGTGAAAGTCGTGGATAGCATGAGTTTTGTAACTAACGCAGTGCTTTTGAACAATTATTTGAAAACGGCTGATCTAAAGTGACCACTAAAACTGTAATGCTGACCGAAATCAGTAGCAACAGATATAGTTTCAAAAATTTCTCATTGAAACCAGTAGTGCGCAATAGCAGAACTTAAGCGAAGGAATATTTCTTACTGTTGATCATTGTCCGGTAGACTACTTAACTCTTAATACGCCTGCTAACTCACTCTGTCAAAATATTTCAGAATGTCATTGAACTGTAGCAAATGGTATTCGACGTGCCTATAGTTAATGAACACCGTGGAAACATTGGCTGCCATATTACAGAATTTTAGATGTTTCAACAACGAAATAATGCCGTCACGCATGCTAAGGAGTAAGTTTCATTATTGCTGATGCTAGAGCGTTACTCAATCAGTGTTTTTGGCTATTTTATGCATGAGGATAACCCTTGAAGAATTTCTTGCAAAAAGGAAAGGAAGTTTGTGCTGGAAGATGGACCTTTGGCGATTTTTTAATTTACTTTAAATGAACGTCCTTCCAGAAACTCATTTGCAATAACATAACAGAAATGAAACGCGTTTTTATGCCTCTTTTTTGCAATTCTTCCATGATTGTATTCATACCTCTCTAGAAACACACATTCAATGCTTAGGATTTGCACCCGTGCAGGTAACGGGCTTAAGATGTCCCAATACGTTTGGAACTCTTTTTCTCCTTTCGAAAGAAAAGTTAAATATTAACAAACTGCATATTTTTTTTAATTAAAGAGTGACTAAAAGTAGGAAGAAAAAAAAAAAACACTCGAATAATTTTACCAAAATCTGAAGTTTGACCAAAAAAGTAACCTAATTAGGGTAATTCCGGGAGAGATGGACCACCGTGTGGGATGGACCAGTCAGAAGTTTCGTTAAGGGGTCTCAATAGTGTTACCATGTTAACGCGCGTAGAAAGAGAGCTCGATTTTTAAAAATCTGTATTTCCTAAGAAAAACAATTCAGTAATTTGATTGTTTTTATGATTCTAAATGCATGTATCAGTAAACGATTTAGTATACTTAGATTAGTTTTAAATAAAAAATATTGTCTTTAAAATAGAAAAATCTGAATGCCTTTTTTCGAAATCATGAAAACTCCAAGTTCCAGGTTTCCATCCAACGTTTCACTCCAAGCATTATGCTGAGCTAAGTAATAGGCTAGTGTTTACAAAAAAAAGGTCTTAAATTGCACAAATATATCATAACCAAATACCATACACCTTTCCTTCAAAAAAATTTAAAAAGTTCGATATTTTTTAACTTATAAAACCTAAAATTTCTTTAAAAAATGAGAATTGAGGGTAAAAATTGTCATAAAATACTTTCTTTTTCGCATATTTTAAATCAAATTGCTGTATAAATTTTTAAATAATTTACAGAAAGCATTCACAGAAAATTTCAAAGCAATAGAACAGCAAGTTTTGGAAATGCAATGCGCGAAACTCCAAATTTTGCGTTTTCAGAAAAATGCGTTTAAAGTGGGCGTGGCTGTATCCTGTCAAACGCAAATTCTGGAAGTAAGCAAATATATTTTATTTAATATCTCGGGAAGTTTTTCTCGTATCGATAAAAACTTGGTACTAAAAAGTTCAGAATAAATGGCAGTACAACATGTTTTTTTTTTCTTCAGAAGATCGATATTTTTTTTTTTTTTTTTGAAGTTTAACACTACTTAGCAGTAAAGTACGGCAAGACATTTTGTATGGCATGCTGCTGTTTGCTTCTCAAAAAACAAAATATTGTTTTACCTAAAAATCATTCCTCCATTTCGTAAGCAGAATAATTATTTGCACGGTTATACTTATACAATCGAAGCATTTGTATGAGATGTAATCTACCTGCATTTGATGCTATAATGTCTGGGTACATGTCGGCTTCCTAGTAACCTAAAATGGCAACGTGAGACCCAGAGTGAAAGTTTAAGGGTGATTGTACTTCTCTCCCAGACAATCGTGAGAGATGGACCACGTCTAGACGGGAGAGATGGACCTCATCTTTGGATGAACCCTATACAACCTGGATTTTTTTTAATTTTAATTTTCAAAGAACTGAATTCAAAATACTTAAGGATATTATTTTCCTGTTTTTTAGAATATGCTAACTACTTATTAGGGATGCACCGATTAATCGGTTATAATTGGCCACTTCGCCAATTATTTATAATCGGCCAAATTTTGCCGATTATTCGGCGGAAAAAATATTTTTCAAAATAAATTTATTTAAGCTTACCTTCAACAAGAAACTATGATGAATAAATATTTGAACAATAAGTAAACGTAATTTGCTGCAAACATTACTTTAGAACTACAGTATTAAAGTGTACAGAGTGAAAACAAATAGTTTGGAAGGTGCGTAAAACTGAATGAAATTTTAAATAATAATTCTCACAGCTGAAATTCACATGACACTACAAGGAAGTATTTAATTACAGGACTTAATTTGGAATGTGAAATATATTTGCCCCCTTAGCCCTCCCTTACACTTTTCATATCATCTGCTTTACAGCTACTTTTTATTTTTACGTTACTAAAGTTGTTTCTATTTATCTTTTGAAAGAACAGAAATGTAACAGAAATAAACAAATGTGTATATGATCCCACTGAAACCTCCCCTTAAATTTCTCGAACGAAAAAATTTCTTTTTAAAAACTTCCAAATATTCTTGTTTTATTTCTTAAAGAAAATCAGGATCGTGAAGCAACTTGATTATTTTTTCAGTTATTTCATTCCCTGTAACAATACAATATGATTACATCATACAACTATTTAAATTATCAATTTTTGATTTAACAAAAAAAATAAATAAATAAAAATTCTATTTGATACATAAAAAACATGTACTTTAGTATTATTATTTTATTAACAGACTGATGGTTCAAGTAATATTATTTTTTTATTTAATTCTTTTATTTCAAATAAATATCCACATACATACAATGTCGCATCATGTTTCATGAGTCGATACTTTTTCTTTTTAGAATAATGCTATTAGATAACCTTAAATATTTTTCATAATGAAGAAAAAATTGGATAAATTGGCTACTAATAATTGAAAAATAAATTTAAATTAAAAAATGCTCCTAAATCGGCCTTGCTGACCACAGACTGCCCCTAATATTTTTAAATTTTCATGTCTAGTTAACATCATGTGATTTTATTAACGTAACTATGAAAATTGGCTGGAAGTTATTGCATGAAATTTTGAAATTATTTTTGGAAAAGTTGGAAAGGGGAAAAAAATCGTCCTTTGGACAAAAACTTAACTATTTTTAAAGTCAAAAAATTAAAATAATATTAATAATGGGAAAAGGAAAGAAAAAAATGACGATGGAATTGGTAGCATTAAATGTAATCAGTATTATCATTAATCGGCCGATTATCAACAGCCGATTAATCGGTAATCTATAATCGGCCAATTTTCTTATCGGTGCATCCCTACTTCCTATATTAGAAAAAGGTTCGTAAACACGCAAGGAATGGACTTAAGCTAATTTGAAAAATGCTGTTAAAGTCGTTGAGGAAAAGAACATGGGTGCTCGAAGGTCTACAGGTCTACTTAAGGAATTTCATTTTTTGGAAAAGCTCTTTCGCATCTTCAATATGAGTGAAACTGTTTTACAGTTTAATGATAAGCCCGGCGAAGTAGAGGTCATTTAAGAATCTAAAAACGTTGCATCATTTATATATGGAGTAAAAGGAGAAACTATTTCAATTTTAGCATGTTATAAGGGCGAGGGAACATTTCTTCCTCCTTATTGTAGTTTGAAAGGAACGAACATAAAATATCAGTTGTTATATGGAATGCCGCCTGGAGCACAAATTAAAAGTTCGCCACAGTCTGCTTACGTAAATTCTGATACATTTTTAGATTGGTTAAAAAAATAATAAAATAAACACTTAAAAATGTAATACATGTACAAGTATTTCATAATTTTGTTGTGGTCTGTCTCTCCCATTTAAATGCTCCATCTCACCAGGACTTCTTCGGATGAGATGGACTGTATAGCAAAAGTTTTAAAAAATCATTACAGGAATTCCTTTGAAGATATGACCTTCCACATTAGGATTTTTTCAAAAAATAACATACACTCTGCATATGCAATGAAAAGTAAAATATGTGTAAATGTACCGCTTTTAGAGAACGAAGAAAAAACGTGATCCATCTCTCCCGGAATTGCATTATACTATTCACGCCAAAACGCTAACTTCGACTCGATATAACAAATAAGCCTTCCTTGTAAGTTACTATAACACTTACATGTGTTCTGAACTAAAAGTTTTATAATAGTCCTCCAAAATTATAATAAAATAAAAAAAATACGGCTTTTTTTTAATTTAAAGATTTTCCACTGAAAAACCCTCAATATTTCCCAGGTAAATGCTCTAAAAAATTTAAATAATTAAATAGAGCTTAGATTATGGTTCCAAACAAAGCTAGCAACGTAAAAAACATCAGCAAAAAATCAGTTTAATAGGTGCAATAGTTCTCAAGTTATGAGATCTGTTGTAAATGAGTTTTCCTTTTAAAAATAGACTTAAAGAAATGAATTCATACAGATGTCTCTTCCAAATTTTTCCTATTACTGGCTCATTCATTCTTCGACTATACTTTTAAATATGGACTGTAAAAAATTCCGAAACGTTACTGAGTATTTCCGTGTAACGTTTCGGGATTTTAATGGTTTTTATCCACTTCCTGGATACAGGCAACAGAGAGAAGTTGCACGAATGCGGACTCTGTTGTAAAAAAAAAATCTCCCAGTTTAAAGAATAACTGAGAGTATTTATGAGATACATTCGACTCCCGCTACAACGCGATTCGACTTACACGAAATGGCTATAACGCGATTTTTTCCTCAGTAAAAATTTTTTTACCGAATTAATCGCCAGCTACACGAAAGGTTTCGGAAGGAAATCGTTGTGCGTAAATATCGACTTTGTTATTGGCTACTAAAAATATTTTTTTCTAAGTGCAAAAGTTGATGAAATTTAATGACACCTAAAACCGCTGTTTTATCTAAAGTAATGTAACACGACAATTGGGTATGAGTGACTCTTCCATACGCACAATTAAAAGTCAAGAAAAGAAAATCCGTAAAAGTTCACCGAGTAGTGTCTAAAATGATGAAAATGGAAACTGCTCTTGTATTGTAAATTGATGAAACCTGGAAGAGAGGTGTTGCCATAGATGGAAACGTTATAAAAAAATTAGCGATGCAACTAAACTTGTCGAATAACGGTTTTATCAGGCAGCATAAATCATTTTTTTTTATATTTTTTAATTTATAAATATCAAACTGGATCTACTGTACAGTACAATATAGTGCATTATTTTATTAGTATACAGTACGCGCTGTACTAGTTCATTTTATGTCCCTCTTTCCCATTGATAATTGATTTTGCATCGTAACAGTATTTTATGTCGAATAAAACAACTTTAAAAAAAATACCAATAAATTCCGTATAATTCCGTTCTTGATGTAAGAAATGGTAATGTATAGTTAAGGAATGGTTTAAAACAGTTTGAGGTGGTGTTTACAAGTATGTTAAATAATTGGGTATGTTTATAAAAGTTTTTACGCATACCTTTTTCCACAACGCGAGATTTCAACTTACGCGAGAGGTCTTGGAACGCATCCCTCGCGTAAGTCGGGACTCGACTGTATATCGGTTTCAGTTCGATAACGGCTCGTCCAGACTGATTAAGCTCTCAAAGGGAGCGAACAAGTCCATGAACTGCGTAGCTTTGCAAAAATTGCAATGGAAATGCTTGATACTTGCAATTATGGATTAGCTTTGGCCATGGTTGCAATATTGCTTTTAGAACTATAGTCTTGATAGATCGGAAAGGTGCCGAGGTGTTGTACTATTCCAACTAAGATTATTCTGAAGTTCCAGAGACACGACTGGCTTTAAACGGGAAGATTTCTAAATTTTTCTGGATAATTTCTGGAAGGTTACTGAATTTCAGCGGAAAAGTTTCCTGGTTTTTGCGAGATATGTTACTGTCAGAAATTGGGCATATCAACTGCCCATTTTCTTCCAGGAACGTTTCTGAATCGTTTTTACAGTGTGCTTACTATTTTAAGCATTTATTTTTTCTGATCTTAGAAGTCTTTGAGGTTCCGGTTCTTACCATATCACTCTTGGTATACTTAATTGCTATTACTTCTTTTATAATTTTCGCAGAAAAAAAATCAAGCGTTTTTGGAATATTTAATATCTGTTCTTTAAACAAAAGAATAAATAAAATAAAAGGTTTTTCTTTTTCAAAAAAAAAAAAAAAAAGGAATTTTAGGGCAGGCCCCCTCAAATAAATTTAAACACAGAGCTTATCATTATAAAAGATGAAAACTCGTAGCGATTATTTTAAACAAATTTTTAAAGTAAGGTCCACAAACTTAAAAATTATTGACATTCTGTCCTTTTAAAGATAAGACAGAATAAAATAAAATTACCCTGCAAAATCTTTACGTATATTTTTCTAAAAATATTCCTTCTTAGAATAAAATTAACGAAACATATCCTTGGATGAACAACACTTAAATCCTTCGAAATTTTTATCTGGAAAGGGAACGCGCTATTGAAAAGCCAACAATCAATCGTTTCTATTCCTTCGTTAAATTTATTCCTTACACCCCGGTCATTCTCGCATACCCCTATCTCGGTGCTGAAGCCTTTTAAGATTTATTTCGGGATCACGGATGGCAGATGGAGACTCTATAAGGAAAAGGTATGTGTCGGGGATTTTAAGATGAATAATTTTATGCGTAAAATTTTCTTGTTTATTTTTCGGTTATAAAAGACACTTTATGCTAAAGGTATAATATTTCAAGAAGTTTTTCGGGCATTAGATGTGCTTCTTTTGCGTAATGCTGTTGGAAAAGAAGATTTTGATTTAAACAATTACAGCAAATAACTGCTCGTTTATTATCATGCAAAATTAAAAATTTATTCGTAATGTACTAAAACTTCATTCCGGTTATAATAAAGGGTAGGTACTCGTAAGCCTAGTATTATAACTTGTGCAAAATTTAAATAAAAAAAAAATAAATATGTAAAATAAATAGATTAAAAAATAAATCTATATACACAACCTCTGACTACAAAGTTCAGTGAATAAAGTCAAACCGACCAATCTGGCAACACTGGCAAAATAAAGAGCTTCACCTGCGCAGCGGCTGGTATAGATCATCGTCCCCACCGTTGGTCAGTTTAGAGCAGTTTGTATTCCGCGTAAGACTTGTTTTGCTTTAAATTATATGTACTAAGAAGTATTTCTTTGGTAAAATGGTTCCTAAGTGAGAACAAGAAAATGAATGAACACATGATTAATTTAAAGTATGTCCAAGGCAAAAAGAGGCCTGGCAAAAAGAGGGTGGTCCAAAATGAACACTCACCATACTCGCCAGACCTTGATCCTTCGGACTTCTTCCCATTTACATGACTCAAACTCGCTTTGAAGGGAAACAGATTTAAGGTTGTTCGAGACTTCTTGAAAAGTTTCTAGGACGAGTATTAGTAGTGCATAATTATGGGAGGTAACTATTTCGAAGGACAGTAAGGTAAATTACGTTAATATTTCATCTACATTAATGTTATGGGACTATTCACTGAACTTTATTGTCAGATGTTTTATATAAATAGATCTATGTGGGGTGCGTATGTTCCTTATACAAATACAGAGTTTACGCCCACAGTTTGCCAAAATTCAGAGTTCCTTTGATGGTTAAGATTCTAGAAAGGGAATTTTTGGAATTAAAAAAAAAATCCAAAAATATCTAAATTTAAAGTTTGAGTTATAAATTCTCCCTTTTATAGACGTTGATGGAAAAGTAATCCCCTACCCCCTCCTTTCAATTAAGCCCTGCAACGCATCTAGTAAATAAATAAAAATGTCGCCTTTTTGTGCTTTCTTTGAGAAGGTCTCAAACATCATAGATGCATATATAACACGTGTTTTGTGGTGACAAGAGATTTAAGGCGTTTCGAGGTTCGATGTAAACAGAATAAAATGAGCATTTTTAAGTATTAGGGACGGTAATGCGTTTTTCCAAGTTTCAGGAAAGTGGCTGAAGGAAAAGAAAGAAGAAAAAAACATAAAAAAGTAATTTGTAAAAAAATAAATTGGCAAATAAATGTTGAGAAAATAAGAAGCCTCAATGAATGAAACCAAAAATTTGAGAAAAAACGGCTTAGTGCTTTCAAACAGGTTCGCAGTTTGAAAGAATATAATCGGTTAGAGTGAAAATACATTGAATACAAATCCTACTCAAACAAGTAGAAGTAGGTACAGTCAACAAAAACTGTGGAAATGAAAGAAACAGTGCAAAAAAAAAAAAAAAAAAAAACTAATGAAATGGTAAACGTCAAAAAATGTTCATCAATTTTGCCTTCTGATTTTTTTGAAGATGAGTTTTGCGAAGATAATACCAGAAGAATAAAAATATGAATTTAATTATAAATAAGTGCAGGAAGAAACAACAAAATGGCACAAAATGATTAAAAGCTGACAGCAAAGAAAAAGAAAATCTATAAAAACCGTTCATGAAAAATTCAAAATGGAGGTAGATGAGAAACTACCAATTATACCAAGAAAATAAGAATACATTGAAGCCGAACTACGTAGATTAAGATAAAGCACAAGAAAAATTAAGTCAAGAGAAAAAACGAAGCAATGAGAGCATAAATCAACTACAAGATAGGAAGTCAAACTACTGATAAATCAACGACCGTCGTAATGTTTGGTACATACATTGGTTCTTCACAAATGCTATACAAAGACAATAAAATGCAGTCATCGATCGTGATTTGTTAGTATTTCAAGATTAATGTATTGAAGCATTTCTTCCTCTTTCACTGCTTACGTTTTATTTAAAATACGTAGAAAACGCAATTTGACTGGGTATGTTCTGCCTTATTGGAGATAAAATTGTCTCTATCTGCATCTCGGTTATTTGCTTCAAAAATATGTATGCAAATCAGAAATTCTTACGTTTTGATTTTCAAAGTTCGAGATTGCAATTCAAATACAATGAGCAATGTTCCGTGTTGCTGCCATGGCGACAAGAACTACTTAAATGAGAAAGACTACTATTGGCTTGTTACGCATTTGGATTTCAAATATCGTTTTCAAGTTGAATTTATATTAGTATTTTATTATTTTTTTTAAGTCTAAGAGAATTAAAACACTTTGGAAATATTAGAGCAAGTTTTTGATTGTGTTTGGCTGGTAGATTTAGTGATGATTTGATTGTTTTTGTGTTGGATGCATTTATTTTATTTATTAAAGTTGTTTTCCGTATAGTTGCAAAATTAGTTCGGTACAATATAATTGATATTTTTAAATGTTTTTTAATGGTTGTTGTCTTCTGAAGACTAATGAGTTTTGTTACATTACAATACATTTCGCAGAGATAACTATTTGTACACATTTTGGTTATTCACTATGTTAAGGTGAGGGACTCAATGCTGAACTCTTATTCAAAGAGTGTCAGGAAGATGGGCATAACGGATGAAGCTATATTATGGAACTGTTCGCAGAAATCTGAAAAAATAGGGATTTTGTTTTGATCATTGTGTTCATGTATTTGCGAATTAAAAACCACCCGATAAATTAACTCATTAAGATGTTTAAATTACTAAGGTTCATTCATGCAAGTGGCATTGAAAAGTTTGATTTTTTTCCCTAACTGATTTAGTCTGGTTTCATATCAAAGGTTATGTTAAGAGTTAGAGTAAAAGAATTTGGTTCACTGAATATCCACAGCTCAATAATGAATTTTAATTTGGATAATCGGAAGAAAGAGTGCTAATCCTGGGGGGAAAATAACATCTTGATTGTTATACGAAGTACAAACTAAACGGTACTGAAGGTGTCAGTACGCAAGAAAAATTAAGACGGAAATGACGCGACATTTCGAAAATATAACGGTACCAACAAGCCAAATAATGTATGCAATAATGTGTATTTAAAATTAATTTAAAGAAAAAATAAAGTGTTTTATGACGGAAACGTGACTTTTATATCAGCTTTTATGTATGTAGCGGAATGTGGGGCCAAGTGAAATGGTAAAATACTTATATTTTTATTTATTATATATATTTTTTATTAGCGCCACCTATTTAGTAATATTTTAACTATGTAGTAACACGTAAACTATTCCAGTCAAGAAAAAATTAACTCTGAAAATCAAAGAATATAATAATACAAGAGATTTTCAAAAATTGATACTCATATTTTAATATTTTGTTGCAAGTCAAAATTAATTTTTGTTATTATTAAATGATAAAATTCTTGTTATTAACATTTTAAATATTAATTAAAACCTACTAATGTTCGGTGCAGTATTTATTTAGTTAATACTAAACTAACTTGTATTTTTTTTTAACAATTAACCAAGTGGATGTGGGACGAAGTGGATAAAACAAAGTGAAGTAGTTCAGTTCATTTACTTATTCAATCTTTTATCAAATCACTTACGTATTACTTAATTAATTATTTCATTTACGTACATTCATTTAATAATTCCCTTATATATTCATTCATTCAGTTTTTATTTATTCACTATTGTATTAAATGATTTATTCTTTTATCATTTATTAACTTATTTATTCGTTTATTGTTTCTTTGCCTTTTCATTAATTCATACATTTTTTATTCACTCATTTATGTGATGAAAAATATTCTTAATTCTCGAATGGAAAATACTTCATTTAAAAAATATTTAATTTATCGCTTTGCCCCATGGAAAGAAGTGAAAATTTTCCACATTTTTTTTTTTGGAGGTGCGAATTTACTGCCCAAAATAAAAAATAATGTTCTGATGCAAGTTTTATTAGAAAAAATATTGTTATTTTTCTTTTATGTACCGAAAATTTCAGAGCAAGTTTCCAACTTGCTCGTTTTGAAAAACAGTAAGTTATCTTAACAAGTTCCCTTTGTCCCACATTCCCCTATTTACATATACAGGGTGTTCCGTTTTAACCTGCAAGACCTTTATTTTCGTAACCATTAGTTTTAGATGTACACTTCCAATTGCAAAAATGTTCAAAATCAGATGCAGAGTTCAGATATTGCAAGTTTGAAGCAAAAATGAAAATGAGTCAAAAAAATACAAAATTTAACTTTTTTATAAATGCCCTAGGTCCCCTAACTTATTTTCAGGGAAATAATCTCCACTGAAAAATCATTACAACACAAATTCCAATGTTTAGGCTTTTCTGAGATTTGTTTCAAAAACAAAACTCAACATTGGTTCATAAAAATAAAATTCCAATTCCTATTATGGTCATGCTGCTTTCCGCTCACATATGTGCAGAGTACCAGTTTTAAAATCTTTATTACTAAGAAAAATTATTCAAGCAATATTTTCTTTATACGAAGCCATTTGCGCCAAGTTGGCTTTAAATCAAAAGCAAGAGTAACAGAAATCTTGTTCCGCCAGTTCTACAATTACGTACTGCGTTTTCATTTTGTACATCTGCTGCTCAAGAGTAGAACGTGACTGAAAAAATTCTCTTCGATATTACCCTCAGTCTAAAGCCTCCATTAATAAAGTAAACGTATCTTATGTACCAGAGTGATGTTAAAAATGCTTATACGTATCTTGTTTTATAATCTTACAATTCCCCTTTAAACAAATGTACTCGAATAACAAGAAATCAAAAGAAATGTGACATTAGGACTTCATCAGTAAAAATTAATAATACTTTGAGCCATGAGAAACACTGTTGATGTAAGTAATGTAGCTGAAACTGTCTACTTCGGATGCGTCAAGTCATTGATCTAAATATAGAGATTTTATTTTTTGCTTTTTAGTGGAAAATGGAGATACTGTCTGATCAGTCTTTTATGCATTGCTTTCAGGCTTAGATCACAAAAAAGTGGACTCCTCAGTCTGTATTATTAATTAGCTATTTAATCCATTAGTCAAAATGTACTTTGAAAAAATGACACATTTTAGCTCCATTTTGTTTACAATAGATTTGGTTTACTATTGAATGTCATTGCTAATCCATAAAAACCAGACTTAGTTGTCAAATGCTGAAATATAAAATAAAACATAGCCTGCATATGTAAAGAAACTTGATCAGCCGTATTTCAAAGAATTGAGGACGAATTCTTTCAGTTAAAGTAAACGTACCTATGCAAGAAGCAGTGCTATGTGAAAGTATGGTTATTTATAATTTTTAAAAGAGTAAATATTAAGCATTTTAGACTATTTGGTTTTTTCCTCCTAAGAATGATCCTATAGTTTGGAGTCACTCCATGGAAATTGGTTTGACTGCAAAACAAAAGCTTAAAGCAAAATAAGAGAATAGATAACGAGAATAATCTCCATCTCATTTCCAGCAGATAACTTTGTTACTTTATAAATTAACTGTAAAAATTATCTTACTGCAATAGCAAATTGAAACTCAAGACTATTTATCTGAAGATTAGAGAGTCGAATTATATTATGTAATTTTGAACTGACACTTTCGACAAAGTCATTCGACGTAATCTTGGAAGAACATCTGTTTGATGAAAAATGCTTCACACCAAATGAATTTTTAGAATTTATTTCGGATTTAACTAATGTTCGATTGAGAAGCATAAATCTTGTATTTTATCAGTAGTAGCCAGAACCTTCTTAAAGTTGGAGAAAATAACCGAACCACAACTAGTCTTTTTATTTTGCTCAGAGCAGTTTAAATTGATAAGCTATTTCTATAGTGTGATATTTAGGGTCTGGTGGGGTAAAGTGGTCATAAAACCGTAGGTTTTCAACTTGGGTGAATAATAAATACAATAAATTCTTTAAACACTTAAACTTTTTTTGTTTTTATTTTACATTGCATTATTAAAGAACACGGTACATTGAGTTTTAGGAAAATAAATATTGATTTAAGTAGCATTATAACCCTTTCTTTTCCCTTTGTATTTATGACCACTTTACCCCATGGGGTGGGGTAAAGTGGTCATAGTTAAAAACAGATGCAAAACCATTATAAACAACCCTAATATTTGTATATTTCGCTTATTTTTATAGTTACAAGTATATGCACAAGCATATGTGAGTATACACGAGTATATACGTGTCGTGTAAACATTAGTAAACACGTTCATATATGAGTAGATACATGTATGCATCAGATACATGCATGCACGTGCCTACTCAAGCATATACGTGTATATAAGCATGTATACGTGATAAGCTACAGGAGTGTATGCGTGTATACACGAGTATATACGTGTCACGCGTATGTACGGGTATATATGTGTGTAAACGAACATCATATGAGTGTATGCACTTGTATCTTGAGTATATACGTGCATACATGAGTATATACGTGTACAGTAAACGTATACACGTATATATAAGTGTACATACACAAATATACGGGTATACACGAGTTAATTCGTGGATACATCCAGTGTATGTTTGGGGGTACGTGTCTACTCACATTGTGAAGCACGCGTATACGTATGTATACGTGCAAACATGGTTATATACCTGTATAGACGTATATACGTACATTTACGTGTATACACAAGTACATGTATGTATACACGAGTATACAAGCTTATATACATGTGTGCCTACAGAGTGAAAACAAGATCTTGGGCAAAAATCTAAGGGGTGTGAGAGGGGAGGATAAGAAGCAAAGAAATATAAAGAACTCACGGTCGCTGACGCGCTACATGCACACAATGCCAGAAACTGATGGATGCAAAACAAATCAACAATTTGTTACACAAAGATGATTTTGCCCAAGATTTTAGTTTTTAAGAAATATTTAGAGCAGTTGTTAAAAGTTACGGCCTGTAGCTCTAATACAAGCATCGCAACAAAGGCGCATCGGCTGATGAAAGTTTTTCAAAAGTCTCGTTATTGTAACAGAGCGTGCTTTGTGATTGTGACGCACATATATCACAGCTGCAGGCCGCAAATTTCATCAATCGCTTTAAAATTTTCTTGAAACCTAAAATGTTGTGTAAAATTGTCTTTGTGTAATAAATTTTTGACCAGTTTTGCATCCATCAGTTTCTGACTTTGGTGCATGTAGCGCGTCAGTATTGGGTTTGTTTCCTTATGTGATTATTACTTCTTATCCTCCCCTCTAACACCTTTTAATAATTTGCTTAAAAGTTTAAACTCATCCTGTATACTTGTATATCATATGCTTGTATGTAAGTGTCTACTCGAGTACGTACGCGTATATGATTGTCTACCTGACTATATAAGTGTTTATATATATAAACGAGTATATACGTTATAGTCGAATGTATATCTGTATAGATTAAAAATACTTGCAGATACCCATATATGTATTTATTGGTGCATTTATGTGAATATGTCTATATACGTTCCTACACGAGTATATGCGTATACTTACGCATATACTCGTATATTCAACTCCATTTACTGAAAAAACAATACATATTAAGTGAAATTAATATTTAATTTATATCTGCCTTATACTTAATGATTAAGTGACATTAGAAGACTAATACTTGTTAAGCCTAATATTATGACCACTTTACCCCAACTTACTAAAATTGTTCTAAAAAATTATCTAAAATAGATTCAGCTAACTGCTAATGAGTAAGAGTTCTTGAGACATGTAGGAAGCTTCCTATGCAGTCAATCTGTTCATAATTCTAACAAACAAAATTTCCCAAGGAAGTTAAAAGAGTTCTTTAGATTTAAAAACTTTTCATATTGACACAAAATATTTTTTTTTACCGAATAACATTTTGCCAGTTGTAAAATTTTGTACTCAAAATGTAGTTTCTAACTACCATACTCTATAATAAAATTTTCACATTCATTCGAACATTTATTTCCAAGCTATAGCCATTTATTTGACGACTGACCACTTTACCCCATTGACCACTTTACCCCACCAGACCCTAAAATTTATAAGAATACTGATACGTAAGATAATTTATAATCTGTAACTAGATGTTGCCCAATAAATAGGTTGTTTTAATTGCATAACTTAAAGTAGAGAATCCGTATGCCTCGTTTAAAAAGCACTTCACTTCCAAAATTATATTATTATTATTTTTTTTTTTTTTTGACAATTGAAGTATATTTATACAAGTGGGTAAATACAGATACCAATCGTTTATTTACTCATTCACTTTTTACGACTGATTGATCCAATATAATCGAGTTTTTATTTTCTCCTTTAAATGGGTAAACCTTTTCTTTTACGCACTTAACAAGTTGCCAAGTTGCTTAGCCAATTAAATGGCTTCCATTTCGATGACTTTTTTGTCATGATCAGTGTAAATTATGTTTATTGCCACTTACTAAAAACAAAATAGAAAAAATAAAATGAAATTATATAGCTAGCAGTAATTTCAATCATGAAACAATTTGGCTGTCAACAATAAAGATCTTTATCTTTAAAATTTAGCTTTAGGTAATGTGTCACATAGTAAGTCAGACGTGTATTTTCCAACTTCAATTTCGCTCTGAGATTTAATTAACCTTCAATCACATCCACGTACTTGACATTTGTTTGACATTTTGGAGATGTTAAATGTACTTTCCTGCATATCAGAACGATTGCGGAAAATAAATAAATCTTGATCCATTTATTGAAATCGCCAACAATCAATGCATATTTATTTGCTTTTTATACACCATTGACCATAGTCATTTTTTTTTCTTTTCGACTTCTATCAGTGTAGTCTTAATTATACTGTTAGCTTCAACGCATAAACAGGTTTCGCTGGTTCAAACTGTACTCAATAATTTGTTAAGTCATTTGAAAAAGCAGAAGTATCTGAACTCAACATGAAAGGCTGTATATCATGTTACGCCACAAACATCGGGTTTTACTGTAAATCCTTTCTCTATTAGCATAAACTACTCAAATATAAAATCAGCGAGTCAAGTTTGCGTGTTACCAAAGTCAGTCATTAATGATAATTGTGTCATCTTAGTGCAATCTTTATCATTCGGTCAGCTTCAAAAGAAAGCTGAAAGGGTCCTAAGCTGAATATATTTTTTAATGAACAGAAAGCTAATGGCTTTTTTTTTCAATACCGCAAACGTTATACGAAATTAAGGGTGTTTTTTTTAGAGGTAGAGAACTTTAGGTTCAAATAAAACACGGTTAAATGTTGTTAATTGCCATGAATGTAGCTTTATTCGAAAGATGATTCTTTGCCATTTTTATTTAAATATGATTTTTGGCATATGGCCACATCGGCTGGCTCGGAGAAAGTCAATTGGAAAGTCTAATTTTCTCACTTTTTGCAGCAATAGCGGCCGTATGTCAGTAATAAGGTGGCGAATGTTCTCTTCCAAGGCGTCAATCGTCTGTGGCTTATTGGTGCAGACCAGAGACTCCACATATCCCCACAAAAAAGTAGTTCAGCGATGTTAAATTACATGATCTTGCGGGCCAATTTACGGGTCCATTACGCGAAATTATTCGTTCACCGAATGTTTCTTTGAATAAATCAATTGTGACACGCGCTGTGTGGCATGTTGCACCGCCTTGTTGTCTAGTCATGATTCTGACACAAAACAAGTGACAGCTATCAAAATGGCACACATATCAAACAGTGTTGCCAATTTACATCTATACGTCTAAAAAAAAACAGCCTTTAATAGGATATTATGTTACCTCCAGTTTACTTGTTTGATCCTAAATTGAAGTACATATTAGGATGGGCTGAAAAAAAACTCCTTTATTTTGAAGTTGTGAAAGGGGGGGGGGGGATTTTTAAGTACTATATAGACAAAAGAATCCAAATCGGTTGCCAGGTTCCGGTCGCTTGTAGGTTCTAAAACTTAACAAAATATGGAAAAAACGTTATATTTGGGATTTTTTTAAAAACATTTTTGACAGTTTACTGAACTATTAAAAAATATCCAAGCATAAAAGTTATGCTAATTCGCAACAGGTGTTGTAGAGCAATCTCTATTCTTTTATCAGTGTCAAACAAAGAAAGTAAAATAGATGGTAGGAAGAAAGTTGAAAGTCTAAGGTGGGTTCTCCAAATAAGGCCATGTAAACCGATAATACCAAATCCACATTTATTTTAAAAATAGCAAACGAGATCGTGATTTTATCGTCATCAGAATGCCTCAATGATGATCAATAAATGGTTTGAAATTAACCTGCCAAAGTCTAGCAATAAATATTATAAAAGATTCTTGTCAAAATTTACTGTTCTTATTTGACAGCTAATTCTGCTTCTTTGTGGTTAAAGTTGTTAATTTTCTAGCAAGGCTAATTTATGTAGTTGACGAATTCAGAAAGAAAATATTGCTTTGTACCGTCAGTTTTTCCTATGATTTAATCACCTTAGAAATTAAGACTGTTTCCATTTACGGCCAGGATTGGCATAAGGACACCGGTATCCTTATTAAGGCACTGAAGAATCGGGTGGAGGATATGATCCTTGGCTACAAATGATGCACATATCATGCACGCACTGTGCGCAGGAATGAGAAAACAATAGAAAATAACGACTTAATCAGTGCCTCGAATGTGATGTAGATCCATTGAAGTAAATATGAAATATTTGATAGCTTTTCAAGTATCGTTTAATAAGTTTTTATTAGGGATGTGCCAATAAGCTAATGGATCGATTTTTCGGCTGTTGATAACTGGTCGATTAATTGAGAGAGCCGATTAGTGATCATAATGAATGTTTTTAATGCTATCAATTTCTATTTCATATTTTTTTCTCTAAAATCTCGACTTTACAAATAGTTAATAGTCATTTTTGAGAGACAATTGCTTTTTCTCCACTTTCCTAATTTTTTTAAAATAATTTAAAAATACTATTCATCTTCTTTGAGCCAATTTTCATACTCTTGTTAATAAAAGTACAAAATGTTAACTATACATGAAAGTTTAAAAATATTACGAGGTACATTACTGGTCAACAGGATAATTTAGGATCATTTTTAATATAAATCCATGTTTTGATTTTCAGTAGCCATTAAATACAAGACTTCGTTCGTTATAAAATTATTATCTAAAAGCTCTATGCTAAGGAGAAAAGTATCGACACAAAAAAAATGTTGCAGCGTTGAATAAATATGTATATTTCTTTACAAAATAAAAAATATAATAATAATAACAATACATCAACCATTAGTTTGTAAAATAATAATTATAAGAATAATAAAGTATGTACATTTTTTTTCAAATGATATTTAATGATTGCTTTTTTCTTGTTGAATCAAAAATTAATAATTTAAAGAGTAAGTTGTAAAATGTATGGTGTAATCACATGTGCAGTTAAGAGAAGCAAAATAACTGAAAAGAAAAACAAAATGTCATCAAAAGCTGATGTGAGGGTATCATAATACTTAGGAAATGACCCTTTAATATTTCACTCAGTTTTACGCACTTTCTAAAATTTTTAAAAAGCTATTGTTTTGTTTTTATTCAGTACAATTTCATAGCACACATTACAGTGATGTTTGTATAACATTATATTTATTTATTGACAAAAAATGTATGTATCATTGCCTCTTCTTGGAGGTGCACTTTAAAATAATTTATTTCGGAAAACATTTTTTCCTCCAAATCCTAGACAAAATTTGGCAGATTATAAACAATCGGCAAAGTGGCTGGTTATGGCCACTTAATCTGTACCAACGATTAATTGGTGCATCCTTAGTTTTTATATTAATAATAAAGAAGATTTCAATATTGTTTAGCTTGATAGTGCATTTTGGCGTTTTTCCGAGATGGTTTTATTGTGAACCCAGGTCCTAACAAGCCTAATCACCTTTATTTGTGTTATGTGCTAAAAAACATAATTGAAACTTAAACTTTCAAACTGATTGTTTTTAATAAGTCATGTGATAAATGTGCAAAATTTGAAGTCAATCATAAATGAGCGAGATACTAGTCCATAAAATCTTAGTGTGGTGTTGTCTGGCGCACTTACCTCATTTAAACGGCTCAATAACCAATAGAATTTGATAATTGTCAGAAGGAGATTTTTCGATTGAAAAATGCAAATTTAATCTGCTTTAGAAGAAAAACGGAAATATACGGGACTGACTATATCACATTTCTCAGTATCTATTAAATGTTTGAAGGCAAACATAAACCTCTCCCCCCTCTCTTGTTCCCAACGAAGAAGTTTAAATCTCTCTCTCTCTCTCTCTCTCTCTCTCTCTATATATATATATATATATATATATATAGAGAGAGAGAGAGAGAGAGAGTGTGTGTGTTATTGAATTTATATAACATAAAAAAATCGAATTTAAACCTCATTGCCTGTATAATAAACTGAATTTGCGTAATAAAAACAAGCAACACATTTAATGACAAGGGAAAATACTTGATACTTTCTCTAAACATAAGAGCGCCAAGGAAGTTTATTTCGCATTGTTCTAATACAATTAAATTCAAGCTAGAATGATACATGCTTAAAAGAGTCATCAGGAAGAAACGAAAATATACGGAACTGCAAAAGCCTCATCCAATTTTTCACCGTCTATGAAATGTTTTATGTAAAACATAGCCTCCCTTCCCTATGCCCTACCACTCTTCGTCCTAAAAAAGACATCTTAAAATATTTTTTTTTCCATGTTGTAGAATTTTTTATTAGTAAAACAATATTTTTCAAATTTAAAGCTCCTTTCCTATATAATAGACTGAATTACACACACATTTATTGACATAGAATAATACTTGACGCTTCGTATAGAAATATGAGCTATAAGGAAGTTTATTTCATTTTATTTTAATTCAATTAAATTCAAGCTAGAATGATAGATTTTTATAAGAGTTATCTGGAGATTTGTGCATTTTGTAACTTTAAAAGAATTCGTTTAAGAACCGAGAAAAGAACAAGCTATAGTCAATCTAAATTTATGCCGTCAAACGACACCGAGGCCAATAAAACGGTAAATTTACTTCTTAGTCACTTCAGGAGCGTGAAACAAATTTCAACCTGCTGCAATGACAATCGAGACATGCATTTATCAATTGTAGGCAAATGTGAATGGAAGATTTCTGCCAAGCGTAATTTATTACAGTAATTTAAAACAGCAATTTGTTGCAAAGGGCAATGGTTAGACGATCCCCTGTTTGCGTCCTCTATTTTCAAGAGCAGGAGTTTCGAGCACATCGACAGCGACATTTATGACCGTCCTGTAACAATTTATCGGCCGTTAATTCGCCTGGTGTCCTGGTTTTATTTGAGCTCTTGTGCTACGGAGCTATTTGAACTACTTGGAGCAAGCTTTACACAGCTCAAATTGCCTAGGATATGCATTAGGTTTTAAATTTGTTTTTCAAAGTATTTTGTTTTCAGACGCAAAAAGTTTTAATACAATATTTGTTTTTGTATCAAGGTAAATTCTTTAGAAGAGGCCAAACTCAATGTTTGTTGCTGACCAAACAATGTGATTAAAATACACAAGAAAATGTAATATTTTCCAGTGTGTTAGGAAGTATTTATCGGATAATTTTTACCATCAAATTTCATTTTCCTTGTAATAATTCAGGCGGGACAAATATGCGGTTTTAGTAAAACTGCTTAAATGCATTGAGCCGTATCTACAAGTCAACAAGCTTTCAAATGATATATATATGGGCTATATTTACAAGGCAATTCTTTTGCAAGGAAAACTATACAGGAAACTATGCGGACTAAAGATAATTTCTTTAGCACAGCGATGCAACAAAATTAGCTAATTGCACTATGGTATAGTAATACGTATTTGGGACCAATGTTAAAATCGGTGGAATGTGTCTTACTGCAAATTTGTCTGCACCTTGACAATCCGTCGCCAAATGGTCACCAACTTATAATGCCGATTAATTTTGCATCTCACTTTTTATTAATGTTATTTTGTGAAAAAAATTTCTGTAAAATGTCCCTTTGGCAGATCCGATTACAACGGATAAGAGAGGTGGTAACAACAAGTATTTTCAAATTAGAAAACTGCTGAAATGGACTCCGGGATAAGCTATATTTTCGGTTGTACATGCGTTCTTAGGAACACATATACGAGTGGACGTGAGTAAAACATAAATCGGAATTAGTTGAAATGGTTTTTTAGATTGAAATATGAGTAGGACTGTGTGTGTGTGTGTTTTTAAGAGTACACTATACTATTATATAGGAAGGTATATTATTATATATAGTGCTATATATTAGTATATAGACCTAAATATAGCAAGACGTTTGGCAGTGAAAGAGTTATTTTTTTCCTGGAGAGGATAAGGAGGTAATTGGTTCAATGCCAATACCTATCGCATAACATATTGGTTACATACATACCAGCTGTACTCGACACTATTAACTTAATCGTTAGTATTAACGTTTTAGACAAATTTTTGAGGCTTAAATTCTCAACGGTAGTAGCTTTTACATTATTTTACTACACTTGTCAATGTGTTCGCTTTTTAAAAGCGCTTTTTTTCCTGGTTTTTGGAGTATCTGCGGTCTTTAAATGCAGCTTCCAGTTCTTACGATATCTATTCTGTTGCATTTAATTCTCCAATAGTTCGTTTCTAATCTTCGCAAAAACGAAAATAAAACATTTTTAGTTCTAAAAGTATGTACTTTATTAAAAAAATAACAATAACCGATTTTTTCTCCAAAAATGCATTTGAGAGCAGGCAGATTCCTTTAAACCCAGCAACCATCAGACGCCATCTTATTTGATTCCGACTGTTGTATCATAGCTTTTTACAAGAAAGTGTAAATAGATGAAATCCTCGAAAAGAGAGAAGAATGAGTATTAATGATATTTGGTTAATTTTCCAGAAACCATCTTCATGTATTATGTGATGGCAAAAATGTTCAGTCTATAATCTAAATAGCATTCAGAAAAGGGAAGCCAGGTGCCAAATTGGAATGAAATTTGAAAAATTAAAGGAATTGAAAGAACCGATCAAAAATTTAACTCCGTTGCAGGTGGAAAAAGTTTTTTTTCTGAGAAAAATTATAACTGTAAATAGTGTTTTTGCTCGTTTCATTACATAAATATTATCAAAAAAAAGGGAGAAAAAAAAACAAATTTGGTTATAACTGAGCTTTTTTTTTTTTATAGAATTGGCACCTGATGTCTATTTTTCCATCTTCCTTTGTCTCTTTCATTCCCTTTGTCTTTTTCATAAGTGCGCGATTGAAATGAATAAAGTTATAGAATAATTCACAATGTTGTTTTCCAAACTTTTTTTTTCAATAGCTGTTTCGGTGAACTTTACATTATTTATATAGCTTGATATTTTTCAATTAGAAACTTAAAGTCTCATCAATGTATAGCACTTTTCATCAGTTAAGCGACACTATGAAACAAGTTTTTAAGGCTTCTCTTGAAAGTAAGAAAGCAAAAATAAATTTCATTCTGTGTTGAACATAACTAGATTTTGTTGTATATACAGGTTAAAATTAAGCTGACAGTAATCAGAGGCTTCAGGCTTATAAATTCGGTTCTACTAGACGGATCCGAATGAAATCATGCGTGCTAAATATCATCATCAAAAATATATGTTGTAAAGATCATGCGTACGAGATTTTTTTCAAAAAAAAATGTAGTTTAAAATTTTTCCGGCAAGTGGCGCATTGTAGTTAAAATAATTTCCTTATTGTTTCTATTCGTCTAATTGGATGAAACCAAAAAATAATCAATCTAAAACCGAAGCTAATAATAGTCAATCGATCTCGAATACCGAATGAACACAATGTCAACTAAAAACTTCAGAAAGCTTTAAAAGTAATATTCATTTAAGAATAAAATATATTTTCATCAAAAGAATAAATATCACTCCATTGTCATCAGCAGAGTAATGAAAATACAACAAAATTACAAAAAACGTTCCACTATTAATGACCCTCATCTAAAAATGGCAGGAACAATAATGTGGCATAAGCCAGGCGTAGTCGATTAACGCAAGATGTTATTTACAAATGTCCTCTGGGTTATTACAAACGGCAAACACAATTAATCAATAAAGAACTCTTTTCACCCGGCATTTATCGTTTTTATAAGGGACCACTTACATATTTAAAACATTAACCTGTTACTTACTGATAACAAGAAGAGTGTCACAGCCAGAATGCGCAAAATCACATAGTATTTTTAAAAGTAAAGATCACTGATTTCAGTAGTGATAATTTTTGTTTCGTATTATTTTTCGAACACTAGCCTTTCAGAAGAGTGTTAATGACTAATAGGACGTTCCATTCCCTTCCAAATAAAAACAATGGCTATGAAACTGTCGAAGACTGAGAAAGGAAATGGATAGCGGCATTTCCAAAAAGAGGGGCATGTAGGGGGAAAACTGTGGTCGTACTTGGAGTTAGGGGTCAAATTACATAAAACTCAGCAAGAATTATATCAAAAGCATTTTGAATGTGCGTGCTTTTTTTCCTTCGCAGTGTAATACATAAATATATATATTTCACATTAATCGGTATTTACATCATTTTGTACTATTCGATTATTCAATTACCTATTTTTAGCAACAACTATTCAACTGATTGTATTTATTATCTGTTTAAATATTAATTTATTCGGTTTGTAAATCTTTTGTGAGGCAGTACTTAATCTTAAGAGTCAACACTTATATAATTATAAAGGAACAAGTCTAGAATTTACGATTTGTACAAATAATAACTATGTAGTACAAACGGTACCATAACTGTAAGAAAAAAAATCAGCTACTTGTACTATGGTATATTAAGTTTACAAAATTGTTAACTTTTCTTGTATTTTTAAAATGTGAATTAGTTTCTTTGTTTTATTTTGCGTTTTTTAAATTTATACTCCGTTCCTTTGCTCAACCGCTCAAATGATTTCAGAGACAGTAAACTGCTGCAGTGGGCAGGTAAATGACAGTAACTGCATATTTTTCTTTTTTGTTTTAATTTTCCCATCAATTGTTCGTTAGCTTTATTTTACAAGTTTGCTTATTTGATTTCTGCTGAAAAAAAGGTGAACAAAACGTCTAATTCCAACATTTCATTATTGTTAGTATTGGATACAAAACGCGTTTCGTCTAATGTCTCAAAAACTCATTCCTGCAGATATTGCTGTTTACCTGCGCTCGGCAGACTTATACTAACGCTTCTGCGCTAACGCAACTGTGCTAACGCTTCTATACTAGCGCTACCATACTAACGCTACTAAAATAAATTCACCATAAATCATATTCCTATGGGGTTTCTCCAGCTGTCTGGAAACAATTCTTCAATTTAAAGATCGATCATATGCCATTTTTATCCGAGCAATTTTCATCTATTTCGTTCCATTTTGGAAATCGTGTCTTTTCGGTGAGTAGTAAAAGATCAGAAGTTCTAAATTATCTTTTAGACTGCTTTCTAACTAAGCGCTACGAGTAAAAGGAATCCAAAAGTGGTTTGTAGATTGAATTTTGAAAGAGCAAGCTCGCTCCCGCTGGAGTAGCTTGAATACCACTAGGATACCATAAGTATTCTGGATTTTTGAAAATGATATTGGAACTGAAAATAATTCCTGGCTAACCTTTGAAATTATTCTCAAAAAAGAATATCGTGCAATCGTTTTAAAATAGATATGTTATTTATTCCAAAAACGCGAGGAAAAAAAATACTTATTTGAATCAATTTATGCTTTCGTTCTTTAAAATTTTAGTCTCATAAACACAATCAAGTACACAAAAAGTGAAAAAGGAAGACTTTCTCTAGTACGCTTAATCAAATTTAAAGAAAAAAGAGCAACGGATTAAATTCTAGTTCATTAGGCACTTAAGATTACCAAACGCTTTTTAAATGCCTTTACATTGATAAGCTTAGATATTTTTGCACTGAAAAGTGGGCTTCTTGCAGCCCCAAAACATGCGTTTACAAGTTTTGTAAAACACGTGCTTGCATACTGTTTAAGGCTTTCACGGCCGGCGTCAATATGAGGAGATAACATTTCCGGGCTTATTGGCCGTGGTCTAATTGGAGTAGAAATTCCAGAGTCTCACCAAGAATATGGTCAGTCTCACCAATCTCAAACCACTGATGATGACTGCAGCAAAGCAAGCCGAAACGTCTGGAATTTCTACTCCAATTAGACCACGGCCAATAAGCCCGGAAATGTTATCTCCTCATACGTGCTTGCATCTTTAGCGTTGTTAGATTCTACTTTTGAGTGTTCGCTCGAAATTGCTTATTTACTTCGTACAGACTACTTTATTTCGCATTTTAGAGTTAGTCTTAAAGTAATAAACAAACGGTATTTTTTCAGTATCTTCCCGTCTATTTAAAACCGTAATGCTGCAGTCTAAGCTAAAACTGCAGCTTTCCCACATTTTGCAAATAGCGCCATCTATTTTTTTTTAGTTCTGACAGTTTCATAGCCATAAGTTTTGCTTGGAGAGGGAAGGGATTATATTAACCATTAACATGCTTCTGAGAGGCTAGAGAGGTGCAAACTTCAACAGCATGAAACTTTGGAGCAAGTAGGAAAGTTCATTGAGGTATTCCTTCCTAAAATGTTTAAAAAATCATCAAAAATCTATCTTCTTTTTTGGGGGATTTGTTTTAGAATTTCTTCACTTTTTCGGCATAAAACTAGAGTATAAGACATGTCCAAAAAAATCGCATTGTAAAAAAAATAGTTTAGAAGTATCGCATTTTTTGCATAGTTTTAATTTTTTTACAACGTGAATTTTTTCCCTTCATTTAAGGCTCATAGTAGTAGATCCTATACTTTGATTTTATGTCGAAAAATAAGTAAATAAATGCTAAAACAAACCTTCAGAAAAAGAAGATTGGTTTTGGTAATTTTTAAATTATTTTAGAGAAGAATACCTTAGGAGTCTCCCAACTTGCTCCAAACGTTCATACTTTTAAGCTTCGCACCTTTCGTGTCACTCAGAAGAATGTTCACGGTTAATACAATGCTATTCTCCCCAAAGTGGAAATTTCCGAAAAGTGTGACGTGATGGGTTAAAATGGTAGTCATATATTGGTTGAGGGGGTCGTTTTACATAAAAATCAGAAAGAATAGTGTCATTTTTTTTCACTGCGCAGTGTATTTTTTTTTTGCTGTCTTATAGAATAGTTTCACACTTTTAACAATGATTTAGAAAATATTGTTTACGTACATTACGTAGGAGAAAATGTTATACCTTGGGACACTTTTCATATTTTAATTTTTAACGTCAATAATTTAAATCAAATTTAAAATCGAAAAGTCACATTAAAATATCCCACCATATTTTTCTGCAATATTTTAAAAAAAATTCAAACAGCTTGAGAATAAAACATTGACAGCCATTCAAAGTAAGAGTTCCAAACTGTGCCAAGGTACAACATCCTATTGAGCCTTAAGACACAACCTCTGCACTCTTCGTGATTCCGGAAACAGCAATAAACTTGAATCAATTTTGCACCAAAAACAATTTTTTCAAAAGATAATTTCATTATGAGTAATGAATTAATGAACTATTATCTAATATTAAACGTGTTTAAAAGACTGCAGCAAATTAGAACATTTTCCCATGTTCCTAAATATATCTTAATTATTAAGAAGTATGAATATGTTGAACCTTGGGACGTGTCCTAAGGTACAATATGTTTGGCTGTCCCGAGGAAAAATATCCACGTGATTTAAGAAAAACTAAAATGGTGGTCAATCTAGATGCTCTATCATTATTTTCTCGTAACCAATACATTTAAAGTATTTCTCTTTTACAACAAAATAAAATTCAGTTGATTAAATTTACAAACGCAAAGACAAAAAATTAAATAAAAATGAAGGAAGTATTTCTTTGGAGTCATGATTTTTTTTCTCTCAGAAAATTATCCATTTAATTATTTTGATGCTGATTGTTACTATGGCACCATTTAGTGGTGAAGGTTACCATTAGAGATTACAAAACAGCTGCCTGTAAAAATAGATTCTTAGAATTTAGCAGTGTCCCAAGGTACAACACTCCCCTTATACTTAAAACACATGCGTTAACACAATATCATAAAATTTTCAAAACATACAAATTAAAGTAATTTTACATGAAGTTTTTTCTGTCAGACAAAATTCTTTCCAAATCCGTTGTGATGTATTCAAATATCAAAGCTTTTTCAGTCACAATTTATTATTCTCCCTGTTTGGACAATTGAAATTTTGTATTCCTTCATTGTAACGCTCTCGCAGAGGAACTATCATTACTGTTAAAAGCGTAATGACTTCCTTTCCCATTAGCAATGGTGTTTCTCTTAACTGCTTCTGTATTTTAATATGCACATAAATTATCATAAATTAATGAGAGGTAATTAGACCTCAAAGCGGTATTACTGATTGCGTCAAGCATGATTTGTAATTTGTAAAATACGTGTATACAGAAGTGTTGCTTTCGAGCTGAAAAAATCCTTTTTTTATACTTTTTTAAGCTTCTCAATGTTTTATTTTGACTAATGTGCTTGCAGTAAGTTTTTTGTGAGTTTCAAATTTGTGGAAAATGAAGTAGAGAAACATATTTAAAATTTTAATGAATTTCGGAATTGATTGTTTTGAAAAAAAGAAAAAGTTAATCTAAACATTGTGAACAGATTGAATTGTGAACAAAAATATGATTAATATTTTATTGATAGTAAATTCCAATGAAATGGGTGAGTTCGAATACGCTCTTTTAAATGGATTGCGTATTTCAAAATAAATAACATTTTTCACTTGATTGTATTATTATTTTTAATGAACAGGAAAAAATGATGTTACCTCTTTTTTACCTAATAAGAGATAAAAGTTAAATATATATAGTCTATATTTATTCGTCGATCAAATCTATTTTTATTTTATTTATTTATTTATTTCATTTTGACCACTAATGATTTTGTGCGGTTTGTGATAGATATTTGTGTCTTAAATAACTTCTCACCAAAACTTTCCCTTACTTCTCACTACGTGAACTCCACTCGATCAAAGCAGTTAAAACACCAAGCACAATTCGTCCTCTAAATAATTCCAGTTGCTAATGAGTTGGCATTGCACTCGAAATAACGACCATATGTTCTTACCAGATGTAATTTAAATGTTTCATGTTGTGGTTCGTGTTTAACTGCCATTAACTGATTCTCGATTTATGAGTTTACCTAGTTTAAATCAAAAGGGTTATGAGTAGATATTAGATCGTATTAACTCCTGATAGTGATGTGTGTATGATGCTTTTTTTTAAAGTTAAAAAACTTTTCCAGTTTGTGTATAGCTGAGTATTTTCCTCTTAAGAGACAGACGTAATTTATAGATTAAATGGAAATCAACAACGTTTTAACGCATGAAATTAGCAAATTACTACATACATGTGTTTCGGGATTTCACCGGATGTCTTTACATCCAAAAACTCACTATTTTGCAATCAGGAGGGGATTCCCTGAAACTCGGAAGCACGTGTGTGTAGTAATCTGCAAATTTTGTACGGTTGATTATCGTTGTTTCTATTTACTTCTCTGCGCAAAGGTATTTTTTATTTCTTAATTCCTGGGTATTATTTGTGCCAGTTAATATGCCATCAACAATGTTGCTAATTGCATACCAACCCACTTTACTTGGTTTGCATTAGTTCCTTTTACGTGGAAACTTTTTTTTTGTAATGTAAACCTAATTTAAGCTTTGCACGATTTCTACAGAACTTGTGATTGTTAGGTTTTTGGATAACAATTGAAATTAGCTGAGAAATGTCATTTTCTAACAAATCGTATTATTTGTTCAAACTATACAATCGTTGGAAATGTTTCTGTGTCCAAATATACATTTTCTACGAGAAAAAAAGCTAAATAACCTCTTTCTAATGATGTGGGAAGAAAACTTTCCACCAAATTTGTTAATTTTTATTTGTCTATAGCTATCAATTGAAGTGCTATGAACGCTGAATTCACTTCTTGTCTAAAAAGGATAATCATTTTAATCCAATCTTACATTATTTCACCACTATTAGAAATTAATGACTCTATAAATGAATAAGGTCCTGTCCTTGTCAATGTCCTGGACAGGAGATAAAGCTGACATGGATACTTTCCATGTCAAATTTACCACCGTTTTAATGCTTCTTTAAAGCTAAGTGTTTTATTCGATTCAACAATGAGCTTTTAATTTAAAGACAACAATTTTTCAACTTGCTTTTGCGTTACGTATTAACTGTATTCATTATAATTTAAGCAAGCATTTATTATAGCGCATAATAATAACAGTTGTAGCATTTTAATGCTCAATCTCGAGGTGGAGTTTTCTTAGCAATAAAATACCATTGTTATTTAGTAGCATATTTAGAAAACATAAATTTCTAATGAAAAATGACATAAACCATATTGCCGCTAAAATGTACAAAGTATGTTTTCGTGACACTTAATATATTTTTCTCATTTGGTAGAAAACATCACTAAGATAACTAAGATAGGGGCAATGAGAAGCAAATGTAAGTAAGCAATATTGTTTCAAGTTGAAACTTGGGCAAAATACAAATTGTAGAAGGAATTTCAAAATTTTTGTTTTCTACATCATACTCTATAGCTTCAAATTCAAGGGGTACTATTATCACGTCTTTCCTCAAAATAATTGAATTATGTGTACTACGTGTTTATGTAAAAATTATATTCATACTCTCAATTTTGTTTAAATATTTCTCGTTTTCCTTTTACATTTACTACTACATTTACTTTACTACTAGGTGCCGCATTTGTTCTCGTATTTATTACTAACCAGAAAATCACTCGTCAAGATATGGTGACGTGTAAAAACTCCTTGTGAATTTGATCGAAGCAATTGTCTGTTTGATGATATTTTGATAGTTGAAATTTTAACCCTAACTCCAGTGGATTAACCCTTAACTCCAGTAAATAGCGTTCATTATTGATCATTTTTTTCTTTTCTTCATTCCCCTGAAATGACACTGTTTTGTCAGTAAAACAGTTAAATTACCGGATCCAGTGAAGCCTTGTCACAATAAAGCTTTTCTCAGCATTTTAAACATCATCAAAACATAATATCAAATTATCATGGCGTAGCGCGGGTTTCATTGTTGATGACGTCAGAAGCGTTACTCGATCGTTGGTTATTATATATATGAGGATGCTTACGCGTTTTTGAGATTGTTCAATATAGAAAATAAAGGAAAAAACGGATTTTGAAGCATAAGGTTTGATTAGTTAAAACAAAAATGCTACATTGGGGTGTTTTCCATCAAATGTTTAGGAATACATTATGCTTTGATGAATAATTTCAAAATTAAAATGCATGTATAACATCAACCAGAAATATTAGGAAAAGCTGGCGCTGTTATTTATTTAAAAAAAAGTATTGTTAAAGCTTTTGGCATAGCTGTGAATAGATAAACACGTATTAAATTAGTAACTAATAAGATTCCAGTAGAAAACTTTAGATTACTTAGATTGCTTACAGGATAATTATGAAAGCTTTACGTTATCGTTTACTCGTGCCAAAAACAATCTAAGAAAAACTATGCTATGATCTACGATTCCTATCTTTTACCGTTATTAATCTTTTCAATTTAGAAACGCACAATCTCATATATACATTTAAGCTTCATTTAATATTTAAACTTATCATTTAAATGTTGCAATGACTTAATTATGATTCACAGTAAGCTTGGAGTGAGTTTGATGGATCAATAAAGTCCTTAATGAAAGTATGCAAAACGCCTTGCTTAAGAAATTTTATGCAATGACATGTTTAGGCAACCATATGCAGAACGTGGTTTCGTAATGACTAAGTTTAAAATCTTGTTTTTAATTTATGATTGCGCTTCCCAGACGGAACGTGAAGTTTATTTCCTCAAAATTTGTATTTAAGCAGTCTCGTGGGGTTAGTTGCGTTTTCCACCACTCTGCACACTAAATTACGGGAGGGCACAATTAGACCCCCCAGCTAATATGTTTTGCTACACTGTAAAAAAATTCCGAAACGTTACTGAGTATTTCTATGTAACGTTTCGGGATTTCAACGGTTATTATCCACTTCCTGGAAAAATCAAGTATCATTGTCAAAAAGTTTCCTGAATTGCTACAAGTTGTACTAATGCAGACTTTCATTATTGTGCAGAATATTTTTAGCTCTCAGTTTAAAGATTGGCTGAGCGTATTTATAAAGTGTATCGGCTTCAGTTCGATTATGGCCCGTCCTGACTAATTAAGCTAACAAAGGAAGCGAATAAGTCCATGGACTACGTAGGCTTGCAAGAATTGCAGGCGAGCAAAGCTCTTGATAGTTGCTTACAATTCAGCTTTAGCTTTAGGCCATGTTTGTAATACTGCTTTTGGAACTTCCGTGATAAATCAGGAAGGTTCCAAGCAATATACTATAGCTACAAAAATTTACTCTACAGTTCCAGAAACACGACTGGCTTTAAACGGGAAAGTTTCTGAATTTTTCAGGTGGCTTCCAGGATTATTTTAGGAAGGTTACAAAATTTTAGAGGAAAACGTTCTTGGATTTTTCAAGGTATGTTACTGGCAGAAATTGGGCACATCAGCTGCCCATTATTTTCCAGGAACGTTTCTGAATCGTTTTTACAGTGTAACTGCTCATCTGTATTTTTAAAAAAAGCTTAATCCTTCCTTGACTTTTCGTAAATCATCGTGCTGTGTAATAATATGAAGTTTTCCAGAAGATTGCATCTTTTTAAACGCAAACTAAAGGATTATACCTAAAAGTGTGGGCAGATATCATTTTGACCCTTTTGAGAAAAAAAAAGGAAATGAAAATTTATTTACTTATGCTGAAACAGAGCTCCAATACAAAAATGTCGCTAGAAACATATCACTGCAAGAATTTGAAGCATCCACAATGGTTTTGTACGTAAACAAATTGATGTGTGCATCACATGACTTCCTTTTACGCCAATTTAATGATAATAGTAGTGCCTCGGAATAAGCAGAGAAACACTTAAATATGTTTACCCCAAGTTTTTTGCGAATTGAAGCAAAAAATGTTTGATACAGATTAATTTTCCCAATATTGGACATTTTAATATGATTCAATTTTTAACTCTCTAAATATCACCAGTAGTGGCCGAATTTGTTGACCAATATCCTGGCGATATATCGGCAAGTGTTTGCCAAATTATAACACCACTTGAGTTTGCATTGATATATTAACAATGATTTCCGCCCAAAAAGGTGTAAAAGACCCCCTTAGGAACATCGGAATGCAACCAAAAGGGGAGGTGCACAACTAGACCTCACTAGGAGTCTACGTACCAAATTTCAACTTTCTAAAACATGTCTTTTTAAGTAATGCGAGATACATACGCACATACGCCCATAAGCACACACATACGTACATATAGACGTCACAAGAAAACTAGTTGTAATTAATTCGGAGATCGTCAAAATTGAAATTTCGGGTGTCTATACGTTTTTAGGCATATATCCACGTGTGGTCGTTTTGAAATAAAAACTCAACACTCATTCGGGGGCGAGCAAAATGGAAATTAAAGCCTATTTTGGGGTGACATTTTTTCGCGAATACAATAGGATAGGGCGGGACTTGTTGGGCATAAGGGCACGTTGAGCAAACGATATGTCTCGAAAAATATTCCCCCCACGTGTAGGCATCAAATGGCGGAAAGAAAGGGTTATGGGAGGGGAACTCATCGCGCGATCTTCAATTGCAATTTGACAAATGAGTATGTGTGCACATTATTTATTTTGTGATAAAAAAGTAACAAACTCATTTACCGCAAGTTTTTGTCTGCATTAGTGCAATGTTATCTGTTTTATGTTAGGCAAGTTTTATTCTTTCATAAATTTACTGTACTTTTGATATGTATAGAGATTCTGGGTATAATTCATACCATTCTTTCGCAAGCTAACTCTTATTTTAAGACTTTGTTTGGGGTCAGTTGAGCAAGTATTGCTCAGCTGACCCCAGAGACTTAAAACAAAAGTCGCAATATATTTTTTGCTTTTGTTTGGATACGGACCTATAAAAGGAAAACTGCACGATGTTCTTACACTACTGAAGACTTGAATAATGCTGCAAAGGCTGTCAATGATGAGGGGAAAAGTGTGAATGCAGCCACACAATAATTCGGGATCAAACGGATGACTTTGACAGGATTTTTGAAGAAATTAAAAGGTGGTAATTCATCCATGGGTTATGCAAAACCGAGAAAATTGTTTCTTTTTAACAAGAGGACTCTATAAAAAATATTCGCTGCAAATGGCATCAATATATTATGGATATTCCCGAAAACACGTTTGTCGCCTTGCTACGAGTTGTTAAATTTAGCATTAAAACTCCATCCGCCTGGACTCCAAAAAAAGATGGGCGGAAAAGATTGGCTTACAAAGTTTTTAAAACGAAATCTGGAACTATCCATCCGAAAACCAGAACCATTTAAGTTAATTCGAAAAAAAAAAATACATTAAGTTTTGTTAATTTGCCACTAAAAGACTATAAATAAATAATTAATTGCCGAACATAAATTTTACTTCATCTCTAGTTATCATTTATCCTATGGTTTGGCTAGATATTATAAATGCTCAACTTGCCCCATACCCTTGCTCAACGTACTCCATCTATGGGGTACGTTGATCAAGTTTGACTTTTTGCATTCCGACAGCTATAGCTATTAAACGTGTGATATTAGCAACAAGTTACTATGGACACTTTTGAAAAGGGACATATTGCTAATCCATCAGGTTGCATAACAATCAATTGAGGCTTACTGTTGAGGAGCTATATTTGCTTAAGTGAAAAAATTACTCAACTAGCCCCGCCCAAACCTACTTCCTTTACTTCGTAAAAGGACTAAAAAAGAGCATTATCCGTTAGTTTCTGGAGTGCAACTGAAAAAGCGCTGGTTATTTTTGGAGAATGTTTAGCTTAATTTTTAAATAATTCATCATGCATGAATAAAATCTCTCCATAGTTTAAATAAACTGAATTTATTATAAATATATCTATTTTAAAATATTTTTTTTTAAATGTATACTATTATGTAGGGAACTATGCATATTCGCAAAAAAAAAAAAAAAAAAAAAAATCCCTCAAAAATCGGCCTTAATTTCCATTTTTCTCACCCCCGAATGAATGCTGAGTTTTTTTTTTTTTTTTTCGACGCGATCACACGTGGTTAAGTGCCTAAGAACGTATAGTCGCCCAAAATATCTATTTTGACGATCCCCGAGTTAATTACAACGAGTTTTCTCATGACGTCCATATGTACGTATGTATGTCGCATAACTCAAGAACGGTATGTCCTAGAAAGTTGAAATTTGGTACGTAGACTTTTAGTGGGGTCTCGTTGTGCACCTCTATTTTTAGTTGCATTCGGATGTCACAAAGGGGATCTTTTACACCTTTTTGGGGGGGAAATCATTGTTAATTTCAAGGCAAACTCAAGTAGTGTTATAATTTGGCAAACACTTGGCGATATATTGCCAAGCTTTTGGTTGCCAAGTTTTGCCACCAACTTGGCAATATATCGCCAAGTTAGCGACAAATTTGGCGAAATAATTATTTTAATATAAATTTAAACCTTTTATTTTCTGTTCTTTCATTAAACTAGTGAATTGAATACCATACTTGGCTTTACCAAAAATCATCCGGAAATGAAGACACAGTGGCGTGGAAGGAAAGCGCGTTATTCTGATAATAAGTAGGGCGCAAGTTCAAATTAGGGCGGAACTCAAAAAAAAAAAAAAAAAATAAATAAAAAATAAATAAATCCCAATTAAACTTTTAAAAAATAACTTGATAAGTAGAAACGCAAATTTTAAATTATTGTTATTATTATTATTATTATTTGCTTTACTACGCATTGCTTTGTAAATTCCTTAATAATTCATCTTATTTCTTTTAATCATCACATATTTTATTTACTAAGGGTGAAAATATAGTGTTTCCTTGCCTATTACAAGGCACTATTAGTATTAAATGGGTGTATAAAGGAGGGTTATGTGATGCACACATCAGCCCGTTTCTCTGGTTCAAAATGAGATCCTCCGTAATTCTAGGTATACGGAAACCATCGTGATTTTAGTGATAATACAGAGTCGTTAAATTCACTACCAAACTATTATATGTGTTTCTTTGATAAATGATACAAATCATATTTTTTTTCTAACTATGTACTAAGTAAAGTTACGTTACATCATTTTTACGGAACATATGTTCTTATGAGCACACTAAGTAAACTGTACTCCAAAATGCACAGTTTATTCCCAGCTATTTACGATTAATGACAATAAAAACTTTTTTTTGAATTTTTCATTTTGTTGTTGGGCCTCGAAATGCATCGGTGATTTAATTTTTATTTAAAAATGTCATTTGAGGCAATTTTATGTTACAAAAAATATTTAATTACAAACAAAAATATTTAATTACAAAAATTATTAAGAAATTATTTAAAATCTGAACTTTGGAAAGTGTCCAAACAGTTTTGGTACGTACATGTTTTTGTTTTTCACATTAAGTATATGTTCATTAAAACATAATGACTATTCTGGTGTTTTTTTTTTCCTGCTTTACATGTACCATAGACTTGTCATTCACATAAGGAAGGAGTGGTCATATTCAGTCATGGGGACATTTTTGCTTTGAGAAATTGACAGTATATTTTAGAAAATAAATAAATGCAAAAAAAAAAAACATGTGTCCCTTTATCCACTATACGTAGTTTTTTTTATCCTATTTCATTTTTGTTTTTAAATAATTATGAAGACACGGAGTTAAATGATCGATATGCAAAACTGTTGACCGATAAAATTCGCAGCTTGTTAGAAGAAGCACTTTTTATCGTCCAACATCAAAAGAAATAGATACTTATAAATAAAACGCTTAATTGGCTATCGGAATTCCTTTGAAAAGAACAACATAATCTGCTCTTAAAGAAATTATTTTTCTCGAGAAGCTTTTATGCTGTTAAAAAAAATACAGCCTCTCAGTTCGAAAATTAAACTGTAAGCGTGGAAAAGTTATTCTACCGTGTCAACTAAATAAATAGAAATGATACATTAAAAAAATTAATATTAAACAAAATAAAAACGAAGAACTAAAAGAAAAAATGAACGGTTTCAAGAATAACGATGTACGTTGGATTTGGAATTATTGACAAATATTTATTTTATTTCTAGAATTATATTTAAATATAATACAAAAAATATTGCAGTTGGTTTATTCTGGGAAAAGGCAATGCCATTTTTTTCATTAACATTGATGTATTTACACCAGTAAGTGAGCCATCAGAAGTATTTTAAATAAAATGAATGTTTGCACTGTTTTTTTTCCTCTAATACATTACTTTTGGTATAGTAAAAAAGAGTATACTTCTCGAAGCACATTCTAGGAAAACAACAAAGCTTATAAACATGAAAGTTTGTATACCGTTTCAGTTTTTGTTCAGATTGCGCATCTTCAGGTCTGGTGTTCGGAAAGTTAATGTTTTTAAATGTTATCTTATGTTTAACATGGATTTGAACATTTTTGCATTTAGTACATATTTCGAAATCCAAAATTAAGAAAAAAAAAAAGATTCACAAAAAAAGTTCTGATGACGCTTGTCGTCTTACATTAAACTCCGTTTCTTTGTTTTCTTCAGTTTATATTACTAAATATACAGGTTTTTTTTCCAACTTCGTTTTTTCCAGTACGATTACTAAGATTTAATCCAAGAATTAAAAAATTTAATGATTTTAGATTATTAAACTTTAGTGTTAAATACTTGTTCAAATTCTAATTCACTAATTGAAACTGTAAGACCAATTATACAACGAAAAATTTCAGTTACTATGAAAAGGATGAGTAAAAAGACGAAAACTCATTTTACGAATACTAAAAGGTCAATTAAAATAGTTTCTACTTTCTAAAAATACATTCATTTACTGTTGATAACTTTTATTCAAGCGAGGAAGACTTTATAAAGCTACACATTCATTGAAGCTCTTTGATGCGTTTCATTAATTAGTCACCAACGCACTTATTGAAAGAAATTGTTTAATTTACTGCAATGAGGAAACTAAAAATTATTTCCGCCTGGTAGTCTTGATCGAAAATTTCCTCGGGGAAGAGGATGTTGTTCCGCAGTTGCTATTAAATTAAATAGTCATTATAACACATACTTACGCACAAACTAAGTCACATTCACACAAATTAATAAATATCACAGATTTTTGAAATGTTTCAACTGTACATAACAGTAACTAAACAATACCTAATAAATACAGGGTGCTCTGGTTTAAAAATCAAGACCTCTATTTTCGCAACGGTTAGTCCTAGATGCATACTTTCCATTGCCAAAATGTTCAAAATCAAATGCAGAATATTTCCCTAATTATAAGTTAGGGAACCAGGGACCTGTATAAAAACTTATTGTTTTAATTTTTTGACTAATTTAAATTTTTACTCCAAACTTTCAATATTTTAACTCTGCATCTGATTTTGAACATTTTTGCAATTATGCAGTAAGAAGTATACATCTAGAACTAACGGTTGCGAAAATAAAGGTCTTGCAGGTGCAAACGGAACACCCTGCATCTCTCTCTCTCTCTCTCTCTCTCTGTATATATATATATATATATATATATATATCAAATGACTTGTAGTATTGACTTAAAATTAAAAATTGGAAATTAAAAATTTTATGTCGATAAAAACAGAACTTTTTTTTTACGAAAAAACTTATTTTTTTTCTATATTTATATATAAATTTGTAATTAAAGATTATTAGAAAAAAATAGTTGGTGTCATGCAAGCAATAAAAAACTTGAACATTGATGTTAGAAAAAAATTTTTTGCATTTACGTAATGTTTACGTCAACAAGTATAGAGCTCAAAAATAAGGATGTTTTTAAGTTAAAGTAAAAATTTTCTTTCTGAAGAAATTAATTACGCTAAGATGCATGAACAATACTTCTGTTAATATTTCTGTTGGTTATTATTTCAAATGAGCCACCTGAATTTAAATATGACCACCGTTTTTTCCCATCATCCACCACTTTTTGGAAATGGAGACTCTGATTTTTTTTCCAGGTTTCATTGCCATTAATTTGATTTGGAGGGGAGCAGAACTTTATATTACCTGTCAACAATCTTATAGGGGAGCTAGACAGTTCATAAAATCAAAAACATAAACGTATGCAGTACGTTGTGGGTAATCCTCTCACCCCCCTAAAAAAAGAAAAAGGTCATTAAAACAATCTTTTTTTCTTTTCTTTTTTTCACAATATTCCTCACTGCAAAACCAGAAGATTAGCTACATTCGCATGAACTCGAAGCCAAAACATATGTCCACGTTGTAAAAAAAAAGAAAAAAAAAACACTTCTTTTTTTACGTGGCTTGTTGCACACGAATTGCATCGTTGAACTTCAGAAAATAAGGTTACATTCACATATGTAACTAAAATAGGAAATGAAATTAAGTGTATTTGTTGTATAGAATTAATATATATTTATATTTTGGGTTTTGCATTGAGTTTCATGTTCAGTTCTGATAATTATATGCGGCTAATAAGGATTTTTAAGAGATAACATTTTTCCACTTGAAATTTTTAAAATTATTTCTTCTTTTTTTTTTTTTTTTTTTGTAAATGTTACAAACTAATTTTAGTATGGGCTTTTCATGCCTTTTTTTTACCTATAATTTAGATTTCTTTTTTAGGTATACTGTAGAAAATAACTAAGAAAACAAATTTATTACATATGGAGTAATAGTGAAAAAAATGAATATGAAAACACAAAAATCAGAATAAGCGCTATGCAGAAGACCTAAATATTGCATAAGATTGCAAAAGCGAAGATTTTTTTAAAGAACAAATGTCGAATTCAACGTGAACATTAGCCAGCTTGATTTTTTAAATTTAAAATGTGCTTAATTTTTAAAAAATGTATAGAAAAAAATAACTTTTTGAAGGGAATTCTAAAATAAAGGCCTCGTACGGCATACCTAAATATTTTTTTCTGATTTGAAGGAAACATTTTGTGGTATATGTGGGTCTGTAGGGGAAACTTTTAACAACGTACAATTTTGGACGTCCGACAAAGAAGAATAGCTTTTTTTATATACACCCTTTTAAATAGGTTGTCGATAAATTATGTGAAAGGGAGGTGTTTTCTTTAGGTATGACAAAATGGACATTTTCTTGCAGTTCTTATACGTACTCTTTCTAAGCGTTTCTCATACTATCCCCTTAACTTTTAAGCTCGTATGCAAATAAAAATCGCTTTGTTAAAATTTTGGTTTAGAAATAAAAGTACTGCTGCAGCAATGTTTTCAAAAAATCAAAACATAAAAAGAGAGAGAGAGTAATGAATAAAAAGAAAGAATCTATGTCTGAGATGGATGAATCTCATTGTAGTGTTTATCTTAAACTATTGCTTTGGATTATGTATTGGAGAAAGCATTACGAAATTGTATTAATTTCCAATTCAATGTTTGTTTGATCTATAGAATTACTCTGGGCTTGTTGATGCATTTTCTCGCGAAAAAATGAAAGGTTTTTCAAACCCAATCAAAAATCAGGTTATAAATATTACTTTTGTAATTCAGAAGAATATGAAGATATCAAATCTGATTACTAAATTTGATATAAAACACTGCAATCTTTTTTTTTCGACAGTGCACCGTTATCAAACCTTTTTTTCTGAAGATATAGTTATGTATATTAAAGCCAATATAGTTGAGCTCAGCAATTATCCACCCTAGTCCCAGACACTAGATTCATCATCTAGTTAAAGCTACTGATAAATCTCTAATAATACCCAGGAGCACTGCTATCAGATTTGCAAAGTACATGAAAGACTAAACTTATCCATTTTCGATCAGATTCAACTATGTGTTAGCCGGAATAATTTGAGCCGATTTCCTTCGCGATAAATATCTGAGAAGCTGACTTAGATCTGAAAATAATTAGCTTTTGGCTCATTGTATTATTATGATATAAATTTGTTAGAAGCTCAGGAAACTAAACTCATTATTTGTAACGCATACAGAAAAACTATGATTTATTCTCAAGAATGATTGCGTAATACTATAAGAGTTACACTAGAATTAACATGGAAAAAATTGGACGATCATTTCTGAACATTCTTAAGTTGCTTGTAATCGGATTATATACTTTAACTTTACTACCAGCCACCGAGTTTTCAATCCATTCTGAGAATCCAATTAGGGAGAAATAGTTGTGCTAGGGTACTAATCTCCCCTAATTAGTTTGTTCAGCCCACAACGGCTCAGAGTGAGATTTGCTATTTTTTCTGCTAGTCGATCAATACCTATTAGGAGTGTTCGTTTAGAACTGAAGAAAAAAAAAAAGTGAAAAGCGTCCGTTTTAAATAATTGGCTTAAAAGAAACATTTTTAAGCAATCTATTTTTATTTTTATTTCACTTGTTTGCCCTAGGAAGAAGCTATTTAGCTACATTGTCGTTTGTACTTTTTTAAATTAAAAATTACATATTATACCGATAAGAGACTCTTTTGTCTTGATTCGTTCCGAATATTTTATTTTGAAAAAATGATAATACAAAATTTATATATGCGCAATGTATGAATATTTTACTTTGAAAGAGTTAGAGCAATAAAACTAAGAAATTACAATATGGTGTCAACAAGCTTTTTGACAAAGCACCTAGCGGTTTTTGGTAGTTTAATTGTTCTAGAAAGCCTAATTTATGTAGTTGACGATAAAAAAAAATGTTACTGTTTACCCATTATTTCTTCTGCAGTTTGATAACCCTAGAAAAGGTTGTCCAATAAGGTTATCATCGGCCGTATTAGGATTTCACTGTCTTTGCTTAGACAGCAAATGCTGCACATATGTGCCCGAACTGTGCAGAAGAGTGACCACAAAACAGAAAATAGCGAGTACGATGCCTTCAGATAAAATTGATCCTCAGATTCTTATACATAGATTAAAAGTAAATATAAATATTAAATCTCAGAAAATACGATATACTTCTCATCTTTCAAACTTTCCAATTCAATTTCTCGTTTAAATCTTCTTTCATATCTACGCAGCGCTTTGACTAAATTACAGTCACAAAAATCAACAGATGGCAACATTTTAGACAATATTTGATATTCACAGCTAAAGTTAGAGATGCAAACGAAAAACAAAGATTCTTGAAGCTTCAAAAACGTAGTAAACATATTATGTCTCCTGGAAATCCAATAGTAAGGAATTTCCAAAACGAAAGCTAACTTATATCGACAGAGAATGCTCTCTTTCTGTATAGTTTGTATTTTCTGAAATTGTTTTATCAGAAGTTTGATTATTTTTCTTATCTGACAGTCATCTGTTCACTTCCAGTCGATAATCCATCCAAAATATGAATTTTTTTTTGTTGCTATGGACATGAAATAGATCAAGTTTTATAACTTTGTAAAGCAGTTTTCTTTTTCATCATCTGCTGTGAACATGATCTTGAAAAAAAAAATGTTTTTCATTTTCTCACACAAACTATCTGTATAAATTAGAATTATTTTCTCCCCCATAAGGGTTTATGACGTCAGACCTTGTAGGATAATGCAATGTACGAATATTAATTTTAACTAAATGCTGTTTGACGACGATGCAACTGTTGTAAATACCATCAACTAACTAGCAGAAATGAAAAGTTGCGCATGTAATCACGGATTACATTTTACAGTCACCAGTAATTCAGTTTTAAGATGTTCAGTAAACCATTTGATGTTCGCTTAACGTTTTAAAATTGGTCTGTTGAATCATTTGTGATCAGATGCATTTTGCTCTTAAAAAATCGGGGAAAAAGTTTTATTTGTATTCCTCGAAACTAGAGGTTTTTTTTCTTCTGATTGTGATCGGATCCTTTTTATCAAAATAATGGATCCCATTATTTAATGCACTCAAACCTGTTTTTCTGAGGTAAATAGTAATCACATAAAAATATCTCATAAAAATCGCTCAAAACTTCAGGTGCAAAATAATAGTTTTTGCAATAGAGCTAAAAAAAGTATTTTGTTTTCATTCGGTGGATAGGGATCGCATAAAAAAAGTATCACGAAGAAAATAACCCAAAGACTTACGAAACAACTAGAAGTTGCTTCTTTAAACGAACTCAAGATAACGCCGCTACTAGGAATCCCACCAAACATTGTATTTTCTGATTGATAAAATACAGATGAAAATATTTTTTTTTTATTTGCTCATGTTCTTATTTAACGTGTACAAACCGTTTCAAAACGTAGAACCGTGATCGTTCGTAGTCTGAGAACACGCGAACTTTCTTCTGGTAAACTGGTTCAAAATGATTAAATCCCTTACAGAAAATGTGAGAAAGTGACATCAAGTTGATTTAAGAGACAATGGAATAATATCCAAAAACTTTCCCTTCCATCAAAAATGACGATTTTAACCAAATACCTTAATTGATACCAAGTCCAAAATAAATTTTATTTTCAAAAAGTCATAAAACGACAGGAGCTAACGTTAAAGTTGTTTCTGAGAGAAATATACGCCTGGTACAAAAACTGTATCACTACGGGCTTAAAAGGTAAAATATCGTACTTAATGGGTAACAGATATATACTTCTTCGACTTTCAGCTGTAGTAAATACCAACAAATTTCTTTTCACTACGGTTTTCTGTCCAAAAAGCACGGGTGAAGAAATAACTAATTAAAGGATCTGCAAACGCACATAGCACTGTATTAAACAGCAACATATTTCTTGTCGATATGGATTTTTGCCTGCAAAGTGCGTCTTAAGACAGTGTAAAAACACAGAAAATGATCCGCTATATTTCCTTTATCTGCTGCATCCACATTGTGACTTTTAGTAGAAATGAATGCAAAAATTTATTTTATAAAACTTCTGTTGGCCAATAGGTATTCAGTCATTTGGGTGGTAGGTAAATCCAGGAAAGTTGCCGCAACCGCAATACTGGTAGAAATCAGGTAAACGCTCAGTATATGTGCATAATGATACTTTTTTAACCATTGCGTAGCGTTACTCCCAATTAAACGAATATTTTTAACAGTACAATCGTTAATTTGAGTTATGTGCATACTTTCGCAACCAAAACTTGTAAACACCTTATGCAAAATAGTTTAGTACTCTACATTTCGTAACCATTCACGATTTCGATGTCAAAACTAAGTGAAAGTGTTTTACGCACTGCAGTGTTTATGAACACACCATTCTCCTTTATGGGGGCAATCAGCGTGCGATTTTTATACCGTCCGAAACGTAATACATGCCAAAACATTTGTTTGAATTACTTTTCTATGTGGGTTTATAGGGGCAACTTTTTATCAACTTGAAAAAAAGGGTTTTTCCCTAAACTATAATAGAAAAACGATATTCTGTAAAATAATAGAAAAACGAGATCACTGGACAAAAAGTGAGGTACAAGTTAAAGACCAATTTTGGAGTTGAAAGAAACTGATAAGTAGGAGCAAGTAGTTTTTTTTTATTACTAAACCGTTTTAGATCATACACTTCATCATCAAAATACCACTAAAATGTTTTGAAAACATTTTCATCTTTTTCGGAAAGAGACAAACTCATGTACTAAGAGACAAAAAAAAAGTAAGTAAATGAAGCTTTTTTGTCAAAATTTTAATTGGCCATGTACCCCAAAAGAGAGTATGTATGTTCCTCATACAATACCTACAGCTTATCTTGGATATTAGAAATGTAACATTTCAGCACTTAGGGGATCGTAAGAGTGATTTTATAAGTCAACCAAGTTCCACACAGTTTTTTTTTTTTTTTAATTTGAAGCCACAAAATTACTCTTTATATATTACAAAAGGTCGCGCAATCTGTCCTACTGAAATAGGAGAGTTCGCTCAACTGCTACTTAGAGGAGAGTTGGCGCACTGTTTTCCTTCGTTTACATGGTTGGAGAGATAAAGTGCCTTATTGTTTACTTTATATTTTATAATGAAAATGGACGAATTTTAATTTAAAAGAGTTACGAAGTAACTTAATTCAATTTTCAAACTTTCTGACGTTCGTTTTTATTATTTTTTTTTTTTTGCTAACAATTTATGTGTCCTTTCAAAAAGTTGTGCGTTTTCTGAATTACTTATGATTAGGTTAAAATGATCACTCCCACTATTATATTGGTTTCTGAAAAAAAAAACTTACAATAGTATCAATTCATGTACACTTATTGTTATTAACACCTTAATTGTTTGGTTATTATTAAGAGAAATTTTTCCTACTCATATGAGCAACTTCTCCGACCATATAAGGACATATTGAGCAGAAATACCCTCTTACTTTTGTTACTACTGTTGCACTACATTAAAGGACAACAGCAAAATATCAATTAAAATGCATACCCAACAAAAGATGTTACCATTATACATGAATAGTTTGGAAAAATATTGACAAATAGTGTTTTTTTACTGATATGTTGAATTGTGTGCACAATCTCCTAGCTTTAACGAACATCTGACGCTTTGTTTAAAGGCTTTGAATGTATTTTTTAGGCCAAGAACCGATAATGATACATTCTACCAGTGCAGATATTAACTAAATAAGTTAATTACAAAAAATAAATGCAAATATACTCGGGATACACTTAAACAACGAGCTGATGTGTGTATCACATTACTTCCTTTTACTCCAATTTAATGTCATTTCCCCATTACTGGCAATTTCAATATGATTCAATAGTTTACTCTCTAAATATCGCCAACAGTGGCCAAATTAAAACAGAATAAAAAAATCGCCAAATTTATTGCCTAGTTGGCGACAAAAGTTAGCGCCCAAAATATTGGCGATATATATTGCCAAGCGTCCGCCAAATTTTAACACCACGTGAGTTTACATCGAAATTAACAATGATTTCCCCCCAAAAAAAGGCAAAAAATCCAGTTAGAAACACCCGAATGCAACCAAAAAGGGAAGTGCACAACTAGAGTCCACTAGGAGTCTACGTACCAAATTTAAACTTTCTAGGACATACCGTTCTTGAGTTATGCGACATACATACGCATATCCGCACATACGTACATACAGACGTCACGAGAAAATTCGTTGTAATTAACTCGGGAATCGTCATTATGGATATTTCGCATGTCTATACGTTCTTAGGCACTTATCCACGTGTGGTCGAGTCAAAAAAAAAAAAAAAAAAGAACTCAATATTCATTCGGGGGTTGAGTAAAATGGAAATTAAGGTCGATTTTTGAGTGAAATTGTTTTCGCGAATACAATACTTACTTTTTTGTAAAAGGAAGTAAAAAAAAAGGTTGCAAATTCAGTTGAAAATAAACTGGCTTATCATTTATGTCGCTACTTATCCTACTGGTGTAAAGACATCACTATCTTGAAGATATGTCTGATTTCTTGGCAGTTTAATTTCAAACACGTACACGCCAAAAGAATACCTTTTCCAAATCACAAACACTAATGCATTCGATTAATCAAGAAAACTGCTTCTTAAATGAACTTGGTAACATTAATAAAGAGCGCTTTGTGCATTAATTTTTAATCATATCAATACTCCGACTTGCTTTGAATATTTTTCTAGTGTAGTATAGCCTGAGGGGGAAAGGCTTGGCAACAATTGGCTTAATTCCTTATTTTATCTTCTTTTCTCCGGATTTCAATAATTCAGATTTTGGAAAACTAGGTGGCTACTTTTGGCTGTGACTGTTTTATTTTGGCAACATCAGCAAGGTCGAAAAAAAGCGCTCGCTGGCGTTGAGAAATTTCCCTATAACTGAAAGAAAATTACCAAGACTCTAAATTTTGATACCCACCTGATGCGAATCCAAGTACAGCCGGGCACAACAGCTAGTTGTCATATCTATATATATATAAAAAAAAGATTTGTCGAAATAACCATCGCCTAAGATAAAAGTTAATTATTAAATAGAGTTGTGTGCTTCGGAAGTAACGAATATATAGTAGCCCTGTCAGAGTAAAATTGCAAAAAAAAAGTCTCGAAAGAAAAAAAAAAGGCAAAAAAAAAAAAAAAAAAACTGGGAAAAATGCATTGACAAAAAGTTTTCATTATGGCATTATCTTTATTGAATCTGAATTTAATAAAATAGAGATAATTTAATAAAATAGCTAAAGAATATAAATAAATAATTATTCTAACTGATAAAATTACTAAATTTATCCCGCGTTTTTTCTTACCTTTATATTTATTAAGAAGTTAAAAATAAAAAATGTAATGTGATGCATATCTTTTAATTAAAGCTCAAATGTCTACATTTGATTAAAACCACAACTATATTCAAAGAGAGATATATTTTATAGTTTTCTCTCTGATTTGAAACATTAGAAAGTTGAATTAATTATAAAATTGCAATAATAACTGCGTGATAAAATATTTTTAATTTCACAGTTGTGGTGCAAGGTCGTTTAAGTAGAGAAAATAGTAATTTAAGGGAAGTTTCTTTCTTTCTCTTTGCTTGATCGCATTACCCTATATTTGTCACAAATGTGGCAGTAAAATGAACATGTTGTTTTAGCAATTGAGCTTTACTCAACTTCTCTGTCAGAGAATTTTCTCTTAATTGGAAAAGTACAATCAGGTGTTATTCATCATTCCTGACCCCTTTCATCGATGGGAAAATAAAATTGCTCGGAAATTCTTCTTAGAATATATGAATTGTTAAGGAGAATCTGATTAAAACATTTGAAAAATGCAGCGCTTTCATCTGCATTAAACATATTTACAGTATGGTGGAGCATGTTGTAGTTTTGCGCGCCTGGATTCAATCAAATTTATCAGAAATATACTATGTTAAACTCACACACATATATAGTCAATATTCCGCTTTTGGCGTATAATTTTCAATTGTATCAATGGAACTAAACGATCTCCCGTTACAGCTTTATGAATATTCTGCTCATCAAAAGATATGCCGTTTTTTAAAGTCATTTTTATGATAGACTATTTAAAAGGAAAACCAAAATAAGGTTGAAGGATTAAGTCTCCATTATACAAAGAGACCTGTCCCCGGTCTGCAGGAGACTTAAATCCGGGGGGGGGGGAGTGATTTTATAAGTGGTTTAAATGCAAGTCAAATATTCATTATTACAGCCTGGATCATATTTACTAATTTCAAATAAATAAATAAATAAATAAACATTGTTCGTGTCAAATTTAGAAAAAAATAAACAAAAGACAAACAATAGCATTTTTGTCGCCTTTGAACCATTCTGGTAATCCTTACATCACGTCAATTTTTTTAGTACATTCGATTTTCAAAAAATAACTAGAATACTTGTTTTAGTGAAGGCGCGTAATTTTACAGTTATCGTGTAAGAAAAAAATATGAACTCAGTCATCAAAAAACCATGTAAACCACAAAGGTATGCTATTTATCGAAAAAAGTAAACAACAAACAGTACATTATAACTGAACCACAGAAGTATGGCGGATAAACTGGTGGCGAAATCAGAACACTTCATTTCGTAGCACGTATGATCAACGAGGTTGAAAGAGTTACAATAACTTAACTGCTTGAGCGTTCTTGCTGATCCTACCTGTTACCAAATGAAGTGATCTGTTTCCACATCTAGTTCCACTTCGTGGCACAACTACAACATAACTGGACAAAAGAAAAAAGGTTGCAAAAACTGAATTTCTATGTGAAGCACATAAAAGCAAAAATGTGTGAAAGTGTCGAAAATCATTTTTTTAAATATATAAACTAGTTCAATTGATAGTAGATCATTGATAGATAATACAATTGGCGATAATTAGTAAAATTGGTAAAATAATCTCTCATCTTTGTCGGGGCCAGAGATGGAAAAACTAGACCTTGAAGCTACTTAAGGATTTCTAAAAACTTTTCCATTTCATTGCAGCAATTGCCATTTCTCTCCCTAGATGATACGGTTGATTAATGTTCTTTTTTTTTCATTTTCTTTTTAAAAATTTCCGAAATTGAGTATGCATCTCCAGCAAGGATGATCACATACTCCACCAGTAAATATTAGCAATTGTAAGCTTTTAGCACGAGCAATGGAGGTAATTTTTTGTACTTCCTATTTGAAAACTAATATTTTGACTTAAATGTGTTATTTTTTGTCGCGATTAACGCAACCGGTAAAAAATTCACTGAAATTCAATGGTGCTTTTCCTTTTTAACCAATTGTATGTTCGTTGTTTTATTTATTTTTCTATTTTAGATAGAGGGTATTTTAATGTAGTGTGAAAAATTGAAAGTCATGCATTTTCAAAGGGAAGGCCTGCATTCTCACCTGTAACTTAACTATTATTAATTTTAAAAATATAAACTTAGCACCATACGTTCAGTTTTTTGACTAGAAAATCTTAATTTTTAGAGAAAAAAATGCAGATATTAAATGTGCAAAATTTTCAAGATTCATTCTCTAAACAAGCTGGCCGTCTGATAGCGGTAAATGCGTATATGTTACAGAATAAAGCTGCCAATCTAAGACTTAAATATGTTTTCCAGAAGGCTACAGACATAAATCTATTTTTAACAAAACTCAAACAAAAAATTTCGAGCATAAAATTAGATACGCATTGGTTTCTTTATTAGCTTTTACGTAATATTTTCGTCCTAAAATTGCACTCGAGCAGAATATTCTTTAAATTAAAAGATATTTTTTTTCTTAAAAGTGGAGACCTGTCTTATAATTCTTGTGCAAGTCTTCTGTTTGTGTTCATGTTTAAACTACACCATAACAATGCTAGCCTTTGCCTGGAACGTAATTTAATATTCCTCAATTGCACATAATCGGTGTTACAACTACCGATAGGTTTATAATCATTAGTTATAAACTATTCTGAATTGATGACAGCTACTAGGATGAAACTGAGCATCTGCCTATTGAAATTGCATTACATTTCTGCGTCCAGTAAGCACCTGTTCTGTTTATCGATATTCGAAATAGTTCGTACTGTCTACTGCTAGTTATTAAGTTTAATTTCGATGGACATGTTGATTATTCATGCTATAATTCGAACTATGCGCTATTATTTCTTTGTGAAAACTATTACGGAAGCTATTCCTCAATATTAAGTGCATTGTACATAAGATGTGTAAAATGATTTATTATGACTCGATCAATTACTTATGAGTTCAATGTAAACTGTAATTAAGTAGGTATAGAGAGTAATTACAATTAAGAGTTTAACTAAAATTTATTGATAAAAATATTTCTGAAAAAAAAAATTGGATTTTAAATTTATAATGTTTTTAATGTGTCTTTTTCATCCAGCTTTGTTAACCCCTTTTTTTGTCGGGACCCTCTTTTTTTTCAGTGTTTTCAGTTGGCTGAAAAAACAACTAAATAAAAATCGGTGGCTTCAAACTAAGCCACAGTGATTCGAAGAAAGAAAGGTAAAGGTAAACATGATTAATAAGCACTGACGGCGGGAAATATTTGTAGCACTAGTAGTAAGAATAGATTGTTTACATTTATAGACGGAACTCCCTTTCATTTTTAGCATTTAATTGCTTACATCTGCAAACAAACGTCACTAGTCAAGTTTTCAGATAAATGCAGTTATACACAATTTTTGCCGCATTTCCAGCACCAGAGGAGACATTTGCTTCCTCAATGATATTTACAACAAAAAAAATGAGATTTTAAAGTAAATTTTACTGTAAGTGGAATGTCTTGATTCAAAAGTTTGACCTTTTTAACCTAAATGCATTAGTGATAAATCTAGTGCCCTCTACAAAATTTTGAAGCAATGTTTCTCACCGAAGCCGAAATTGACACACTAGCATCCTCCTGTCAGACGGAGTGAGCCAAGTCAGGAGTAGTTGCTTTGATATAGAGGTTGAGGTATAGAATGAATCATGCTTTTATGCAGTGTGATCTATTTATACTTATACACCCAAACCAGTTTTTATGTGGTGGATACGGACCGCATAAAAAAATTGTTCGAAACATCACGAGTAGCTACAAAAAGTTGTTTTTGCTACAAAGTTAAAAAATATTTTTTTATGCGGTGGATAGGGATAGGGACCGCATAAAGAAGTCTCTATAGAAAATAACCCAAAAAGTTATCTTTAAACGAAATCAAAATAAACCAAGTGATGATAATTTTGCCGACTCCCGAAAAGTTTCCCGAATAAAGAAGTTTTGGGGTGATCACAGTGACTTCCCATCGCGGGATGCCGCAGTCGTCACTTTAAGATACTACCTCGCACTCGTTTTATAAATAATTTCCGCTCGTTTTATAAATAATTTTCATACACCTCGCAAAAAAAAAAAAATAAATAAATAAATAATAAAAAAATAATCGCGGAAAAACAAATCGCGCAAAATAAAATCGCACAAAAAAAGACCGCACAAAAACCGGTTTGCGTGTGCTACAAACTACCAAACAAATAAAAATATTCGAATCAATAGCCTACAAATATTTCTTTAACATTGAATGTGCCCGCTTTTTCTAGAACCTGAGTGGAAATTTGTCTTCTCTAAAGTTACTTAACTGGCAATCAGGCATGAGTTCAGGCATGAAATTTCATCACAAGTGACATCTCTGAAAGCAAATATATATATATATATATATATATATATATATATATATATATATATATAAAAGAAAGACGTATTAGTTACAATATTTATAACTCAAGAACGGTTGAACCGATTTATCTGAAAATTTGTGAGGAGGTAGTTTTAGAACCAGGAGACGGATATAGGATAGATTTATCCTGTTCGACCGCGTTCCCGAAATACTTGTAATTGCAAATTAAATTTTTAATCAATTGTTTAGTTATATTAATTCCTAATAGATGGAGGGGTGAGTTAACTCGAGAGGGCGTTGGCCGACAATGTCGATAGCTACGCTAGTGTAAGACTGTTGTGGTCAGCGAACTGATTTTTAAATGCTTTTTTTTCCGATATTCAAGTACATAATTTGATTTTTAGGATTTTTCTATTGGGTTTATTTTTCCTTATTTCTAGAACGTTTGTTTTTGTTCTTATAGTTAAAGATAATTACTTATCTAGGTAAATAATTTAATTTGACGTATTATTCAATTGTGTAGTTCTTTGTAACGTTTTTATAATAGTATTGTTTATTTGGCGAAGTATTTTAAATTGCCGAAAAAAAACCATTTCACTCGCTAAAGGGCAGGGGCTACGGTAGTGTGGTTGCTTGGCGCGTCAAGCGATGAACCATACAGTTGAAGGATTATTTTGAGTTTTAAAGCTAATGTTAATCTCTTTATGTATTTTGGCGAATAGTTTTAAATTTCAAAGATTCTCTAAGAGGTTTTTGAAAATGTGTATACGCATTTTAGTTGAAGAAAAATTATCATTTCACATCAGAAGGATGGAAGGGATATTGGCTTTTTTTTATTCAACGGACTTCCTTTAAATTCTTAGTACGGACATCGCCGTGCGGGTACTGCTAGTATATGATAGTTTTTACTGTCAAAGTTTGAGAATAATTTTTATCTTGTTCGAAATTGTAACATTTTGACTTATCTTTTTTAATACTTTGAAAAAAGTTCGAAAAACGAGGCTTTGTAAAAGGCTCTTTGTTTTGTATTTCAAAAAGCTTTTGTTCGCATTTATTAAGTCACCTGAGTATATTTACGAAATGTATGCTATTGTTTATCCATCAAACATAAAAAAGCATGGACAAATTTAACAAGGAAAACAGATAAAAAATGTATGGTTAGAATTACTTTTCTTAAATTTATGTTTGCGCAAGAAATATCTATTCCTCTGCGTTGATCTTTTGTTATGCAGCGCAGCTGTACTAACGTTATTTTGTCTTCGCATGTCGCCTAGGGGATGTTTGGTCTTCAGAATCGCACTGAATTCTCAAGCACACCCATGGGGTTGGTTCTATGCACTTTGAAAATCGCTGCATTAGATTGTGTGGACATTTTTCAATTTTCTATAGGATTTTTTTTTTCTAAGCGAAAAATATTTTTTGCGACATTTAAAAGAGCACAAAATCAAACACTGCTTTTAACTCGGAAATTATAATTTCTAAAATAGTGCTTAGTAATGACATGCACGTTGTAGCCTGTATAAGTGATATACCTTTTTAATTTTAAAGTAACTTGGATATGTATGCAATACAATAAACCTTCGCCTTTTAAAATTCATTATTTTCTAAGCGGAAAAAGATGTCTATAACAAACAATTTACATACTCACGTGCAATAAAACGATGTTCAGAGATATTTAAAGGATGTTTAAAAACAAATATACCCTTAACTTTAAAATTGCAAAACTATGAAAACGGTTGAAACAAAAAACTGAATCAAATTGAATGTTTTACACAGAGGTTCGTATTTCTCATGCTTTGATTTTTATAAATATTTTTAAGATTGAACATTAGACAACGCTGCAAACACAATGGTGTTTTCTGAATAATTTATGAAAGTGGATGTTAGTGTGCGAAAGTGTTCTTTAGTGAACATAAGTCAAATCTCAATACGAGTTCTTCAATACGGTCACATTTCACTAATGTATAGTGATGAAACAGAAGGGCTAAGTTCAGTCTTTCCTTGCGATTTCTGTGAGGTAGTTGCATTCGTTTCAGTATAGATGAGTCACTTCAAAGTTTATCTTTCGTTTGTTTCTGCTGTGAAAGGTACCAAAACCTCTGTAACAGGTCGTCAACTCTGCTCCATAGACACACTTTTAAACACTTATTTAAATAAACCTTGTTCTTTGTTTTCAACCCATTTCAGCCTCCACTCTTGAAATTATTTTAAAAAACCAGTGCTTAGTAAAATGTGTAAAGTTGACCATTCTTGCGGGTTAACCACCTAAGTTAGCGGCATTTGCAGGTACATAATTAATTCATATATATATATATATTTATAACCAGCCACTTTAAAGTATACACTTTGTCTAACCTGATCACCAAAATACTGCACAGGTAGTGATTAATTTATGTTGGTTTTAATTCAAAAGAAATTCCAACCCTGGCTATTCAACATACCACTTATTTCACTTTTCTGCCTCTAACTATTCCACTGTTTGTGATTTCAAGTTTGAAAAGTCCTTTCTAAAACACACTGCATGTGATACGACCATGTCTAGAAAATCATGTGTAGTAACACCTCATTTACAGTGTGTTTTAAGTGTAGTAGAAGCATGATGCTTCTGAACTGAAAACCAACTAAGAACATAGCAACAGCTTGTATGCCATACAAACATGCTTTAACACATGTTTACCAATTTGATTTTTGTTATATACAGGATCTTTTGCCTTGGTATAGTTGCTGATTTATTTGCTACGGACGTATTCAAATCGAAATAAGATTAGTATATAATGTAATTCTACCAACTGAACGCAAATATTTTTGTGTTGCCATTTTTATTTTTGAAAATTTGCAACTTTGTATTTGTATAGTTAGGGTGTGCAGGTTTTGCATGAAAAGAATGTTGTTTCAGAACTGACTTCACAATCTGCGTGTAACCGCGGCTTAAATGCAATTTAACAGTCAAAGAGCCCAAGAAAAAGATGTGCTTTTTGAAATCTTTGCTACTTTACGAAAAATCCTTTATGGTATTTGTCTGACAAAAAAATAATGTTATCTCTCTGTTTTTCTGATGATAAGGTGGGAGAAGAAACAAAATCAAAAAAAAAAGTGACAAATTTATGTAGAGAAGATTTCTCGACCCATTAGAAAAGATACATTTCATCGAAGGAAGTCAACTTCTTTCGCATCGATGAAGTGTGTTCACTGAATGGTAAGTTTTGTACAATGATTCCATGGTTGTTTAATTAGTTATTTTCTTATATCACGCACTTGATGCCTGTTATTTTGTTACTTTGTCTGTGTTTTCTAGACTCAAAAATTGGTGATAGTTTGCCCAACGAAAATCCTTTTTTATGAGGCAATAAACTTTCATTCCAAGACACGAAAAATAGGGTCTTAATGCTTAGAGCAGTAAACCATATAGCTGAAAGAGCGGTAAAAGTGACGCAGGACGTTCATAAGGTAAATAAATACCTTTGTGCTAAAAAGTAAAATAAGAATCAACAACGTCAAACAGCACAAATTGCAGATTACTGTAGACACGTGTTTCGACGTTATAAGAAACGTCTTTTTTGAATTCAAAAGAAATGAGCTTACGGATAATAAGACATCACACAAAAGTCAAGAGAAATATAAACAAACTCCTTAAAAGATAAAAATAGAGGATAAACCAAACACCAATGAGAAAATTATAGGAACAGCTGAGGATTAAAAAAAAAAACATATTTGTTACGCTGCGTACAAGAGCACCGGAAAATTTATCCTAACTGTAAAAAGTATACATACAAACACCAATATGTACAGTAATGTTTATTGCATTGTACTACTGTTGTAAATATCTGCTTTAGCTAAATTGCTATCTTAAGTAGCAAAGAAATTAGCATTTTGCAATATTTCCACTGTAGTTGCCATACGCCCAACTTTGACCTCAGGTGGCCATGTTTCCCGTTATTCTATTGCATTATATTTTTTAAATATTTCTGATGTAAGATAGATATGGAGGGTGTGAGTATTCGATCATGCAATTTTTTTCGCTCTCACATCTTGGGAGACAAGTAATATTCTCTAGAGTAACAAAATCCCTATTTATTTAACATTTGCTGTCAGACTACCCAGTTGTGCTATTGCAGGAGTAAAAAGAAAGGAAGTATTCATAAACTATATATATTGTCTTTTTTCGCAGAGCAAGCTTCTGCTTCTGTTCAAAACTATCACCTAATAATCCTACCCATCCTTTTTACACGTTACTTTTTTTTTTTTGCAAACGTCAAAGCAGGATCTCTTCAAAAACCAAATCAGCGCGCAAAATTATCATCCGCGCGCCCATTGAGCATCGAAAATATTTAGTACTCTTTCCACCAACAGCGTTAGGGACAGAACTAAATAAATAAAATAATAGATTCCTCGCCTTTCCCGCTGCAGTAGCAACTATCGATTTTTAATTCTCTTCAGGCAAGTTTGGAAGGATATGTGATCTTTCCCCTTCTACCATATACCTGTTAGGATGGGATGCCGTGATTGGACGCGGAGCACTAAACTGTCAGGAATACTTAGCACCTCCATCTAGGGCTTCGTTTCTTATGCGGTAGGCAGCAACACATTTTTCAGTTACCATCTTCCCAGCATTAAGTTGAGATGGTTATTCAATAAGTCGACTTGGCTCATTCTCCTTGAAGGAATGATAGATTGTTACAAAGGATACTCTCTCTAATAAAATTTTTAAATGTATTTTACTGTAAAAGATAGACGGCCGGCGTTTTAAAATATTTCTTTCTTTTTTTTCATTAAAAGTTGAAAAACACTTTTGGTTTTTAAAATTATTTTAAACTTTAGTCGGAATAAAAATATTTTGTGTCGTTTTATTTCTTGTTAGTATTATATCACACTAAACAGTCATTCTCTACCTTACAAAAACCTTAATTTTTAATATAATTTTTAAAACAAACCTTAATTATTAATTTAATTTTAAAAAAGACTTAATTCTTAATTTTATTTAAAAAAAAGCATTCTCATAAACTTACTTGATTGTTCATATAATGAATTGCAATAATTAAGTTTCGTTCATTAGTTAGTTTAAAATATGTTTTCACGTAAAAAAGACTAAAAAAACTACATGCAGCACCAGCTAAAACAAAGCAGTTGTCACCACAAAAGCAAAAAAAAAAAAAAAAAACTTTCTCAGTGTTATAAAAATTCGCTCAAGTGGTAGGACTGGCACTGCCATTACTTAAGAAAATTTTAAAGATATTTTTCTTGAAATAATCTTCGTAAATTATATTATGTCCCGTATTGATTAAATATGATTTGAAATTTTCGATTTCTCGAAAAATTTAGAAAACATGTCAATATGATATTACACCTCCGAAACAAGTGAAAATGGTTGTTTAAAATTTCGTTTAATATTTGCTCTCTTTTCGATATTTGTAAAAGAAAAATAATAAGCCTCTTAAAATACCGTTGCAAAAGAAAAAAAAAAAAAACTTTGCACAAATGCTCCTTGCTCAATCCATAATTACCGCAAAACCGAAAGATTAAATTAGCCAACGAAAATGATGTTTTATAGTGACAATACGCCGGCAACTATATTTAGTAAAGAGAAAAAAGAAACTTAGATGGACCCGGCTGGTCAAAAATTTTACTGATTTCAAAAGTAAACCAAAAAGTTTTCTTTCGTAGAAAGTAAGGTGGAGGATCAGCAAAGACTTGAGGTAGTTTCGGAATAAATTAGCAACCATGTTTAGCAATTTGTATTAAGAAAATCAGATCTCACGATTATTAGCAAGCAGTAGGGGACCATTTTGTTACATTGCAATTGTTTCTGAGAGGACCTTTCTGTTTTTCAGTAACACAAAGCTTTTATTTTATTTGTATAACTCAACAAATATGTGGATAAACATTAATGATATCAATGACATGGACTGCTCATCGTTTTTTCCAACCGAAAATTCAATGGTAAGACGGTCGGAAACAACTAGCTCAAAAAATATTTAAAAAAAAAAAACAAGAGTCAATATTTTCCGCCTGTCAATATTTTACGCAGCATGAGGGCAAGTAGGGTATAAACTCTTATCAGAGGTAGTACGCAACTTGATACTTTCTCGGAAAACCGGATGTTTGAAGTAATTAGGTTAATGGAAACACAATAAATACTTGCATTTATAACGGTGTTTCTCAACCTAAAATGTAACTTATTAATTAAAAACTGTCTAATTACGGGATATCCTATACTTGTATATCTAAACAAATACAGCACATAATGTTTTTTCACAATCAATCAATCCTAGCCTGTTCTTCGTGTACTGTTAACTATTATACAAGTATGTTTAAAATTCTTACATTCTTATTTTTCCAGTGAGTTTTTTGTCTATATTTTTGGAACATGATGTACTGTGTATTTGATTGCAAAACAATCTTTGATGCGTTTTTCCAGACATGAAATAAAATGGATGTACATTAATCGCCAAATGCGCAATAACGGTGCCAAATAAATAAGCATGCATGCTCTATCTGAATCCCGTTTTTCTCACCTCTATTTGAGCAACTGAAAGTGAGTCTATTTAATGCTTTGCACATATGGATGTATTTCATCAAAGCAGAACTTGAACCACCCTTATAAAAGAAATGAATAAATACATTTGTGCGTAAAGAGTAAAAAAAAATAAATAAAACAAAGTAAAAAGACACTAATTTGCAGGAAACTGCATACTAGTGTTTCAGGGTTATAAGGGCTCTTGAAAGAAGTTTTTTCACCCATAAGTTTACTTTTTTTTTCAATCGCAAAAAGATGTTCCTTTTGACCCCGAAACACTTTTATGCCTATTTTTGTTGTTTTTTGTTATTTTACACCATATTCACAGAATGCTTCTATCACCAAAAAAAAAAGAGAAGAAAACATCATCACTTGCTAACCAATAACGAAATATTTGTGCTTGAAAATTAAAATGAATGAAAAACCAACGTTTTGATGCACAAAAATTGCAAGTAACTTCAGGCACGTGTTTAGGTGTTACAGGGCACACCTTTTTCAATGTGAGCTTTTGGATGAAAATTACACTTCTTTGCATTTAATAAAAAGTTTCTTGTAACACCAAAACACTTGTCTGCAGTAATTTGCAATTTTTGTGCATCAAATCGTTGGTTATTCATTCTTTAAATCATTCCTTAGTGTTCAAAAACCACCAATAAGATAGCTATAAAACTGTATTCCTCCAAAATATCTTCGGATGGATGTAACATTTTGGTGTAGGCTACTTTTTTGCAACTTCCAATATATAAATATCCTGATCGAAGAAAAGCTTCAAAAACCGTGGTGACTACAAAATAGTAATGTGCTGTAGTAGAGTTAACTGCATTGTGATATTCATTGCTTTTGATTCAAGTAATGAAAGTATCCACTGCTATTCAAACTACCTTCTGAATTCCAGTTGTATTTGTTGGAACCCATTTGCATTTCGCTACTTTCAGAACTTTAACGGATTCAAGCAGTGACTATGAGCCATTTTTTGGTTTTTGTAAAAAGCTCTAGTAGCCTGATTTAAAAGTCTTATAATCGTGTTACATAAATCTTACTGAACTTGTAAAAGCAAAGGTATATTTGTCTGTTTGTCTCACTATATAGACAACTGAGAGCTAGGTATCGAGTCGGGTACAAGAATTGTGGACATTTTAATGATCTCATTTAGCCGAGTATCACCTTCCTACGGGTTTAGTTTACTGAGATCTTAAGTAAAAATGCAATTAGCATATTTTCATGAACTAATTAAGGAAAATATACTTGCATTTTCAAACCATTTAATATCTATAAAAGGAACGGAAAGGGCATAGTGTCAGCGCTTCGAGTTTCCATGCTGCTGATCCTGGTTTCATTCCCAGTTTCGGCACGATCAACTCAAAACCTCAGCTTTTCAATGGGTCGATGAAATGAGTACCAAGCGTGCATGGGAACTAAACACTTGGATTACCACGTTCGGCTGCGCACCTAACCGGAACATCTGCTCTTGCATCCCAGGCAATGATTTAGAAAATGTCGTGGAAGGATAAACATTTATATGAAAATTTAAAGGAGCAATTAGCAAAAAAAGTTCGTTTGGGGTCAAAATGACCCCTTCTGTAATTCTAGTGTTAATCATTCATTAGGGGCGATAGTAATGAATAAATGCATAAAATAATCATATTCTATTTTACCTTTCGTGAGTTCGTTTTAGCTAATGTACGAGATGACTGCAACTCGGGGGTGTTTCGAAACTGTTAAAACTTGAGCCCCCCCCCCTTTCCATCAAAGTTGTTCTGTCCCCTTCACTATTCGTTCTTTTGTGATTTCATACCTGCTATCCTCATATTACAGCTTATTTGATGGTTTAGAAAAACAATAGCATATTTTATGTAGAGTAGGTTTTGCCCTAAAACATATTTGATTGTTAAAATCCTTTCATATGATTATTGATAGTTTTACTACATTTAAGAAACCGTTCATAAGTATCAAACAATAGATATGTTTAAAGGTAGCAATAACTAGAAAAAAGTAGGTTTAAAATATAACATTAGCACGGTTTTTGCAATACATTAATACAATACTTATGCGATGGGCAGAGAAGTTTTAAGTGCAAATTTTTTCAAACCGTGGGGTCTGATAAAAATACTGTGAATTTCCAAGGGACTGGGCTAGAAAACGTAAAATACGGGAAATACATAGCAGCATAACAGATGATGGGATCCAATGTAAAAACATCAAATGCAGGAAAAACGTAGATTCGATGTACGTAAAATAGGAGTTTCCCTGCATATCTCAGTCTAAAGCCTGGGCGCTCAAGCACAAATGCTAAAGCAATGACGTTTTGTTGATTGTTATTTTCGACACCAATTTGACATTTTTTTTTTTTTTTTGGTAACCGTTCCATGCCCTCTTACAATAATTCTATTGCCCTCTAAGGATGCGCGCCTACGATTGGAATCCACTGTTCTAGCTGGTTAAAAGCAAAAAAATAGTGAAGAGAAAGGAGGAAAATAACAAATCCAATTTCGGTCAAAGTGCTTGAAAAATAAGTAGTTATTTGCTTCTACATAAAATACAGTCAATTGTTGTAAAGATAGCAAAAGGTCATCCGAGTCAAACAGCGATTTAACCAGCAGCTTGCTTTGTAACCCAAGTTCCAGCTCTCGTGATACCGAAGATCCAATTAGAAGAAAATGGTCCAGTTACATTATCATTACTGACAGGTTCGTATTTCTCATCTCTGATAAGATCCGAAGTATTTGAACCGAAGCTAAGGAAAATGGATTTCCATCTGTTCTAGGGTCTTTAATTCCTCATTTCTTCTCTACTAAGAAGACAGTCTATGTACTGCTGCGATAATAGTTCTTCCATTTCGACATGTTTCATTACTACTGTAATGCTTTTGCAATATATCTTGAAAGAATGGGGGTGTTCAACAAATTGCCTTTTTTTCATGTTTCAGCAAAATAGTATATTTTATTCAATTGTTTATACAATATTATGTCAAAGCAGTTTATTGGATTAGTAGGATTCCCATATGTTCTAGGGTCTTCAATTCATCATTTCTTCTCAACTAAGAAGACAGTCTATGTACTGTTGCGATAACACTTCTTCCAATTTGATATGTTTCATTACTACTTTAATGCTTTTGAAATATATCTTGAAAGAATGGGCGTGTTCAACAAATTACCTTTTTTCCTTTTTTTCCATGCTTCAGGAAAATAGTATATTTTATTCAATAGTTTATACAATATTATGTCAAAACAGTTTATTGGATTAGTAGGATTTCCATCTGTTCTAGGGTCTTCAATTCATCATTTCTTCTCTACTAAGAAGACAGTCTATGTACTGTTGCGATAACACTTCTTCCAATTTGATATGTTTCATTACTACTTTAATGCTTTTGAAATATATCTTGAAAGAATGGGTGTGTTCAACATATTACCTTTTTTTCCATGTTTCAGCAAAATAGTATATTTTATTCAAGAGTTTATACAATATTATGTCAAAACAGTTTATTGGATTAGAAGGATTTCCATCTGTTCTAGGGTCTTCAATTCATCATTTCTTCTCTACTAAGAAGATAGTCTATGTATTGTTGCGATAACACTTCTTCCAATTTGATATGTTTCATTACTACTGTGATGCTTTTGCAATATATATTGGGGTGTTCAACAGATTGCTTTTTTTTTCATATTTCTACAAAAAAAGTATATTCAATTTGCTTCTACTATAATATGTCAAAACAATTTATGAGATTTAATTATGTCCATCAATAAATTACCATACAATATTAAACATATTAAGAAACTTTTATGTTTCTAAAAATTTCTTAATACACCCCTAATTTACAGCAACGTATATCTCCTGCACTCTTGGTAACAGTAAAAAAAGCTGTAACTTATAGTAAGAAAATAATTTTATTGTTTGGAAACTATTAAAAGCTACCTTTAGAGCTAGATTTTCGAAAGTTTTTTCAATTACTTATATTAATTTGAAAAAAATATTTTGTTGCATAAAGAATGATGTTAAAAATGATTAAAATTTATAAAACATTTGGTTCTTATCTAACTTTAAAATGGCAATACATCGACAATACCAAAGTACAGAAGATAACATAAGGGAATGAAAAAACCATTGACATTCCTATATTCCGAACAATATACAGAATGATTTTTTAATCAAACGTCACTAAGCAAAATTAAATTTCATTTTAAACGTAAAACAACTATTTAATTGCACGTTACTATGAACATAAAAAAGAAAAATTAGTAGTAAATTTAAAAATTAAAATCCCTAGGTTTGTTAAATAAGATCAAAAACAATGCATTAGTTATGAAATTTTCCGTACAAGTGATTGTATTTAGCGTCATTTAACCTTTGATAAATTCAACGCCATTTTAACTCAGTTAATGAATTCCAATATTTGATTCCCTTTGAAAATCATACTAAGTTGCTAAGGTGTTTAACATTGCTCAAAATAATTCAACTGCTTTAATTCTTACAAATGAGTGTTTATTTAGCTGTTCATAATCCAGTATTTAAATATTTAGTTTGAGCATCAAGGGAGAAAATACTTAGCATTTAATTCTTTAATGCAAAATTGCATAAGCGGTGGACAGGAAATTTTAAAGATGATCATTATTTTTCCGGCGAAGAGATGTGCTTCATTCTTTTGCACTCTCCCTTATTAAGTGAAGGAAAGTCTACCGTTTTTTTTTTGCAGCAATAATATTATTCTGTATTCGAATAATGTCACACAAATACTTCTGTTTTTGGATTTAAAGTTTGCACTTCTAGATAATTGGTGCTTTGTTATGAAAGCAAAAAAAAAAAAAATCTATTTTATAATACACAAAAATTTCTGTAAGAGGCGCCTTATATGTCGAGTTTTAAATTTATAACATGAGTTAAGATGAATGTTTTGTAATACAGTGTAAGTGATATAGTATACAGTAACATTATTTTGTAATCGAATAATGTCTTGCAAATACTTTTGTTCTGAAATTTAAAGTTTGCACTTCTATATAATTAGTGCTTTGTTACAAAAGAAAAAAATATTTTACACAAAAATTGCTATAATACTAATAAAATAGCCAGTACAAGAAAAGGGAAAATATTTTTTAAATTATTAGACTTACAATAAATGGGCAAACCTACAAAAACTGTTTATTAAAAAACAACCTTTTTTTACATAAAATGAGTTAATTGTTAATAAAAAAATAAATTATAAGGTTTATGTGTTAATAAATAATGATTAAATGTATGTTTCTTGATTATTACAACATACAAAGAAACCTTGGCACTCTGTCTAACTTTCGACTTGGGTAAACTTGTTTCCCACTTTGAAACAGTTCAGAAAACTAACGTATCTAAGAAAAATTTAAATCCTTCATAACAGTATTTCTCAACCTGGGAGGCATTTCCCCTGGAGGGGGGGGGGGTAAAATAGCTTAAAAAGAGCGTTAGTGTATACAAAATATTAAAATAAAAAAGTAAAACTAGCATTCATTTGCTTAATTTTGTGACCACACGTTCGACCTAATCGGAAATCTTTGTACGTCATTAGAATTCAGAGCTAAACTTATCATCCTTTCCAAGATTAAGCGATCCCTCTGATGATACAAAAATGCTCATTTGAAGAGATAAACGTAAAAAAGAAACTTGTATCATGTGTTTGATAGCATTTCAAATTGATTCCAGTCTCTAGATATTAGCTTATAGATATGGGAGCTTAAACTGATAAAAACGATTGATAGAATACGGGAAGTGACCCCCATTTTTTTGTTCTGGGTAAACTTTATTTTCGGTCAAACGGTAACGTCAGAAAATATTCTTAAAAACAAACTTAATTCGGTTTCTTCAGTTAATCTATTATCCTTTTTAAAATGCATCACCTAAAGTTGCTCAATGCAATCAAAAATTATTAGCATGAACACTGTTAGAGTGAGCGTTTCATATTTAACTACGCTCACGCGTCCGCAAAAAATTACAACTTTTTTTAGCATCTGTAGTGGAAAAATTATTGTTCAATAAATTTCCAATCGTGAAATGTTTTTTTTTCTTTTATTAAAGAAACCTAAAGAACAATAAAAAGAAAGAAAAAGAAGGGAAAAAGAGAAACAAAGTTTAATTTCTAGAGGATTAGGTTAAAAGAATGCATCATTAAAAAGTAATGATAATCCCAAAGGGCAAATTAATGGTTGATATGTATTTTTATTTTAAAATAAAAGCAGTGGGCAAAAAAAAAAAAAAAAAAAAAAACATGTTTTATCCTCTTTATTAATTATGAAAATTGGCAAAAGGGAAGTCCACAGAGAGGAACTAATAAGCTTTAAAAAATTGTTAAAGTATTTCTTTTCCGTTTTAAATAATTCTAAAGTACAGAAATATTTTATAAGAAGAGCTTGCTGAAAATTGGAAAAGGCGAAAAATTAAACAACGTAAAATTAGTTTTCAACACATCTAAATAGTTTTCGAAATAGAAGAAAACCGATATTACATTGAAAATTAGAAGTCAATTTACAAACAATATTGAGTTGAATAAAGTGTTTCTCTGAAAAACTTGTTTCTTGGTTTTTTTTAATTGTATTTACGAGTAAAACATGTCCATCAGTTTTGTAAAATCTATTGGTGAAATAAGCATCAACAAACACAAACATTCACTCACTGATAAAACATTTCACTACATTTCAACCACATTTTGATATGATTTTACTCTTCATAATTTTGTCAAAAACACAAGCTCATACATTAAATCGGCGAGGAAGAAGAATAACCCAGGAAAACTTTCAGAAGAATAATATCAGCAATATTTCAATAACAATCAACTAAACAAAACTAACTTTGAGCAACATTTTCAAGGTGATTGCTTGACATTAAATTCACAGAATGAACAAAGCTAGAGTGATAAGTAGAGTGATGCTAAGTAGACCAGATACCTTTCGGTTTCAACTCAAAAATAAATTATCATGTCAGTTTGGGTGATATTTTAGAACTTATTTTTTAGCTTTCAACATTTAATTGAACCTAACTCATGTGGGACATCATAAAGTTAAAAAAAAAAAAAAACAATAGGCATGCAGTGCACGAATAAATGATTTAACTGATAAATATACACTATATTTTCATCTAATGTGATGGCTAAAAAACTATTTGAATTAGCTTGACTCCCAATGATCGATCTGTAAAAAAATAAGTATCAGAAAAAACCTTTTGACACATTTCTTCTGTTTTTTTTTAACCATTAGATTTTCATTTAATGAATTTCTTGATATATTTTATTACGTGAGGCTAGAAAAGTCAAGTAATCGTTATGAAACACTAAAAAAAGCCTAATTATATTAAACATTGATTTGATACTGATCACTTATTTTTATTTCCGAAAATTACTAAACTGTCGATTCATATTTAGATCACAAATTATGCTTAAAAGTAATAAAAATTATTAAATAAGAATAAAAACCCCGACTGCGTAAAAATAAAAAAAACTAAAAAGAAAAAAGTATAAGCCCTGTAGTTTAGAATGTTATTAAGTACTACTGAATAACTACACCGTTGAAATAGTTTTATAACCGTACGCAGATAAGACAAATCATAAATTCAAAAGCAGAATAGAAGGATCAACAGTCGAGGCCAATTCCTTTCTGATTTAAAGAACCCCGTAAAAATTGAATGAGCCCCGACTGTTGATCCTCCTATTCTGCTTTTGAATTTATGATTTGTCTTATCTGTGTACGGTTATAAAACTATTTGAACGGTGAAGTTATTCAGTAGTAATTAATAACATTCTAAACTACTGGGCTTTTGCATTTTTCTTTTTGGTTTTATTGGTTTTTACGCAGTCGGGTGTTTTGTTTTTATTTAATAATTTTTTATTTTACACTTTTTAGTTAATTTTCATTGACTTAGTTATTATGATTATAAGACGGTACATTTCGCAACCTTGTCATTTCAATAGTTTGTTTCTATCATGAGATTTATTAAGTAACTTGCGGTGGTCTAAACTACTGATAATTAGTCCCTCTAGGGACCTAACTCGGCTTAAAGCTTCATGTGCTTGACCTTCGGCAAAATTGCTCGAACTTAAGTCAACCACAGCACAGCTGTATAAACAGCCAGTATAACTCAAGATGACGCGAAATCGGAAACGTCGTCAGTCAAATCTTTCTTCCAAAACTAAAAAAGCCTCTCAAGAAAGTACACGTCGCGAAACTCAGTCCTTTGAATCAAGGCAAAAACAAATGCAACATGTTAAAAATGCATAAAAATCAAATTAGTAGACTCTCTTTCTTTTGGTGCTTATTGCACGGGTTTGTTTTGAGAACTACAATCTGAGTGTCTTGCCTTCGTTACGCATAATATATTTTTTATTAAAGTACAGAATACATATAAAGAACACATGAAAGAATTTACATCAGAAAGAGGGAAAAGTACATCCGGAGCAAGGGTGTCTTGACCCTTCGCCCTCCCGCCCGTGGGAGAAGCAATCGCTTAGACCACTCGATCAATGACACCCCAATTAGTAGACTTAGTAAACAAAAAATTTCAGGCAGCGAAAACTACCTGTATTTGTCGCACTCAGGTACCGCGCGACACTGCGCAACACCCAACGTGCGCCGATCCCAAACTGACAAAATATAGCAACTAATTGTTGATATGGTGAATTTTGATTACTGTCATGTATTTAGTGACACTCATATAACAATATCATTTATCGATTAAATTAATGGTTTGATTTACTTCCTAGTTTAAATTTAGCGTAAGAGCAGTGAAGATGACTGTAAACAATTGCATCGGTATAGAAATACTCAAACCTGATTTTGTGCCATGGATACAGACCGCATACCACATAAAAAAATGGCATGAACAAATCGTACAAAACTTCACCAGTAGCTATAAAAAATAGTTTAAGTAGCACAGTTAAAAAAATATTTATATATGTGGTGGATAGGGACCGCAAAAAAAAAAAAAAGTGCCCATGCAGAACTGCTTATTTAAACAAATTCAAGACACCGCAGCTACTCGGAATCGCGCAAAAACTTTTATAATCTGATTTATAAAATACAAATCCAAACATTATTTTTTTAAAAAATTCAGGAATGAAACTCCAAATTTTTAAGAATTATGATAACTTTGCCGAAAGGAACTCCAAATTTTGCCGAATGATAATAATTTTGCCGAATGGAAAAAAAATTTTGTCGACTGGAACTACTAACTCTAAATTTTTCCACAAATGATAACTTTAAAAACGATAATTTTTCCTAATAGAACTCCTAATTTCGTCGAATGAATATTTTGCCAAATGATAGTTTTGTCGAATATAACTCTAAATTTTGCCAAATGGTAATTGCGCGAGATAAAACTCCAAATTTTTTTGAACAATAATTTTGCCGAGTGCCCAAATTTTGCAAAATGGAACTGCAAATTTTGCCGGATAGAACTCCAATTTTTTTCCGAATGGCTTCAAGTTTCGCCGAATAATGATAATTTTGCCGGATGGAACTCCAAATTTCTCTGAGTTAGGATAATTTTGCGAAAAAGAGCTCCGAATTCTGCCGAATGATGATAATTTTGCGAACCGTCAGACAAAAAAATTTGCCGAAAAAGGAAATTTTGAGGCTGGCAAAGACCGCCCATGTCCAACCAACAGGCTGTCAACTCTTAAAAATACTACCTTCCTCCACCCCCCGCACTCCATTTTATAAATGATTTCTCCAATTGAGTCCCAATGTGATTGAAATTATCATTTTTTTCCGCACAAAAAAATTTCGCACAAACAAAAAGCACGAAAAAAGACTGCACAAAAACTGGTCTGAGTGTATGGGAGAAACTCATATCGGTTTATAAAAAGATAAGATGATAATCTAGAATTCACGTCTTTGAATAGCAAGCATACTTAAAGTGTATTATGAGTGTCAATACAACGCTAAATTTTAATGAATTGTATTTAGATTTAAACTATAGTTTGATCATTGTTTACTGCCAATAGTATTATGTATGATAATACTGAAACCATAGTTGTATAATTCCTTAGTGTATACGCGAATAGAAAGCTGAAGAGGACATGGGAAAACCCCGTCAGTCAAAAAAAAAACGCTGATTTTGAGAAAAACCCATTTAAATCTAAACTAACTTGCGGAGTTTTGACAAAAGATGATAGACAATTTGAAAAGTATGCTTCAGCAACCGCAAGACTGCATCATAATTTCGTTTTCCTTGTAAAAGCTGACTCACGGGGCTTTTCTCCTGTCCCCTTCAACAGTAAAAGTGACTTTTTCAAAGATTTCACTGCTTAATCTCAGGAGAATCTTCAGGATAATCAGGAAAATATTTAGTTTGAGTATTTTTTTCAGGAGTAGTATTCGTCTAACTTTTTGGTACTTAGTTTTAGCTACAATATAAGTATATTAGATTAATGTAAAACTATCTGCATTGGTTGATTGCATATAAGCAATTTTAAGATTCATGATTCGCCTACACTTTCATTGAAAAGATTGTACAAGTCCATGCATCTCAACTAGTAAACCCTGGTTATTATTTTCTTTATTTTTTACTCTTTCTTTGTTAGATTAAGAACTTTTTTCAAACTTATGACTTTAGTTGCGCTGTTTTCTGTCAAAAAATCCTAAATAACTATTTTCAAAGATCGAAGAAAATCAAAGAAATTCAGAATCGTAGAAAATCAAAGGAAGAAAATCAAAGAATTCTAGAGGTTTATGTTATAAAAATAAAAACTATCAAAAACATCACCGGCAGTAATTTTTTTACAGATACAGCAAATATTCTACACAGATAGACGCAGTTACTTTCTGAAAATATAATGCAGAGGCTGTCTATACGGAAACAAAAGAACTTAATAATATATTTCCAGCTGTGACATATTGCAGAATTTATCGCCTTTAAGTAACAATTTCACTTACTCATTTATTATACTCAAAAATATTGCAACTTAAAATAATTTAAAATCAAAATACTCTTTTGAGAATTGTTTGATAACTTAAACTAGCTTCAAGAATCGCGTAATCCATCATCTCTCTGTTAATTGTTCGTTGACTTCCGTAATAATAGACAGAATAAACTGATCATGATAAATATCAATAGCTCAGCCTTTAATCTAATTACCTTTCTGACTTGTAGGCGAAAACATCTATCCTAAGAGTCAGTGGAAGCTTTTAACAAAGCAAATAAAGTCAGCGTCATCCAAACAAGACGAGAGCTGTCTGTGCTTCTCGACCGGTATAAATGGTTGAAAATAGCCGAGGCTATGGTGATTATGTGTCACATTATGCAAATGCTCCGGGGGAATTTGCACGAAATGCTTAGATTTAAGGAAGCGTGCAGTATGAGATTTTGGAGCCATTGTTCAAATCTGAGGTATTTTGTAATAAGACGTTAAATTCTCTGGATTTTCACGAATTTAGATTATACGATAATACCTCACATTTTGTTAATCAGTTTTCTCTTTCAAAAATGGAAGTTTCTGTAAATAAATTTTACGGCTATATAAGTATAATTTATCTATCCTGTTATAAATGTACTGATAAATAAGTACTTTTTATGGTAACTTTAAGGGCATTAGAGCATACTTTGTCTGGATAATTATTTAACTCATATGTTATGCACATGCATGCCGTTTGTTTGCAAACTTTTTTCTCCAACGTCAGAGATTATATTTCATTAAATCGAAGATCTGTTGCTTAATGTTCGAAAACACTACTCTTTTTTTTCTTCGAAAAACACTACACACATATAACAGTTGCTGGCTTCAAAAAAAAAAAAAAAAACTGAAAAGCAATTATAGTATACTTTTTTTAAACCACACACAAAAGCCCTTTTTATTGGATTTAGTGCTTTTGTGTGTGGTTTAAAAAAAGTAATTGGATTTACTTTCACTTGCAAAAGAAAACAGTGTATTAATCTACACAGATGGTTCCTCTGACATTGACTGTAATAGAGGTGGCGCAGGAATTCCCATCATTTATCCGTCAGGAAATAATGTCAAGCTTAAAATACCCACTGGCCAAATCGCCTCAAACTTTACTAGCGAACTTGTTGCTATTAAAGAGGCTCTTGCTCATTGTCTTTCTTCCCCTACTCCTGAAGACCTAATAGATGAAATCGTGATTTTTTCCGACTCAAAATCAGCACTTGAAGCCATACGTAACGGTATGACAAGACTGACACAAGAAATTAATTTTTTTCTCCACTCACTCAAGACAACCTGCATTCTCCAGTGGATCCCAGCTCATGTCGGAATCGAGGGAAATGAGTGTGCAGATGCCCTTGCAAAGGAGGCTCGTGACCAAGACATACCACTAACAGTCACCTTCAAAGACGTTAATGCTGTAGCCAGGCGAAGGATCTATAATCAGCTTTTCAGCAAGGCAACAATCCCTAACCTCCACTGCCCAAGAAACATCTCTTCTACAATAGCTAGGCTACGTACTGGACATTTCAAGGGCATGAAGATTCTACAAAATAATATTAAATCATATCCCATCTGCAAGCACTGTCCCTATTCACAACTAACCCCGGACCATGTCTTTAATTGCCAGGCCATTATTCGCTCCCTCCTCCAACTTGGAGCACCACCACATGAAATCCTTTACAGTCATCGGGCTCCAGAATTGGCGGATCTTGTTTTTAAGACTTTTGGAGCCATTTAAACCTTTCGCACTCTGCACTTCTTTGGACACGACAACAACAACAACAACATTGGATTTACTTCTGGTACGTTTAACAACAACAACGCTATCAAAGATAAAATAATGAGTTATAGAATTTTTGTAATTTGCAAATCAGAAACAGAAAAAAGAAATAAGTAAATTAAAAAAAACTGAGACTCTCGAATGTAGGTTTGGTCTAGTGGACACGAAAAAATGATATTGCTAAGACAAAGAAGACAAGGTATCATGCCCCGAGAGGTAAAACATCCCATTAAATGTATTTCGCAATTTCAGTAACAGAGTTCGCCAGTGTAGAATTTTTTCAAGAGCATTTGTATAGAAATACGTTTTACGCATACACTACAGCCATTTAAAGTGAATTTTAGAGGTAATTACATTTTTATAGCGAAGTGTAAGATGAAAGTGACACTTTTTAACTCTTGATCTAAGTTAGTACTACTTTTAAAAACTTTTATTTAAGTATTCAGCGTTGTAATATCCTGTTAAATTATTCGCTTTTTTTAAGTAAGAGAACATCATAAAAAATGCTATTCTCATTGATTTCAGCTTTTTTGGCATGCTATTTGAACAAGAGGATCCGGGGAGATTAAGCGAAAAAAAAAGGGTTATATGCCTCATCTGATTGCAGTATATTTGCTCCACTGATAACTAAACATGGTGAAATGCTCCACATTTAGAGTCATTTGCTTGTGTATAAATGCATCCTAGAATCACTTTTATTTACTTTACCTCGGAAGAAAAATGTAAGATAGCAACGTATTATTCAGGTACTTGATGCATTTGGAGGTTTTAATTTTCAAATGCAAAATGTTTTGAGTATATTTAGTCTGAAAATATACTCAAAAGTTTACAAAAGTTTTTGTACACTTAAAAAACATTTTGTAAAAAAGTTTACAAAATGTTTAAAAAACTGAAAAATACGATGAAAATGTCATGAGATTTGAAAATTTTATGAAATTTTCTGGGAGTGAATGCAGAGCATTATTGTTTTCTTTTTTTTTTTTCTTTTCTATGAAACACAAAATTCAGCTTAAACCGTTGCTTCAAATTATCATATTTCCCAAGCTGTGGGTCACGACCTCAAGTGTGTTATCAACATTGCTCTTACTTTCGAACTGCATAACACAGTAATGCCTCAAAGTTACGCGTTGGCGGTACCGAGAAAGTAGTACGTAAAATGAGGTACTATAACAACTCTACAATAGAAAATGCTTTATTTTTTGTTTTCAAAACCTAACAGTTATGATTAGGTTGACTAAACAGTTTGTTTTTACTTAGCAATTAGCCCTATGTATTTAGCTTAGCCTATAAAATGCCCTTTAGTTAAATATTTTAAATGTTCTTATTTTTAGTGTTTTGAGATAAATAAAACATTTCAATTTGAAAAAAATATTTATTTGACTTACTCCTCGGTATCACTTTTAATTTTCGTAAATGTGCCCCACATGATCCGTTACCCGGAGCAAGTTTATGCAACCGACTAGAACTCCAAAATAATCTTTTTAACGGTTAAAAACACAAACAGAGCAACAACGGACTATACAAACTTTGACCTTATAAAGTGCTTCATAAAACTTCAATGTTTAAACTATACTGAGTTAAAGCACAATAATTTGAAAATGCATTGAAAAAAATCCGCGTAAACGTGCCCTGGTCTACCCTACGTCAAGTAGTGTCGCGTCTGTGGGCAACATTTATTTTCCGTTTAATCTGTGCTTACAACCTGAGCCACTAATACAATGTATTTATTTAAGATGAGATCTTTCTTTTTAAAAAAATAAAAACTTGATGATAATTTTTTTGAATTTTTTTTTAACCATTTACGAAGTTTTTGCTTTTTTGAAAGTGACCCAAAACACTTATCGTTTTTACTAATATCACTTCGTAAACCGAGCAAGAGTAGGAATTGCTAGATGATTTAAGGCAGCGAGGGATGACATCCGTTTTAACCAGCACCATTCAAGTGGAAGTCCGAATCGGCTCAGACAGCGCACAATAGATAAGCACATCATCAATCAACATTTCGAAATTAAGAACCAAGCCAGAAACCGAACAAATCCTGGTCCAGCACCCCGAGAGATATTGATTCACGTGGAGGACTTTATGACCACGACATATTTAACGTGCCCCAGTCATCATCAGTGAACAATGAGGATCTTCGACCAACTCGCATTGAATCCGGAATTCCCCAGTTACGAGCAGCGAGCCGATCAGGCCACCACTCCCCCCCCCCACACACAAGCTTTAAATCTGGCATTGATGTAGTAAAGTGAAATTTGAGAGATTTAATATGCAGTTTTTACATTTAATTACATCTGCCTTATAGGAAAATAATTGGATTGTTTCCGTTCCCCCCTCGTTTCTAAAGGTAAAAGAAAACACGATTTCACTCGCTAACAGATAGTCATAAAGTCAATTTTTCCATATCCGTTTACTCTCAGAGACTGCAGTGATAGACACTACACACAACATTATGCGCCTCAATTTATCCAAAAGAAAGGTATGGATGTTGAACTAAAGTATTGAAGTTATTTTTTCACTTTACCCCAAACAGACCCCACGAATTTTTAATTGAAATTAATGCTATACCGCTTTGAAACGTTTTCATGCATAAAAATTACAGCCAAAACACAGCTCTACGTCCAAAACAGCCTTCGTAAAGCCCATTTTAAAGAACAAACAAGACGAAAAAAGAATTCTTTTAATCTGCTTTGTTGGTCCATTTCCTCCTCTCCTATCTAAAGCCTCTTTCAGAAATGGTAGTATCTACAAAAATAAAAGCTTCCTCTCTCCTTTAAACCACAGCCTAAAACAATAACCCTATAGTTTGCTTTGAAGGAACATTAAACGGAAGGTTTCAGAGTAAAAGACAAAACGAGGCAGTACAAAGCGGGGATTCCCTCATGCATTATAAACAAGTGCTCCGAGCTTTCTAAGAAATGCCTTTCGTACAACTCATATTGATTGTGTGCACTGTGCTGTTGATGATTATAGTCTTTAGCATGCGGCCAACAAAGCAAAGCTCCGAGATCCCTTACAGTGAACGTAAGCTCGATTAGTCGGTTAAAGCGTATCGTCCATTCCAATTTCAGGAAAATTGGTCGCTTAGTTTGTTTAGATTCAGCGCAATTCCTCGGCTCGAATCTTCTATGCTTATTCAACACGAATTCGTTGCTTGAGTGTTTCTAATTATAGGGCATTGATTTTCGTTGTTGTGAACTTAACATCAGAGTTTTAGAATGGGAATCTCGTGGGTTTGTGGCGCGACGAATAGAAAAAAGAAATTTTAGTAACTAAAAAACAAGAAGACTTGTTGCTTTCCTTTAGTGGTCGAAATCTGTTAGTTAGTTATCATTTGTAATTTAAAAGAAGGTAACAATAATAGTAAACAAGTTGTTTCATTAGTTATCAATTGGAGTGTTGTCTCAAACTGTCGCATTATTTATACTGTATTACTTTGCCAGTAGCAATCAGATTACTAGAGATTAATTGTTTTTGTTAAATGTGAGATAATTTGAATAGAATTGGTGTTCATAGACGGGTAATACAAGCTTAAAACAAAGGAAGAGAAAATAGGATAATGATTATAGTTTTTGTCTACCGGCAAACAAAAATAAGCACTAAAGCACCCTTAAAACGATTATCTATTATAATGAATGCTTATAGAAATTTTAGCATTATTAATTGTTTCGTTTTCTATCAAAATTTTTATTCAGTTTCAGTGCATTTCGTTGGTTAAATTTATGCATGCATCACACATTCAACACAAATTACGTTTCAACGTACATCACATTGTTCCAAATTAATGTTTTTTGCTAATTACGTAGTATTTTAAGATTGATTTTCATATCAAAGGTATATGTGTGTACGGTGACATGCGGGGTGTGGGCACAATAATTGAACGAATTAGAAACATAAACGACTATATTTACACACACGAGTATTTACATTAGGTTAACTTAACGAGATCTTCACAGAGACTGAAACATATTTTGCTGCGGAGCATGCGCCGACGATCGCTCCCTCTAGCGGTGGACTCTTCTTGTGTACTTACCTCGAACATTCCGCCCATCTTGAAACAGTGTTGTTTCAACATGAAATATTTAAGTGTTAGTACAAATACAAAAAAGTAATTAAAATATGAATAATGCAATTATGAATACAAAAATTAGCAATTTAACGAAAAAAAAGTGTAAAATATAGTTTAAAAGTCAATCATTGTCCATTGGCAGTTTGCATAACTTAACGATGGGTCTCTTAAGCTGTCCGTCAGAAATTTTTACTGCTGCCACTCTAACACAACCGTCTTTTCCTGGAAAAACCTCTGAGATGCGTCCCAGACGCCACTTTAGCGGGGGTAAGTTTTCATTTTTAACCAGTACGAGGTCTCCAACTTTCAAATTGGGTTTTCTGGAAAACCACTTTGGTTGTTGTTGTAAACGGGTCACATACTCGGAACTCCAACGCTTCCAGAAGTGCTGCAATAGACGTTGCGTCAGCTGCCAGCGTGTCAGATGGTTGAGTTTAGAAGATGTAAAATCTGTTTCTGGAACAGCGTTTAGAGGACTACCAATAAGAAAGTGTCCTGGTGTGAGCACTGAAAGGTCATTTGGATCACTGGACAGAGGTGAGAGAGGACGAGAGTTGAGGCAAGCCTCAACTTGCACTATGATCGTGTATAACTCTTCGTAAGTTAATATTACGTTGGATATGATGCGCTTAAGATGGAATTTCGCAGATTTGATGCCCGCTTCCCAAATGCCTCCCATGTGAGGAGCAGCTGGTGGGTTGAAGTGCCAGTTGATACCCTCATCAGATAAGTAATGAGCTATTTTCTCGTTATGGTTTAATGATTTGAATAATGCATGAAGTTCGTCAAGTTCCTTCTTCGCACCAATAAAATTAGTGCCGCAATCACTGTAAATGTCAGAACATTTACCGCGACGTGAAATAAAACGTTTAAAGGCAGCTATGAAGGCATTTGTTGACAAATCACTAACTAGTTCACAGTGAATTGCTCTGGTTGAAAAGCACACAAACAGACATAGATATGCCTTGCAGGTTTTTGCTCTGGAGCTCTTTGACATCCGTATGGAGAAAGGGCCACCATAGTCAACGCCACATTTAAGAAATGGTCGGGATGGAGTTACTCGTGCAGCTGGCAAATCGCCTAACATTTGCTGAGCGGTTTGAGCTTGTATCTTGGCACATGTCATGCATTTCCTAATGCGTTGTCGAATAGCATCTCTAGCAGATAGTATCCAGTATTCACGTTGGATGCACGCTTGAAGTAACTGAGGTCCGGCATGTAAGTTCGTTACATGGACTGAAGAAATCAACAGATCCGTGAAAAAGCTGCGTTTAGGTAACAAAATAGGATATTTTTGATTTTCCGGTAGGTTTGCATGGCGAAGACGACCGCCCACCCTGAGCAAACCGTCATCATCAAGGAAAGGATTTAGAGACAAGATCTTACTCTTTGTAGGTAGTGTGCGAGAATGTTTCAAACAGTCTATTTCTGGGTGAAAATTCTGTTCTTGAACTTGTTTGATCCAGAATTTAAGTGCATGGTCAAGTTCTTGTGATGTCAGCAGTCCTAAATTTCTTTTTTCCTTTGAACGTTTGAAATTGTAAATAAACCTGAAACAATAAACTGTAACTCGCTTCAATTTGGAGAGCGAAGAAAATTTATGCAATAATTCTAGAATGTCACTGTTTTCTGCTGTCGCTGTTGCGACGTGGGTTGCAGGTACGGTTTTCTTTTCTTCTGCACGAATTTCATCAGTTTCAATGTACTGAAATGGTTCGTGCGAGATATCTTCTTGCGAATACAAGAAATCAGGGCCTTGCCACCACAGCGGAAAGTTACGCAACTGTTCAAGAGTCATTCCCCGTGATGCACAGTCTGCTGGATTTAATTTGCCGTCTACGTGGTTCCAAAGAGCTTCAGGAACAAGTTCATGAATCTTTTCTACTCTATGCGCAACAAAAGTTTTCCACCGACTAGAGTGTGATGCTAGCCAGCCCAAAACAATTGTGGAATCTGTCCAGCATAATGTCTTAACTGCATCGAGTTGTAGCGCTCGAGACGTAAAGCGAACAAGTTTAGCTAACAAGAAGGCACCACAAAGTTCAAGTCGAGGAAGAGAAACAAATTTTATAGGTGATACTCTGGTCTTGCTAGTAACCAGTTGCACATTAATGTTGCCATTCATCGAAATCGTTCGTATGTATACTGCAGCCGCGTATGCTTTTTCGGAGGTATCACAAAATCCGTGAAGTTCTATGATGTTGCTGTAAGGTTGAAAAATGTACCTGGGTACTTTAATTTCTTTTAGTTGAGATAAGTCTTCGACTAGATATTTCCATTCTAGCTGTAAATCTGGTGGAAGATTTTCGTCTCAGCTGAGCTTCAATTTCCAGAGGTGTTGAATAAGCAACTTGAATTTAAGAACAACGGGAGAAATCCATCCAGAAGGATCGAAAATTGTAGATATGAAGGATAGCACGATACGTTTGCTGCAAAATTCTGACACAGGAGGTAAGTTCCACCTAAAAGAAAAGGTGTCTGTTGCTGGGTTCCACAGAACCCCAAGGGTCTTAACATCATCTCTAATTTCCAGAGGCAAAGATGTTGCACGACTTTCTGGGGGAATATTTTCAAGTACCAATTCTTCATTCGATGACCATTTTTTGATTTCAAATCCTCCACGCTTCAACATTTCAATTATTTCTTGTTGCAGTTGAATTGCTTTTTCAACGGACTCGGCTCCAGTCATGAGATCGTCTACATAAAAATCTGATTTATTTACTTGAGACGCGTGCGGAAATTTCTCAATTTCTTCTACTGCAAGTTGTTGCAGACATTTCGTGGCCAAATATGGAGCTGAAGCTGTGCCATATGTGACTGTCAGCAAGCGGAATTCCTTAACTTCCTCGTCTGACGATTGTCTCCAGAGTATTTTCTGGTATTGTGTGTCGTCCGGGTGAATCAAAATTTGCCTATACATTTTAACAATGTCACTTGTCATAGCGATTCTATGTTTGCGAAATCTCAATAATAAGGTCGCTATGTCGTCCTGTAAAGTTGGACCTACCATAAGCTTGTCGTTGAGAGATTCTCCACTTGACGATTTAGCAGACGCATCGAAGACAACACGAAACTTAGAAGACTGAAATGATTTCATAACAGCGTGATGCGGAAGATAGAAATGTTCTCCTGAATTATCATTTTCTGAACACAGTTCCATGTGACCTAACATTACATATTCGCGCATGAATTCTCTGTATAATTTCATTTTTTCGGGTTTGCTGACAAAACTCTTCTCATTTTGAATCAACCTCTTTTCTGCGACTTCACGAGATGAACCCAATTTTAGATTATCATTGTGAAAAGGTAACCTTACGATAAACCTACCCTCATCATTACGTGTAAATGTGGAGTGAAAATGGTTTTCACATGCCTGTTCTGAAGGGGAGAGTATTTTTTTGTTTGGAATTTCTTCTAATTCCCACAACTTCTGAACTTCGAACTCCTCGCAACGAGTGAAGTGAGTATAAACGCGATTCGAGTTGCTTTGAGTTTTTCCCACTTTTCCCAAGATAACCCATCCAAAAATTGTTTCCTCCGCCATCAAATTCTCTCCTGGAATAACAATATGCCCACTCAGCATTATGTTTGCTAGCACGTCAGCACCCAGTGGGACATCAATGGTGCTAGGTTGATTACAATTTTTATCTGCAAGTATCAAATGCTTAAAATATTTTAATTTCGCATCATCAATTTTATTCTGGGGAAGATTATTTGTAATTTTAGGGATGGTTAATGCATCAACAGTGAGTGTCAATTCAATATCTGAGACTGGCGATATTTTAATTTGAGCTGTACCCGAAATTTTATTCGATTCATTTGAACCTAACCCTGCAACAGTAACACTAACCCGTTGCCGTGGAAAACCTAACCGCTGTAAACAATCCTCTCTAAAAAAGCTTGCTTGAGATGCACAATCAATTAGAGCTTTACAAACATGCGCATTTCCATACTTGTCATGCACATTAATAATAGCAGTTGGAAGCAAAACATTTTGTGCATTTAAATTAGATTCCGAATAATGATTTGATACTAACGTATCACTTTTCTGTTCTTCATTTTTGACATTTGCCGTTTCGTGGAGCAAAGTGTTATGCTTACGATCGCATTTTTTGCACTTTGAACTCTTACATGTATTAGCAAAATGATTTGGTCGTAAACAATTCAAACAAATTTTCATTTGCATTACAAAGTCTTTTCTCGCACTAATTGGCATTTCTTTAAATTTATCGCACTGATAAATTGCATGTGAATTATCCTTACAGTATAAACAAGTGTTCGTAACAGCCATATGTTTTGACTCTATTTTGTTTTTTGATGAGAAAGATTTTTCGTTCGGTAACCTTGACGAAAATGATCCGGCGCCATGTGTGTTGCCATGTGTGTTATGTCTCAGACACGCTAAAGCTGCAGCGCGTTTTTCAATGAATTCGCGAAATGATTTGAATGTTGGAACTTCCGATCTGTTCAAACTCAATGTAAACTGACGTAATGTTTCAGAATCCAGTTTCTTTTTCAAGAAATAAACTAGAATGGTATCCCAATGAGATACTAGTTGTTTTAGTATTTCTAAAGTATCGATACACTGATTAGTAATATCTAATAACCTTCTTAATCCATGAGATGACTCAGAATTTAAATTTGGTTGCGAAAATAATCGGTCTAGGGTTGCATTTATTATTTCCGATTCATTTTCATACCTATCACTGATTAATTTCCATGCTTTATCGTAATTTTCATTCGTAATTTGCAGAGCTTGAATTAGAACAGATGCTTGGCCTTTAATCGAAAGCTTGAGATATTGCAAACGTTGAGCATCAGAAAGAGATGAACTGGTCTCACCTGCTGTTTTGGTTTTAATTTCTTTAGAAATTGTTACCTTTAAACTTTCAATTTTAGATGCGATTTCATCATATTCTTTGTCGTTTGCCTCGATTTCCGTATCCTTTTGAGCTAGGATAATTTCCGTGTTTAACTCGTGAAATTCATGCCATAAATCCCGAGCATCAGAGCCATGTATTTCGAGTTCTTCAATAGTAATTGCATCTGAATCAATTTTGTCATTAAGAATATTAATTAATCTAGTTATCCTACCTTTGAGGTAGCTCCGTTTCTTCTTGAGATTATCCATAGCGTTTGAATGTTCTACTCGTTGACAATTGAATTGCGCTTCATCCACTAATTTATTGCTCCGGCTCGACGGACCAGAAACATGTACGGTGACATGCGGGGTGTGGGCACAATAACTGAACGAATTAGAAACATAAACGACTATATTTACACACACGAGTATTAACATTAGGTTATCTTAACGAGATCTACACAGAGACTGAAACATATTTTGCTGCGGAGCATGCGCCGACGATCGCTCCCTCTAGCGGTGGACTCTTCTTGTGTACTTACCTCGAACATTGTGAGTGTAAGAACAGCATTGAAAATAAAATCAAAAGTTTAGAAGAAAAAATGTTTTATAACTCTGGTGTAAAGGTTTTAATAATGTTTCTACACTACAGTGCATTCGAAAAACAAGTATTCACGTAATTTTAAGAGCTCGTATTTCAAACGTAATCTTAAAATCCAATCCTGCGAGGAGCTAATACGAAATGCTCAAATGCCTGTGCAAGTAATTAAACTCAACATAAACACTCATATTAATTCCTACACATATTAATTTTTGAGTTATTTCAGGTATTGATGAATGAATTTCAAGCTAAATAAAGCAGACTAGACTAAATATAAATCTTCGATACAGATGTATATTATTTAAATTCAATGCAAAAAGGGATACTTATCAAAACATGAAACAGTTATTGTAAAACTATCGCATTCTTAGAAGTCAAAGTATTACTGAGGGGTTTTAAAAATATATTCGTAGAAGATTAAATTATATTCTGAATGTTAGTCCTAACGGTAATATGACATGCACATCACATTTTAAGAACGGCATTCATTAATTCCATTCACTAACTCATATATATTTTAAATTTTGGACAAATGTTTTGCCGCCTAAAAAAAGCAAACAAAGCGAGAACAAAACAAGAAAAAAATGAATAATAGCACAGCAAACTGCATGCTAAATTAATACTTAAAAACATATCAACTGTTACAAATACAGTCGACTCCCGCTACAATGCGATTCGACTTACGCGAAATGGCTATAACGCGAATTTTTCACGAGTTTCGAATTTTCGAGCCAACGCGAATCTTTCATCCACAACACGAATTTTTTAGGAGTAAGTATCGGCTTCGTTATTGGCTACTAAATATTGATTTCGTGAATGTTATTACATCTCTTTAAACATCACTGACAGCGAAAGTTCCCACATCAAACTAGTCTACACATCGAGTTGTTAGTGCATCAAAAAGCCACTCTCTCTCAGCATCCTTCATTTATTTATCTTTTTCATTCTAAATATTTAAGTAGATGAAATGTAATGGTACTTTAGATGGGAAGAAATAGAAAGTTTCAAATAAAATTTAAAGAAAGGGCTGAGGTTCTCGAGATGCTGGAACAACTACAAAACGTCGACGGTAGCGTGTCAATAAATATGAGTGAATCTTCCATGCGTACTATTAAAAGTCAAAACAAAAAGATAAGTTCAGAACTTAATTTCAATATCTAAGCTTGCAGAGCAGTCTATCAAAATAAATATTATGAAAATAGAAGCTGCTATTGTGGATTAAAGAGATCAGGAAGAGAGGCTGTTGCCCCAAATTGAAATGTTATAAAAGAAAAGGCGAAGCAACCGTATTTAAAAACGTATTAGATACGAATAACGATCTAATCGTATAATGATCATTATCTTCATTTTTTAACTCATTAATAAGTTACTGCATCTATTATACACTACTATTATAGTGCAGCATTTTATTATCACTACATACTGTGCATACCGTGTTGTTTTATTTAATGTATTTCCCTCCCATTGATCATTCCTTTTGCGCATCTTTAAGTAATTCATGTTGAATAAAAGTTTTTTATTTTTAAATACAGTAAAAGTTCAGTTTTTTATGTAAGAAACTGTAGTGTATAGTTGAGGAATGCTTTAAAGTATTTTAAGGGGAGTTTATAAGTGCCTAAAAGAATGTGATATGCTTTTAAAAAAACTGTATACATATATTTTTCCACAACGCGAAATTTCAACTTACGCGAGGAGTCTTGGAACGCATCCCTCGCGTAAGTCGGGACTCGACTGTATAGTCGATTTTCTGCATTCTGAAAAGATGCCAGCAGGAGCCTCGTTTGAACCAGCACTTTTGGGCATAAAAAATCAGCGCCTTACCACTACGCCACTTTGCCGGTGCTTGGAGTATACTTGAATAGCTGATAAAATTACTTCAGACAAACCGGGTGTTGTTTATACACGTAATAATTTTCCTGGGGGATAGGCAATTAAGAAACAAATTGGATAACACAGTTGTTTAGAGGAGAAAATAACCATTGAACTAGAAGAGCTAGTAAAACTGGTAAAGGTTTCACGTACTGAAACTTTTCATTGGTCAAAAATTACAGACTGAAAGTTTGCAATGTATAATTTCAATTGCTAGTAATATTCTTCCCCTACAAGATTATACAATACGAAGCAAGGAAGCCTATTGCGCTTTGTCTCTTAAAAATTAACTACAACTGTTTTGAAATACTTAATTTTTCAAGTAATCTTTTTCAAAAACCTTTTCAATGGTTTAATATTGTAAATATACTTGTCGAACTGGAATGAAACATGCTTGTTGAATCCTAAGCAAATCAAATATAAATTTATGAAATTAGATGGCATGTAACAGAAAAAAACCTACTCATAACCCTAATATTTTAAAATGTTGAACGAATACAACCTAACATGTCATCTCATTCAAATTCCAAGTAGCACATTAAGAATTATAACATTTAAAATCACGGCAAAAGCAAACTTTGCTCCTCTCAAGTTGTTGGCAGTTACGTGCTGGAAGATAATCTTATAAATTTCCTGCAATTTCCATTAAATATAAGAATAACGCCCTCGCTTGAATATCATGTTATGAACAAGAGCAAAATTTATCTGAAACCCTGTAATGTAACTTAGAATTGTTTATGACCAAGAAGCAAGGCAACTAGTTTTCTCGTCAAAAGGTAGATTCAGTTAATGGTATGGCGTATTTTACGCCACTAAATGACGATGTTTGCTTACAAATGATGAATGACCTCTTTAAGCGTTATCCGTTAAGGGTATGAATAATAAGTAGTGAGCTTAATCATGGAATATTTACTGCCGTTACGAACCTAAGCCCTAATGTGTTTTAAAATATTAATGATGTTTAAATTTTGACCATTCTTAAAGTAAAACTGCCATAGTAAAAGCAACCATTTTCGCGAGGATTGATTTTCGCGAAAACGAAGTGTAGGTGATTTCGCGAACTGAAAATTTCGTGACTTTTTTATGAATAGTTGACTATAATGTAAAGTTGAAATAGTTTGTGTGGCTTGTATTTTCGAGATTGACCAGTTCGCCAAAATAGTGAAATAGTACACCTCGTAAACATGAGTTCGTTTATAAAATTTAAAAAATTTTAAATCGGGTTAATGCCTAATTATTCTTCAATTAGGTTAAGTAGGTGCATACAGTTGGCTTAGTTACTACTTATTAGACCATTCCAAGTAAGAAAACCCCATATTTAACTAAATAGAATCTGAAACATTTCATTATTTCTTAAGGGAAATTTTATTCAAAAATTCAAATAAATATGATACCAACTTAAAATTCTGCACAAACAAAGACAAAATCCACACAAATTTTTGAGAATGTTTAAAAAAAATCATTATACCTTTTCTGAGAAATTTTAATTTAAATTTATTTTTATTAAAATGAAAATTTTTATAAAATTAGTCATGTTTTATATCATATTAATCAGTACTAAAGTACCCAAAAGACAAAATAGGAATTGCATACTGACTTGGGGATTTAAAACATAATACCAGGGGTGGCCAAAATTAAACTACCCTACTTTCAAGTTTTCTGGAATTGACTTTATTGCACAGAAAGCAAAGAAATGTTATGTAGAACATTGTGAAAGAGAGATTTTAAATTCGTTTCAGTAAATTAAAAATTAAAAAAAAGTAAAAAGAAAGAAAATAGTTCGAAATCGTATCGCCAGAGGACGTTTGTTGTAGTATGCACACCTGTAACTAGTTTCTATGAAGCGTCTCTACACATTCACCTCAGTAAGGAAAACTCGGATAACATACTTTTAAAAAAAAAGCCTATTTTCTTTTTAAAACATTTTGTGCAATTGAAGCATTTGATAAGTCACAATATTTTGCATTTCAAACTTTCTGACTATATTGATATTCGTTAAAGAAAACCATTTATTTATCTTCTAATTGAAACAGCATTAATCTGTTTCGTCATGTTTAGAATCAAACGAAGTTAATTCGGAAGTTGCTCAATTTTCTACCCGTAATTAGATTTAGCTGCAAAGCGCTTTTGTTTAGAATAAGTGACGATATAAGAATTTAGTTCATTATTTGATGTTCCCTTCCACTTATTTGACTTTGTTTCGCAACCAAGTGGAAGAGTATGATGTTTCTAGTTTGTGACCAGCTGTTTTGGTTCACGGGTAATGAAGTTCCGATTAATCAGAAAGCTTGATCTAATTTTTCTTGTTGCCTTGAATCATTGAAAGCATTTTGGCTTCAATTTATTTTAACAATGGTACGAAAACGGTGGATGATTGTTCTTTCTTCATTTTCTAAAGCGAATAATTAAGATGCTTGAAGGTTATACTGCTGTTTATAATCATCTACTTCGTAAATAAACAAACTTTGATCGTTCAAAACAGCTTGAAAATACATTTGGGTAGCATGCTGTGATGTGTCTAATGATTGTTAAATCGTCGCCCCAGAGCAACTGTGAGACATCTAATCCCAGGAATAGCAGTAAGATAACCTACTGTTGATTTGATGCAACGAAATTATTTGCAGCTTAACCTTAAATAATTTCAAAAACTGACACCATTCTCATCAAAGAAAATATTTATACGGATCATTCCATATGAAATGCATGCGCGATTTATTAAGACATAAGAGTATCGCTCAACTGTTTAAGAGGTGTTATGCGAACAAGGGTGTATAAATCATTTGAAATCGGCAAGATATTGTCGAGCTATATGTAAGATAATGTCAAACTATCGGTAAGATGTTGTCAAACAATGCCGCGGACGACTAATCTAATGCCGAATTCAGACGAATAAATGACATTTTGTTGTATTAACTCGCGTCTCTAAATATAGTATCATATTTTCCAGTTATATTAACCTCGCTGTCCAAAACTTAATTTTTGGCATGAGGTCTTATGCTCTTTTTGCTTTTTTTTTCATACAACAGTTTTTTACGAGTTAATATAGGGGAAACGTGGTAAAGTTGATACAAATTTTAAATTTTGATTTTTCAAATTTTTGTTGCTATCTTTGCGTAGCAAAATCAAATTTCATGCATGAATCTTAATATCTTTTGAAACAATGATTCCATTTATTTATTTTTTTATATAAAAAATATTTACAAAAGTCTGAGTGGCATCAACTACATTCAACGAGGGTCAAGTTGATACAAAAAAGAATAAACTGTTAGACAAGTAAAATAGGGAACGAAATGAAGTTTTCAATTTGTTTAAATGTCTCTCACAAAATGTTTGACGTTTTAACCAGCGAAAGTAGATAAACATAAATTTGATGTGCATTAAATACTAATGTATGTATGGCTATATCCTCCAAAATACTCTCTTCCAATTTTTCAAGATCAATTCAATTTAATTATTGTAAGGTTTTGTTTTTTGGGTCATTTCTAAGAATTTCTGCAACATTGAAAAAAAAAAAAAAACACATAAAGTGTGTGAATTATAATATTACACGTCATGACCTTGTCCCACCTACGATGTATCATCTTGCCCCAAGTAACGCAATCACTTTAGTTAAAAAACAGTGAAATAGCTTTAAATATAAGTAACATTTTCATAGCAAAATTATTCTTCGTACTCAAAGATCACAGTAGTTATCTTGCTCAAAATGATATATTTACTTAAGCATCTTATACGACGGATGAAAACAGACCATAAAAACTACTTTACTAGTGGTTAAAAAAAGAAAAAAATGTTAACCCCAAAAGAAATGCCATTGCATTTTTTGAGCCAAACTAGCAGCTTTGGATCCCCGTTGCAGCTGAACTAGGGCCTATGCAGTCAAACCACTTTACCTGGGCTCACAACTGGGACAAATTGATCTAATGCCAGAAATTTGTGCAGATCTTTGACTGTCAAAGTCATGCCGTTTGGGAGTCAGGCTACTTGAACATTTTAACCCACAGGATTACGTTTAGCAGAAACTGCGCTAAAATCTAATTTTCACGAAATCTGCCCTATATGCTAACAAACACTTTTTTTTTAAATTTTGACTCCTCTTATTAAGGTGCTCTAATTCTTTATTTAATGAAACTTTTGCCTTTCACAGATATAAAAGTCTTATAATCTACTTAGCGAGAAACAAGACAATGCTGGAAAATGTTGGCTTCAAAGCAGTTAAAACCGGACATGATAATGATAAGTTTGGAACGTCCTTCGTTTATGATATCCGTCTAGGTAATCACGAATCACAACAAGCGTCTTTATATCCCTGAAATAGCTGTAGAGATTTCGTCCCACATTCTATCAGCAATAAACTAACACAGTTTTCTTGGACATTTCACGAAATAATACAATATATTTCCTTCAAAATATTCTACCCTTGATAAGTTTCCAGGGAATCAAAGTCGGAAAAAAAATCTAGTCGTAGAGACGTTTTTGTCTCTCCTGACATTTTGTATCCATGTTCTCTAATCTGGGTCGAGATTCTGGAAAAAATAAAGGTCATTTACAAGTTAGTCACGTTTGCGACTGAACACTCCGGAGTTGCTATAAGAAACTTTTCTCGTAGTTACTTTTGCCTGTAAGTAATATCATATTTTTATAGCCCTCTGAGATATGTATAGGAAAAGAAGGAATGATTACTTGACATTTTTGTAACTTTTTCTCGAGAAAAAAATGTATTTTCATTCACTGTTTCTATTGATTTGTTGACTGGGTGTATTTGATTACTTAGGAATGCATTGACTCCATATTGCAGAAAAAATTATTTTATATTATTGTTCATAAAAGTTTTGCAATGATACAGACATTTTGTAAAAAAGAAAAGATGAAGCAGCGAAGTTTATGATGAGATTTTGCGTTTTCAAAACATTAACAGCATTCATGCATATTTTTTTTTTAGGTTTTCGATAAATAATGTGTACTTTAAAACAGCAATTTCAAAAATGACGAAAATGTACTCAAATTTGAACATATCGTGGGTCAAAATGGTTCCGACTACGTGGTATTCAAATTTGAAATATTCAAATACTCATCAAATACTGAAATCAACATGTGTGCTCATTTTTGAGGTATTTGTGCACATTTTTGAATATGTAATAATTTCAAAACTGAGTATTATGTACTCATTTTTTGAGTATGAAATAATTCTTTACACTTTTTGAAAACATGGGTAATCATATTTGAAACAAAAGGTTTCAAGAAAATTTGAAAGCATGAATGTTTTCATTTTTGAAACCTTCATTGTTCTCAGTGTTCACGGTATTTATAAAGTCTTGGTCAGTTTAGGAAAATGTAAAAACTGTTTAAGGGGAGTTGGTACCCTGGATTTGTGTTTTGTTAAACTGCGAAATTTTATGTACTTTTATCTCAGAAAATAATCATAATAGAAACTTACAATTTTCACAGTGATTTTAGGATATATCTAACAGTCTACTGAATTGAAATTTAAAGGCAATTCTGTTTATTTCATTAATTATAAAATTGTAACTGATTGTCACTTTTAAAATGAAAAAACACCGTTTTTGACCATAAAAATAGTTGCTTGTTAAAACTTGTGAGTCCAAAAGCAAAATTTTCACTTCAGTATTAAATAAGTTTATAATTATGAACAAAGAAAAAAAATGTGGTGAACATTTCAAAGTAGTATGTAAATAAGTGTTCTAGAAAAAGAACATGAGTTGAGTTTTAAAAGTGACGTTTTGAGAAAACCGCTTTGAAAGGGAAAATACATTTATTTTAATGCATTCCTACTCCATTAATATTTGAATTAATTTATTTCAACCTACATAGAAACATTAATATGGTATCACTTAAAAGCTCTTGATTTAAATATTTTGAACATATAATAACTGATTTTTTAAAAAAGTTTTTTGGGTGCCAACTCTATTTAAGATTGATACATAATTCTTTTTTTTCTTTTGAGGACACAAAATGATTTACAAGAGAGATTTTGAGAGTCCACCCTCCAGAAATTTGGTTTTAACACATATTAATAATTCCAATTTGACAGTTCATATCCAAATATGAACTGCTATAATAAATCTATCTCCAGCCAAAAGGTATATTCAGGCTGCGCTAAAGACTGGTGTGAAGTTACAAATCGTCTAAATATTCTCAGAACCAACAAAGGAATTGAAGTGAATTAACTTTGTAAAATAAGCGATAAAGCTCAAATACAAAAACAATTCTGTTTTTAATGAATTTTCGTTATCACTTCAAGACTTTATGAACACCTTGTAAAATAGTCAAGACCACTGTAAACAATATGCTTGTTCGTACCAGTGTTCATAGCATTGTTTAAGTGCTTTAAATATCTATATTTCTTCCTTTTGCACGCTGTTTTTATTATTTTTGATTGTTACCCCTTAAGTAGTCACATATTGTTCTTCTCTTACCCGTTGTAATATATTTCTCTCTATCCCACTACACCTTATATTGATAATGGGGCCCCTCTGTGTAGCTGACTTGGAGTAACTTCTCAACCCCCACACATAATTCTGTGAATTTCTTTCAGTATTTTAAGGTTGCATAGCTTTCAGAAATGTATGTCTGTCCTTTAGACCCATAAAGCGACAACCTAGTCAGGTGTCCGACAGTTACTTTTTTTCAGCGTACGCTGTATATACTGTTCTTCATCATATACTTTTGCATAGTAAATGGTGTCTATTCTATTAGCTGCAGCAAACACTAAAATATTATTCAAAATTCTTTTTCGTTTCAAGGGTCGCTAGGGCGGGGAAAAGACCGAAACGCGAGCACTAATGTAATAAAAAGAGACGAAATTACACCCGGATAAAAACACCAAACTTGCCATCTTCATTTAAAATATGCTATTTGTCTCACATTTTGTCTAATTGGGCTTATGGATGCCATGTGTTGAGGAAGTAAAGCATAAAAAGACGGCAGATGCATGTAATTGCTGTTCACTTTATTTTCCTGAGACGATACAACATGCATTTAGCTAGAGTACCAATGTAAGCATGACTTCTTTAAGCGTGGAAAGTGAATGCAAGAACAGGAAAAAAAATGATTTAGGATCTTGAAGGTTACTCTTTGTAATTTCAACTAGATACTGAAAAGAAGAAAAAGACATAGCAAAGAAGTTAAAACTGGAGGCAGATTTTATTAAAAGAGAAAGTAAGCATTTTCCGTGTAAGCTGTAGACTGAGAAAAGTTATGCTTAAAGCGTAAAATGTGCTTGAAGTTTGTTGGTGATTTCATTTTTATTGCCTGTTAAAAGTTACGTCAATCACATTATCATATATGACTTGTTTCAGACCTTAAATTACTGTTGAACGGTTTGACATAATTCGATAAATATGAGCGTCGTCCTTAATTATGAGGTTCAGAAAAATTACAAGATTTACTACTCCGATAAAATTATTTCGTAATTTTGTTTTGCCATAGTTAACATTACAGGTTGCAAATTATTTAATTTGCATGACTTTTTTATGTTTAAAGTGTTAAAATTTGTCTAATTATAGCTTCAAGAGTCATTCTTCGAAGTATAAAACATATAGTTTGGTTTTAGATATGCCCAAATGCAAGAATATTTAAGTTTTTCTGCTTATGCATTATAGTTATGAAATAACTGGAAACATTTAGTTCAAAAACAATTTTTTCAAGCAAAATTTATTCTGCATAAAAAAATAATAATTTTAAATCAATGGCTGTTTAACAAAACTATCTTTCGTTGTGATATGAAGATTTTAAACAACGTAAGTTTTAAAATCAACGGTTAATTCTTATATCTACACACAATATTTATAAATTTTATCCTGCTTCTTTTTAACTCAAAGATAACAATACCCAATTCACGTTGTACTTTTAAGAAATCACGTTTCCTTACCCATTTTTGTTATTCCCTACTGCCCTCAACTTTACTTGGTTTTACACTTTCTCCAACCCAAGCTTCTCGCCCGCAACTTTTCCTCGATTTTTCGGTTTGATTTCATCCATTGTAGCCTTTTTCATTCTCTCTGTTTTTTTACTTATTTTTTAAAACTTTCCTTCAATTTCTCTTTCTACTTTTTCCAACGAATCTTCTCTTTGACTCACTTTTCAATCTGCTTTTTTCCCCCTCTCCCTTGGAATTTCTCTTGAAGCTTTTTATTTTGCTAGTCCTCTTGCTAAAGCTGTTGAATATTCCAGGTTTAAAATTCTTAGTAAAATCTCTATAGCTCACTTGTTTTGCTTAAAATGCAGTTGAAGCTCGCTTGCTTGCTTGCTTCTCTTTTGTGCGCGCGTTAAAAAATCTTTTGTTGATGCAGGGTTGTTCTCATGAACTTTCAGAAGTAGAACGAAATTTGCAAAGAATTGTCTGCTTTTTAGCGCAAAACACGAAACGCCAATTTAAATATAAGTTTGAATAAAAATTTTGTCTTTATATTTTCAGCCCTTTTGGTCAGAGTCCTTTTTTAAGCTTTAGAACTAACACGCTGCAAACATATGCCATACCCAGATTTATTGAAACCAGTAACGTATTTTTTTAAATATTAGAAGCGGGAAAAAAATAGTTACAAATACCCACAAAATATTTATCTTAATAAAGTGAAGAACTAAGCTATATTATGTTAAGCAGCATGTATTTTAGCTAGTTTATATTATTTTTTTGAAAAATTACCCAATAACCAGTTTTAGATTTCGTGATGACTTCAAAAGTCTCTTCGATGGAGAGAGATTTTTCTGTAGTAAATAGTTTTTTAGAAAATTGTACTTTCCCATATATTTAAGCAATTATTAATACAGTAATCAAATAAGCACATAATCATGATATTACGCAAAGCGTTTACAAATTTTTAAAGGATTTTTTTTATGCCTCTACTTGCCTACGCAATTAAGTTTTGACATTTATACAGGCAAACTGTTTTGTTGTTATAGAAGAAAGCGTGGATACTTGATCCCTCAGAAGACGTGTTCCCCCCTCTAGAATCTGGACACAGCTATTACGACAATTTTGACAATTTTTATTACAGGCAACATTAATGAGCTGCCGTTGTAGGTTTACCAGTGCCCAAGTGTCACTTTTTTGAGATTTTTTTTTTTTTTTTTTTTTGACATGGAATTAAAAGCATCGCTAGTTTTTTTTTTTTTTGAAGAAGCTAAGCAATACATACGTAGTTCTCATGGTGTAGAAGGATGTTAGAAGTACCAATTTGCAGCTTTTTTTCACTGCAGTTCTGAAATATATGTGAAAAGTATACTCAGGAATACTGGATCCTTTCGAACTGCACTGTAAAAACGAATCAAAAGCGTTCCCGGTGGAACCTTCAGAAAAAACTTAAGTAGGTTTTAAGTAGCAGCTTGGCGCCTTCCTGATTTGCCAAGAAGGCTCCAAAAGCGTAATTGCAACAAGGGTCAACGCTAAGACAGAACTGGAAGTACTAAGCATATACAATAGCTTGCAATTCTTGTAAAGCTGCGGAATTCAGAGACTTATTCGCTGCCATTGGGAGCTTAGTCACTCTGTATAGGCCGTATTTACTCTTAAGTTGATATGCTAATAAATATGTTCAGTTAATCTTTAAACTGGTAGCTAAAAATATTTTCCTCATCAGTGAGAAGTTTGCATTCTTGGAATTTGAAGCGATGCAGGAAACATACAAATATACTTAATTTTCACAGGAAATTCCTGAAAACCTGTGAAATTTAAAGATGTTCCATGGAAATTACCAGTAACGTTTCCGATTTTTTTTAGTGTAGGGAGACATGTTCTTGATCAACAGTCCTGTAATATGATTTAACACATAAGTATATATTCTACTAATTATTTAACAGATATGCCGTCTCGCTACAAAATACAGCATACAGTTAGAGTACATCCAGTAATAATAGCGGAATTGGGATAAGTGTTGTTACCACAGTATAAAAAAAATACATTTACTAATTTTTACATCTAATGTTAAACTTATCGGAGACTTTTCCAAAATCATTGCGGACTTCGAAAATTAATGGGGTTTTATCCAATAATTTCACCAAATTGTTGGATTATTTTTACAGCTATGACGTTAAAACAATTATTTTGTTCGTCACTTATAGTAATACGATACATTTTAAATGTATTTTTTATATTTATTTTTAGTTTTCACTCAGTACACTGAAACAACGCCGATGATAAAGGTAATGGGGGAAAAGAACGTTCTAAATAAGTAACGTGAGTTCGTTTAGTTTCATCGGTTCAAATATACAGTTAAAAAAAAAAAAATGTTAACTGTCCCTAATCTGCCCTATAGTTTGAAATGCTTATGATATAGTTTTTGTTGTTATTTAAAAAGGGAGCAATGTATTATGAAAAGAAGCTTAATCTGAATTTCTAAAATAGACCTTAGTTGAAAGCGTGAACATAATTGTATTTTTCTTTTCTTTTCGATGCACTTCGATTCCAGTTTAGATAAAATACTTAATAAAATATCTTGTTATTCAATCGTATTGTTTCTTTTTTTGAAATATTAGTTAAAATAATGGTGTTCCATGTCTTTTGACACCTTTAAAAACTGTGCTAAATAAAAGAGATGGTGCTTTTTTGTTTACTAGTTCATTAGGCAAAAATCTAAATAAAAATATCTACAATATTTCTTTTTTTATATATATACCGGGAACTAATACGAACCTATATATTTCACAGTATGGGGCGACAGCTCTTGAACCATTCAGTATTACGTGATTAAAAGGTAAGTTACATGAGTAAGGAATTTGTTTTATAGTAATTTTAAATGTTGTGGGTAAAATACTGTTTTGACTTCCAAAATGCAACTTCATTCAATCATTCAAGAATAAGAATAGTGGAGGTTAGTTATTTGTAGTAAAAACCAGATGCTGAAACATAAATCAAAATTTCATAACTCGATTATGAAAGGCATTAAAATCAGCTAATTTTCAGTTAAGTTAATTGCGAGTTTCAATCCTTATGCTGCACGCACGACCCGATTTCTGGAATTTGATGTTAGTGGAGCTTTGGGAGTTGTCAAAGCCAAAAAAATACCGTACATTAGTTGCATATAGCAAAGCTGTTCTATGAAAAACCTTTTGCAAATGTGAAACTTCTTTTTTTTCTTTCTTTTTTTACAATTACTCTTATAATTATAATTTGCTTTTCAAGCCTCTAAATGATAGTATTAACACCCTAGATAATATCATATCATTGTTAGTTAGGGAATTGACATTTTTGTGATGCCACGAAAGGTTATGAAGATTTCCCCTTTACATCATTTGATTAGGATAAAACAGAACGACTAAAAATAGGGAAGAGAGACAATAATTTCCTATAACACAGCATAGTATGATGTTGAAGCAGTTAGTTCTTAACGATTTAGAGAATTAAGAAAAGTACGATTTATGATACAGTACTCCGTTAAAATATTTATATTTTTTAATATTATTATTTCAATATTTTCTTTTACTATTGAATTTGCTAAACTATTTTCCCACACAAGCATTTTTGATGTAACGAAAAAAATCTATTACTTAACATTACCACACAATTAATCTGTAATTTTATAATAAATTTATAACTTACAGAAACTTTTTTTTTGCTTCACGCAAGGTGAAGTTAACATCTTAGAAATATATATGATAGAGCTGATATATTTTCATCTAGTCATATAATCTTACGTACTATCAATGAGCATTTGGGAAGAACTTAAAAGATCAATATCATTTTCTCGTAGCATTTAAAAGTCAAATAGTAAAGATAAGCCAAAAGACCAGAAAAAAGGTCTTGAAAAGCTTCCCTTTTGAAGATAATTCGCCACTTGAAATGTTATAATGCCCTTTTACAAAAAGGTAATAAAATATTTATATGCGCGCTGCAATGTAACTACACACTCCTAACCGTTGATTTAAGAAGAAATCGGAAGTTTCGGCTTTATACGAGAGTATAGTATACAATTTTTAATCTTAAAAAATTCACAATTTCAATGCCTTTGAGACAGAAAACAAATTCTTTTATGTATTAAAACGTAAAAACCGATGTTCTGCGGCTTAGAGTTTATTTGCACGCAGAAAAAGAAATTTTTCGCAACAAGTATTGGAATTTTTTTCCTCCGTGTGCTGTGGAAAAGTTAATCTATTGATTCTGCCACAAGGAAGACAATATTGTGGCATGCCCGCATTGATTTTACGAGAAGATGTATGTTTGTGTGTGAGTAAAAGGGTGGATTATTTGTTCTTTTTGCTACGTGAGGTAAGATAATAATACGAATCCATATATTACGTGTTTGCAATTTTACTTTGTGGGTGAGCAATTCATTCGTTCTTATTTTTATAAGAAGCGTAATAACAACCAAGCATCAGGAAAAATTACTTTGTACAAAGTTATTCTGTAAGCTTTAGATCATTCGATAATCTTTTCTTTGACATAGATGAATAACAAATTCCTTTCAGATTGTAAATAGCGTAGTGAAATATTACTTATTCGCTATTCACAAATGTTTATTAATTTATCAGGCATATGATATGATAAGAAGGCTTGGCTTTCAATAAACCCTTTTTTTATGTTCCGGGATATTTGGTATTGATAATTATATTTGCTTAGCTATAATAAGGTGTCTTGGTTTATTATTTTAGATAAGAGTGTACCCCTTATACTAATATGAACAAAATTGTTACAATATTAAATAACGTTGATTGCAACGAAAATATCATTCGTTTTTTTTTTTACAAAGCGCTTCATAATATCCAAGCATCACAATTATTTTTCAGGAAAAAACACCTTTTATAAAGATACTAGCCTGCGTGTCCGGCGTTGCACGGGCTACTTAAAAAATGAAAGAGCTGTTCAACTGATGTTTTTGTATTATTCTGGCATCAGTTTCTAAAGCGCTAAGGAGTAAATAATTACGCGTAATGCAAGGTTCGCATAACACCAGTAGAGCATATTTTTGGCAAAAACCTCTTTAACGTTAATCATATTTATCAATAATACAAGTTATGAGTATTTTCAATTAGCACAAAAGATGAAAATATATGCATTCTCAACTATAATATGTGCTCACTTTAAACTGAATTAAATCTGATAGAATATATCTGAAATATTTATGTACAATTACAATCAGCTTTTTACATAAAATGACACACACTTTTTTTGTTGATTACGTGAAACTAAAGCACCAAGACTTATTAAATACCAATAAGCATTAATTTAATATCAAGCCATCAGATTCCAATTAAGCTTTAGTTAAAATTCTTAAAAACAATCTTTTTTGTTCAACTCTGTTTCACTTAAAGAAATCCAAACAATCTTAATTTAACGTGTTCTTTTAACGATACAAACTGTATTGCAAAAATCGAAACAGGAAGGAAAAAGAGATTTATTACAATTCGAAAACTCACCCATGTGACGGAAAAAAGTCCAACAAAATAAACATAATTAGTCGCACATCCTAAATGTACCCAAATATGAGGCCGGTGAATGATAAACTTACACTTCAATCAATAAACATTACTAAAGAAACATTTTTCATATGCTGAAAAGAGTTAAGAACGTTGGCTGTAAAAAATAAGAAAGGACAGACGATAAATATCCGAATAGAGCAACCAATTTTAAACTAATTAAAAATGAAATTCTAGATGGAAACGTTGTTTTAAGATTTGAACAGCAGCCAAAAAAATCTCTTTTGACACAATTATTAGAATTTTATTTGCTCACCCATATGCAAAATGGCAACAGGAAAGAAATAAAAATTCCTGAATAGCGTTATGTTAATTAACGTTTTAATTAATATCTCCGCTAATTAAAGTCGTACAATTACGAGATTGGTCCTATTGTTTTCTTTGGAAAATTTGGAATTGATCGGTATCTCGTTTGACTCCCGATTCGCAGTGGTTCTCGAGAAGATCGATCTTCAGACAGACAGACAGACGGACGCGAACAGATTTTAATATTATAGTGGATTCTGTAGGCTTTAGCTCCATCCATATATAGTCTTTTTCTTTGACAAAGATGAATAAAAAAGTCTGTTCATATTATTAATAGCTTGGTGAACTATTACAGGGTAAGCATAAAAGAATATCCCGGTTTTAAAAATTTATATATCGTAAACTATTACACTTAGCACTATAAATGATACATAAAAATAAAGATAAACTGTGAAAGTTTTTTCTCACTCACAAATGTTCGATGCATGTCTGTCGTAACGCGACACACATCTATAACATACATTTTGAAGTGTTTCACTGTCAATTTTTCGTAATACATATGCGATTTTCAGTTCTTGCAATGTTGTTTGATTTGGTTAGGTTTTTTTGGTGCATGGTTAAGGTTTGTGCTTGCAATGTTGTATGCAATGGTAGTGTACAAACACTATCTTTGACGAAACCTCGTAAAAAATCATATGAGGATACGTTTGGAGACCTGGCTGGCCAACGCATAACAAGTAAATAATCATCAACTGCATGACCAATCCAGCGTTGCGCAACGTCAGTGGCGCAGCGAAGTGGGAGGGTGGGGAGCGACACCCCTCAGAGGTCTTGCTTTTAACATTGTTGCCAACCCTAATACAGTAGATAATACAAGTGTAAGGACTGTTGTGACCAAAAAAACCACTCCAGAAGGAATTTTTGGGTGCGCTAGTGCGGAACGCGCCCGTTTAATTGTCATATTTTTAAAGCTAGACACTTTTTATAGTTGATGTCTTCAATTTTCGTAAAAATTTCAGGATGTGTTAATGGTACTATGATAAGAAAGAGTGAAGTTTCTTTTTCTAAAAAACTTATTTGTTTGTCTTTGAGTAGGGGTCAAAGTTTAAGGTCGTGAAAAAAAAAAGAGCTAAATATATTTGTGCTTTGCTTCAAAATCAATGAGTGAACCAAACAGATTCTTTTAAATGTGGATACTACTTGATACTAGGTACATGCTAGCATAAATATATTGGTGGTTCACTTATGGCTTTGAGGGCAAAGGTCAATTGAAACTGCTACTTTTTTTGCAATTTTTGCCTTGTTTAGGTCCGGATATCTGCTAAAGCCGTGAGTAACCCTCGGAAATAAGTATATGATTAACTACTCACCACAGTATAGAAATACTAAGAAAATATAAAGTAGCTTCCGTTTCTCTTTGCTTTAGTAGATAAATGGTCTCAAAGTCGATGCTTTTTTTTTAAAAAATGCCCAAGTTTAAAGGTCAATAACTTTGATCGCGACTGGTCAACAACTTTCAGACACAGCTGTAGTTATACAACCCAAATTCAGAATAATAGAATACTTCCCTCTTTTTGGGAAAATGTTTATTCTAACCAAATATAAGTTCAAATTACGTATTTAAATGAACGTTCCACCTCAAAGTGTGCAATTCATTTCAAGTATATTCAATTAAAAATAATCTTAGACAGAACAATCCAAAAGTTTATAGTGATGAAAATTTACATTGAGTCAAAAAATTAGAATATTCAAATTAAAGGGGAAAAACACTTTCAAAAGAAACAATATCAATACTAGAATGCGTTATTTTTTGCTGGATTCAATGCTGTAATCTTTTCTCACACGGATTCTACCACCTGTTTGCATTAAACGTTTTTGACACTGTTTCCATACCCATGTGGCAACGAGCTCAATTTTGTTGGCAGGCACCAGGTCTTGAACCGCTTTTTTTAGGTTTGACCGTACCACAAATTCGTGATCGTATTGAGATTGGTATGGTAGAGTTGCTTGACCAGTTTAATACCGAAATTTCTCTTTCTGTTTAAAATATATGATTCAATTTAGAGATGTGACACGGAGTAGAATCTTGCTGAAAGATAAAATGTGTCACTAAATGTGTAACTGCTGTGCCTCAGATAAAGTATCATGATGCAGTGTTATTGATAAACAGCGGAAGTCACGCGTTGTTTTATTTTAAGATATATATAACTTCCCAATTCCAGCAGCCCTCATGCCCCCACAAACCAAGAAGAAGTGTCAAAGTGCCGACAACGTCTTACACAAGATTTCTCATATGCTTTACTTTTTAAGCGTCAAACCCGAACACTTTTTTTTGTTCACGGATATTTCAAAAAAAGATTCATCACTTACCCAAACTTGTTGCCCCTGTTTCAGCTTCTCTTTGCTCCAGGAGAGTCGTTCACGTTTCTGCTTCGTGTTTATCTTTGGTCTTACTTCGTAGGTCCGCAATTAAAACTGCAATTTATGCAACCATCCAAGTGCTGTTGGCGTGTATAAGATAACTATACACTCTATCCAACACTTATGAACGTAAGAAGCATTTTCAACGATTATTTTAAACAATTTACTTTAAATTGGGTTCATCTCTGCCAGGTGTTACAATTTTTCTACCTCGTTTACTTCGGTTACTTTTTAGTTAGTCAGTCCTTCTATATTCCTTTAAAATCTTACATACCATAGATTGTAAAAAGATCATTTGAATTGAGTTTGATAATTTTTTTTCTAACAATACAATGTGTAACTTCATTTTTTTCCTATTTATCACCTTGACTACCATTTTGAGCAATAAAAGGTTTTTAAAAGAACGTAAATTATCTGGGCGCCAAGCTCCATACTTGTGACAAACTATGGGGTAACAGGTGTGCAAATATTTTCACTACTGTTTAAAATTCACATTGAATGAATAGATTATTCTGATTTTTTGACCCATATAAAAAAATCTATCAATTTCTCCAATGTGTTAATGATCCAAAAATTGTTAAAAGAATATCTGAAAAGTTGTTTAAATTGATTTACCCATTCATGAATAACGAGTTTTAGTTTTTTTAACTTGCATGCGTTCATTTTTCCCGACTCAGGTACAAATTTTGTTCAAACAGTTCTGATATTCTATTTGTTTGAATTTGAGTTGTAGTCCGAGTGGTGTAATTTAACGTTGAGGTTAGAAACCCTTGGCAACTATTCAACTTTTTTAATTACGTGGTTTCAAAGTTGATAATTTGAAGCAAAAAGAATAACAGTTTCAGGTCAATTACTCTAAAACGCCTGAGTCAATAACTTTGAGCAAGCGCTGCTCTACGTGGCTTAGTTTTAGACTAATGTCAGAAAACCATGAGATCTAATCATCTTACTTAATTAAAAGGTCTCAAAAATGATGATTTCAATGATGCGTGCTACTTAAAATCTTATGAGCTCAAACTCGCATAAATACTAAACGAATCAACATCCTGATGTATTTTAAGCTCTCGAAATTTAATGCTGCCAGTGTTATAAAATTTTCTGTAACCTTGACCGCAACATGGCAATTCTTCTCACAAATCTGATTCGCCATTTTGGAGCATTATATTTTGAAGATCCTAGATCCTCAGAATTCGGCTCTCGGAAGCTGAAAATTTGCATCAGGTCAGTTTCAAACAGGTTAGTTAAGGAGTTGCTATCAGGGTGTATTCCGGAATCCGGTGTAAACCAGGCATAGCCTCTCCTCATTCACGATTAGCGTCCAGCAGCACAAACAGTCCCACCTCGTTCTTCTGGTGCAGTTTCTCATAGCTGCTCAGTTATGAAATTCAAGTGAAGGTTGCAAAGGCAATCGTACGGTCAGTTAGTGTGTAACAAAACAATAAGTCTGTTGTCCCCGAAATTAAGAGAAAATGCATGATGTAAGTATATTAGGGTGGTCCTTATTTATATGGGAAATTTTTTTTTTCGGAATTCAACAAGTGACGCCCCCTAGTTTTGTGACGCTATAACAAAAAGTAATCGGTGCAAAATTTGAACTCGATCGGTCAATAATAACACGTGCCCCTAGGACGTTGAACTTTAACACATTTGATAATTTTCCCACAAATCTTCGAGTTTTTACTTCAGACCCCGTACATCGTTTCTCCTATGTTTGCAAATTATTTTTACAGTGAGGTAGCACTAAAATTAATCTTTTTAATTACTTTATATCGTCTAAAGATTTTACATTGAATAAGAATGAAATATTGCTTTAGAAACTTTACCTTAATCGTATGCTTTTCTCAATGTATCTCAATCGCGTGCATTTTTTTCTGATAGTCTTGGAGTGTCTGTAAAATACTAAATTGTTTTTGTGACTCATACTCGGTAAATTGATTGTGAAATTCTTCGATTAATTGTGCTCCTCTTTCAGTTGTATCATTCACAACTTTCAGCATTTTAACGATATCTCTTCCCTTTCAATAGCTTCCTTCATTTTGCAATGAATCAGGATCAAATAGAAAACATCTTTTGGTGTTTGTAACTTATCAAACAGTTTTATTCACTTGTAATTGATACAATAAAGAAGAAGATCTTTACTAAGAAAGTATTCCAAATCATCTACTGTTATTTGAAATTTTTTATACAGTCATCAGACACGTCTTCCTATTCAGCAAGCATTTTTTTGAAGTTGTCTTTTCCTATCTTCGAAGTGTTAATTCCTTCATTCAATACGGACAAAGCAACTAGTTCATCACCTAAGTACCATAAAAGATTTATGAATTTTTCAATCACTGCTTCTGCTGCATGTTTGTTATCATTTTGTACGCAGCAGGTTTTTTAGACACTAGACTTTATATTAATTTAAAACGCCTAGAAAGGGTTGCTGCGAAAAACTATATCTTCATACAACATTTAACTGTAAAACAGCATTTACGGGCAATCTCTTCACGTAAGGTCAATTCAAATTGTTTCCTAAATATATAAATATTCAAACAATAAATTCCTTTAGCGACCCATCTGGCTCACAGATAAGCTCCAGGTTGCCGAAAACATATCCCTGTAGGAGCGAGGACTTCAACCAAGAAATACTATTACATGTTATGAGAATTCTCTGTAATATTTCTTAATTCCGCTTTCTATGAACAATAATATGTCATCAAATTCTTCTTTTAGAATTTAAGTGGTATGTGTAATTTTTGAATTTTGAAGCGCTTAAATAATGGAATATCGCGTCTAGAACTAAGAAAGGCAGGAACTTCTTTAAAGACACTCTGCAGTACGATTTCAAGTGCATGATAATAGTAATACAAATGCAATCTATCACCGTTCAGCTTTTGCTCTAAAAAAATACATGCACAATTTATACGGCCGGTATTGTAAGCCGCTGTATAAAACACTACAGCTTGAACAGTTAGCAATAAAGAGCAATCATCTAAGATATCATATACAACTGAAGAAATATCTCAGAAATTCTGAGTAGCTGTTCAACGTTGGAACCTGAAGCTATCATGGTAAGCCTATCGGGCGTTTTTTTTCCAGTTACATCTGGATGTAGCTTTGTATCCCAGGGAATAAATAAAAAACCTAAATTTAAATTCATGAAATCTGATTTTACCTCTCGAAGATTTTTTCTTGCTCTCTTAAGGGATGTACGATTGATCTAAGGTTATTTGGATTTAAATTTACTGCATCTACATAGGCGGTTAATAAATGAGCAGCATCTTTGTTTCTAATATGGCATTTGTCTAACATTGATGAAACGCGAGCAGATCTCAATAGTTGTCAAGCTTTTTTGCGTTGTGGTAGACCAGATATAGAAAAAAAGGTTCAACCGGTTTGGATAGATACCCATTTCGGTTTCTAAATCTTGTGAAATGCAAGAGGAATTTGATGATAATAAAGGACTATGTACTGAAATGGAAGACAGTTTAAAGTATAGATTTAGATATGAAAAATAGAGTTTATTTTTTTGGTAGGGTAGTCGAGGATTTTTCAAAATTTAAATAATAAGAATGTATAAACATTTAAGTATATAACTAAAGAACAGCGAATTAAAATATAATTGTCATTACTTATATTTATAGCATGGAAACCTAGTGACCCTATTTGCCACACCTATTACATACACAGAAAATTTTCTAAATCAACACACCCAAAGCCTGGAGGAGGCAATTTGTTGTGGTCAAAAATCATTCATAAATGGCCTTTAGAATCCCTTGTGTCCATCTTGGTGGAAAGAAACGCTCCCCTGCCGCTTGGATTGAAACGAGCGCGAATAGCGGTATGCCTGTCCCAAGGCCATTTGTGTACTTGTACCCTATGTAATATGTAAAATTTTACAGAATGAAAGTGAGAGAATGGTTGGTCTGGAAGTAGCAACATCTATTGATATTCAAAATTACTTTAAATATGAAACCTAGGAATATTTTTACATAAAAATTGAGAAAATCCGCAATTTTTTCTTCAAAACTCAAAAAAGGGGGCCCTAGGGGCACGTGTTAATATTCATGGATTGACTTAAAATTTTGCATGGATCATTTATTTGTATAATGGAACAAATTTAGGGGGCGTCGTATAAAATATCTACAACTTCAAAAAAAAGAACCACCCTAAAGTGTATATATATATATATATATATATATATATATATATATATATATATGCAGAGAGAAAGATGTAAGACTGTAAGGTCACTTTTTCATGTCAGGAAGTTGTCCTTACAACATAAATATAAGCCTCTATAAGTTGACCACGAAAGTACTGCACTACAAATGGTCAACTTACACAGGTTTCACTTTATGTATATATATTTACATATAAATACATAAATAAATATACACACTCAGTTAGCCAGGACTAATATTACCTCTTAAGTTTGATTAAATGAATTTATTCCTCCCCCATTTGAAAGCTTCCCATGAATGCCATAGACTAAGGAGTAATCCTATTAGGAAACTAAATTCGCACTGGAAAATTTCATTTGCGACTCTTGCCCGGATCCAAAGTACCGTCGCATTTTTCTCTCTGTTACGAGCCGTAAGTACGTGGAGATATTTTTTTTCACCCTCCCCATACTACAATTTGTAGATTCCGGTAGCTGTCGTAACATTACAGCTTAGGCCCCAGAAAGCCTGGTTACTATAGCAACAGCAATCCAATGATATGCACAGCGAGGTGCGAAGCCAACAACGTATTGTCAGTATGAAGGCAATAGCAGCATTTTGTTGACTTTCGTTTCTGTCGTCGGGGCTTTATTAGGTGTGGGAGCTTGTGGAAAAAGTGAATTGAAAGAAAATAATCAATTCGGACATTTAGGCCGCTTGTTCAAACCCTTGTGTCATTTCTCTTCAAATCTTTTGGGTTTTAAGGGGCTTAAAGATTTTTCATGTTACATTATTTGATCCTTTTATATAAGAGTTTCACTCCAAACTTATTTCAGAATGAAACTGAATATTTATTTTTAAGATTTAATTATTGATGTTTACTGATAATTTTACTTTTCTCACAGTTTAAAAACTAGGACTTAGTTATAAATAGCAGTATAAATTGTTTATGTTATTACTACTATGTTATTATTCTTTTTATCACTATTATCATGGTACAATTATAGATTAATTATTGTTTTCAATCTTTCTATTTGTGGATGTAATTAAATTAGCAGAATCAATTATTTTCTCTGAAATTTAATAAGCGGCTAATACATTTCAAAACTGTTGCCCTAAAACGGCTCTGTGTAAAACAGTTGCTTTCACCCATGCAACCGAAGACGCTTCTACCGAAGAAACTACGTTGCACAGAGGAAACTTTGGAATTGCTGCCCATTTCAAACCTCGAAACAACGAATAGTTTTGTATAGGCAGTCGCAGAAACAGGTCACTGTTGAGATGGGCGCATCTAACTCTTGAGAAAGTGCGCAGACTGTTTTTAAACAGTTAGTAAAAAAAGGGGAAATGTTGGATAGAAAAAAAATCGTTGATTTCTGAAAATGCAGATTTATATTGGTATTTCACTAAGAAAAACCGACAGGTCACGTTGGAATGTTTAGAAAAGTATCCAGTTAATACGATTTGCCTTTCGATTAAGTACAGTACGACTTACTAATCAATGCTATAAAAACCATACTTTTTATTTCCCAATACACTTTATTATATATCAGTGAGAAATACTGTAAACGAAAAGCAGATGCTAAACGGGACGCACAACTATGATGAAATGCACATCACACGTGGCATTGAAAAATATTTATTAGAAAACTGAAAATACAATTTTTTCAACAATTGAAAAAAAAAAGAGCTTGAATACTTTTAAACATATTCCTTGAAAGAAAAAACTTTAGAGTTGAAAATTTAAGAAAAATCGTAAAATTAAAAGTTGTGAAATGGGGGACATTTTTCCCCTTTATAAAAATGCATGGTAGGTAAATTCTAAACACTTATTACATTCGTATAAAATATAGTTAAAATACCAAATAAAGTATTGATTTTATACTGTAAAAATTTAAGGAAAACTTTTGAGAAATATTAAATGTAAAATTGACTCGTTTGCAGGAAAAGGCTGCTGAATATTTTTTGAGTTTAAAAATAATAAAAATTGCTTTAATATTTCGAAAAGTGATGTCTTTTTTTCACAAAAAGTAGTATTAAAAGCATTCAAAGGAATTGGCGATGTTTCCTATTGAACATCTTGAAGAATCAGTACGTTACATAACATGGCGACTACAAATGGTTCATTCGTTTTCGAAACGCTATGCAGTCGAACTTGCCCATAACGAGTGCGTTATAACCGAGGGTTCGTAAAAAAGGAGTTCTTGTAAAGAATCATAAAAATTTACTCATACTATTTTTTTTTCTTTCCAATGCCAAAGAAGTTGGCTAATTTGCTTTGAACTGTATTATTGTATCTTTCTAGTGTGTTTTTATTTCTCGGTTAAAAATTATAACCCAAAAAAGATGGTCATATGCACCTTGGCATCGTAAACAGTTTGAAATTTTTCGGTCAAAAGCCATTGAGTGTGTTGAAGCTTGTCCACTTTCAAGTTCTTCGCACTTGGCACTTTAAGTTACAGCTTTCGTTACTTTTTTTTTCAGCATTTGCTTGAATATGAGCTTAAATACCCTCGGAAGTATACTTCAAATGTGATAACATAGGCGTGAACATTATGTAAATTACAAATACTCATCTACTGCCACAAATTAAAAATGAAGACCGGCATCACTTGTTCTCATGATTTAGCACTCATTATTAACTTCCGGTTGACTTCAGAATGTTGAAAAAAAAATCTAAAACGGGAAAAGCTGAGGTATAAAGCAATAGAAATTTAATGAATAGCTAAAATATTGATCGCTCGCGGGGTTTCCTCGTTAAAAGCGAGTTATTCTCCCATAGACTTAACATTGTCACAAACAAGTGTTTCTGATTACCTCGCTAAATCCGGGTTATCGTTAAATGCGACCCCTTTGTTATAAGCGAGTTCGACTGTATGTCTAAAAGTATTGCGCGCACAGCGATGAGAAACATATAAACTCGTTAAACTGGCGACAAAACAAGATTTTTTTAAGTAGACATAGCAGTAGGCATAGGCGGGCTAAAAAAATTAAATTTGTAATCTTGATTTGAATTGTCCGCCAAATTTGCGGATTTGTAAATACAATACAGATATAAAAAAATATTAGGTTTGAACACTTCCTAGAAGGCCTGTACCGATTCTTGAATTAAAAAAAAAATAGATATATAGTTCAAGCTTTCAAATGATATTCAATTCTTAGAATTTTGTCAATATTGAAATTTTGGTTTCCAATGTTGACATATTTTTGGAATTTGTCTTTTATTATAATTACTACTTTTTTAAAAATACTTTAATTACCTGTGCATAAATTTATTGTTGAAAGCATAAAATAAAAAAGGTACATGTATTTATAGATATTGATTCATCTGTTTATTAACGTGCAATTAAAAACACAAGTATGTTTATTAATTACTAAATAACAGCTCTCCTTTAGCAAATATCTGTAACTCAGTATTCTTTAGTTTTGTTTGTCGTGCGATATTTCACGATGATTCACCAAATCTTTGAAAACGGACCATAAGTTATAATTTTTTTCGGAAGTTTGTTTGAACTTTCTTTTCAAAATTAAATCAAGACAAGTATTTCTTAGAATCGTGCTGTTTATTCTCAAATATGAATGTATTTCTTTTGTTTTAGTCTACTGCTTTGTGTTTTACGTGTCAGCTCAAATTTAGTTGTTCATATATTCCTTAAATAACTTTTGTTTGAGTAATAATGTATGTACTGTAGTACTATATACTTTAGCTACAGGATCATGATAATACTGAATTGAAAACTTCAAAACTTCCCACTGATATAAAGAAAAAATGATTGGATTTTGTAGTTAGTAGAGGAACGTCGGGGGAAAACGTGATGTAATTTGCCACGCTGTTTCTAAATAAAATTGTTTCTGCATAGATACGAAAATACTCGTTACACATTTTTTTTTTCGAATTGCACTTGGATAAAACTTGCTTAACAGAAAAGTAAGAGACCGGTTGAGGGAAGGGGCACATTGAGACAAGTAGTACAGTGGTACACATGGAATTTTTCCAATTATTTAAACATTAAATTTTAGAGTTAAAAGGGCATATCATATTTCATCTTTATAGCAGCTGTTTTATGGAAACTAGCCATTGCAACATTTAATCTTGCAGGGAAACTGTAGTATTTTTAGTCTTTGCTGTCACTGATGGAAATGATGTAAGTTTAACTTTTTTTAAGTTTGAAGTAAAAAGTATTATTCAAAATATAATAGCAATGTATTAGTTACTAGCTGAAACTTGACAACATGTGTGCAAATTTTGACTTTTGCATTAAAAATACTGCTTTTCGGTTACAGTTATTATGACATTATGATGGAGACGGAGTGGAACAGTGTAATAGTTTCCGACATTCCTCACTATGAAGTTAACATTTTAGAATACTTCAAAGTAAGTTAATGAGACTTTAGTTAAACTGTATTTTCAAAGACATATACACTCAAACCGTTTTTGTACGGTGGTTAGGTACCGCATAAAAAGTCGTTTGAATCCTCACGAGCAGCTAGTTTAAAAATATAGTTTTTTGCAGCACAGTAAAAAACTATTTTTTTACTATACAGTAGACAGGGATCGCATAAAAAAAGGTCTCATGTAGCAAATAGCCCAAAAACGTACGAAATAACTAGGAATTGTTTTTTTAAACGAGTTCAAGATACCGCAGTTATTGGGAATGTTGCAAAACCTTTTATAATCTGGTTTATAAAAAACACATGCAAGAATTTTTAAATATTTTATTCGCATGCGTATCCGTTTCTCGAATGATAAGTTTTCTCGACGATTCTGAAAATTTTTCAAAATCGACGAAATCAAAAAAGACGAAATCTGCAGAATAAGGATTTTTTTCGGAAGTCACAGTGACACCCCGTGACCTCCTATCGGGGAGCCCCTGTCGTCCTTTTAAGATACAAAGCCTCACTCGTTTAGGAAATTATTTCGTTAAATAAGTCCCGAACTGACTAAAATTTTCATGTACCGCAAATAAAAAAAAAAAAAAAAAAAAAAAAAACACGCACAGAAACATTGCACAAATAAGACAGAATAAAAATAGGTTTAGGTGTACGTATATCCAAACAAGTGAATTCAAAAGCATGTATCGTTCCCTCAAAGAGACATTAGGCTATCTTACCGTTGTTTAATCCTTACCGTTTCATTCCTTACAATTTTGTTCACTGTCACTTTGTTATTTTAATTGCATTAAATATTATTTAAAAAAATAAATATTTCAAATATAAAATATGCTTCATAACTCAACTTTGTTAAACTCATGTCGTTTGAAAATGCTTTCATATCTTCAGTGTACTATAATGTAAATGTGTTTTTGTTTTTTATAATACGATTGTTTTGTCAAAATACAGATGAGTCTAAATGTGCGTTTCAAATGTATTTCAAATTCTTGCTTGAAGAACCCTACAAAAACCAAGTTCTCTAATATGTTTTCCCTAATCTAATATCAAAGCCAAAATTATCCCTTCTTAATGGTTAAAAAAACGTTGCTTTGTATTACGCTGTCAATAATGTTTTTTTTTTTTTTTAAATTTTGCAGGAGATATCTAGAAAGGTAAATGGCTTTTCATTAATTCCTTGCTCTATCTTGGCAACATGGATGAGAAATTATAGTAAAACCACATGGGAGCATAATTTTTACTTTGTAGGTGACCAGAACTTTAAGTGAAAAGGCCTTATAGTACCCACACATAAAAAGGAAGAAGATGGGATTAGCCATTGTTAACCATCGTGCTTGATTCATTCTTTCAGAATGTTTTTGTGCAAAAAATTAGGAGAGCATGTACTAAATACCAGACGGACTGATATTTCAAAAATACTTTTAAACAGTACTAAGTTTTTTTGCTATGCGCTTGTCATTATCTGGAAAAGGTTTCTTGTATGGTTTCAAATTTTAAAACCGGTAAATTTTGTATATATTATTTTACTTTCTTCAATTTTTAGTATTTGCAGGGTACCTTCTAATGCAATTCTTTTCGATACTTTAGCATATATGTGAAACATCCTGCCTGGGTATGATGGATATTTTTGCACAAAATGGTAAATTTATTGATCCAAGTGGAGGTTTTACTCCATTCATTTTTTCCCCTATTTGACCCACTGGAGCACAACTTTTCGACATTAAGACACATTTACAAAAGAAAAAAAAGAGGTGGGGGAGAGAGGAAATGAAAAACGATCACAAGCAAAATTATAAGTTTGCTCAAAACAAAGTTTGAAAGCTTAAGGTTATTTTGTTGTGTATGTTCTTGGGAAGTAATGCTTCAATAAGTATAAAGTAACAATATTATTTTTTAAATATATACGACTATATTTAAATAATTTCAGTGCTGATAAATCTCCTGCAAAAAAAATATTTTCTTTCCGGAAGATAAAAGAACCAAATGCAATAGAGCGAAATCTTCTCGGGTCATAAATTAGGTCACAAAAAAAGGCGTCTAATATCAGATACAAAAACATGTGATTTTCTTTCTTTTTTTTTCAGTTTCCAATATTTCTTTTACTACGCCTCGTCATCTCTTTGAAAACAATAAACTGTTAATGATTCAAGGATACTTTAATTATTTAAAAGCACCCTTTCCAGATTTAATTCATTAAGTCACCAAAGTTTGAACACTATTCCCTATAATGAATATATTAACGGGAAAATCCAATTATCTTTGAAATTGACCGTCTTATTTTACTCTTGCCCAAAGCCATTTGCGATATTTTTTTATCCCTCTTCTGAACAAAATAGTGAAGAAAGATAAAATAAAGAAAGGTTAAAAAAAAAACGAAGCGAAGAAAGTTATTAACTGTAATTATCATCCGATATTAATTGTATTTTAAATCCTGATGTTAGATTAATGATTCTGAAGAGAAAATATTTTATCGATTGGAAATGATTAGATTCTAATTACCAATTTTGATAAATCGCTTTTTAAGGTGTGAAAACTGTACTTCATCCCATAATGACTTTATATTATCGGTGTCGATTATTAAATATGGTATTATTTATGTTTAAGAGGACAATTATCTTTTTCAATCGGTTTCTATTTTGTGAGAATCAATTTAAATTATCAAAATGTATAGCTATATTTGCGTTTTAATATCCATTTTGAAATGTACAAGTAGAGCAGTTGCAGCAGTAAATGTATTTTGTGCTACGTTAACTGTGCTGGATCAAGAAACTTTGTTAACTTTACCAATACTTAAAGGTTAAACTAAATCACTTGAAGAAATCATACTATTTGCAACAATTTAATATTAGTTTAAAATTCAATTTCGTTATTAGTTGAAGACAATAGAATGGAATTTATGACATCAATAGCAGTTGTACAGGGACGAAGGATTGGCGGAAACACACAGCAAACTTCAACTCTACTCTTATCCATTAACAAAAAAAAAATAACTCTTAAAGTAAGAAAGCATAATAATAAACTACAAAAAGAAGTCTTGTCTGTTTTTACAGTGAAACATTTTGCTGTTTAGTCATAAATATTCCTCTTTTATATAAAATAATAATTACATTTTACTGACAAAATTTACTAAACCCCTTCTAGGAATGGAATGAAATTATTAAATGGATTTTTTAAAATCAAATTGAGCATTTTTTAAAAACCTTTTTTTTTTTTTCATTTTCTCATCTCTTTCAAAATTTATGTGCCGGACGTGTTAGAAGTAACGTGTTAGAATAGTTAGATAAATTTATATAATTCTTTCATGCACTTTACTAAATTGTTAACCTAACTCAATTGAAAAAAAAGGAAGATTTATTTTCTTTACATGGTTGTTAGTCATCAAATGATATAATGAGCAAAAGTATGTGATGCATTCATTCAAAAAAATGGTTATAATATAAGATCGTAGTTGTTCTAAAAAAATTAGGAATAGAGAGTTCAAAAATATAGTTTCATAATTTTAAAAAATGAATATTATCGTAATAAATATACTTAACAATATACATAATACAGTGGAACTCGCTTAATGGAATAGCCAAATACTCTCGTTTTTTACGCTTTCCTTCCCCTCTCTTAAATGTCTCCTTACTTCCATTCCTATTTCAGTTTTCTTTCTTTAATGGCGTATTTTGAGTTCATTTTTTTAAGAGGATCCATCAGAAAAGTAGTCTTCTGTTTTTTTCTCTGAGCTGCCTTCCTTAGCTTTTTGTTGATGAATAGCACGGGGGTTCAATCGGCTCGCGTTCTAATTGCAAACGTTGATGCAGGTAAGGAAGAAAATTTGTTTGCACCAAGGAAGCGAACACTGATTGAGGTTAACATATTACCGCTGTTTTTTTTTCTTCTTGAGTAATTCGTTCACTTTGTCGAGTTTCATAATTCACTAATTTTTTAAATAAAAGTGTCATAACACTAATTCATATACGAATGTCATATCAGACGTTTTTCATACGAATGTTATAATTTTATACGAAACTTTTATACGAAAGTCATGGCACTAATCTTCTCCGAGTGCAACTTCACTAATTTTTATGCGAATTTCCTATTATTCTAAAGTTTCATGCTTTTTAAGTGTAGGATTTCTTAGAAAGTAATTAGCTCGGATTTTAGATTTTGATAGCTTTGGATTGGCTAGATTTTGGTTTTTAAAATTTCTCAGAGAAAAATATCACACTTTTATGTACATTTACGACTGGTTCTGATAATTCCACTAACTTAACGGTCAATTATTTTAGATTAGTTCATGTTGCCTAGAAAATTACCATTTGAATTACTGACATTTTTTGGCAAACATAAACAAAGGGAATTAGAAATATTTTGGGGCAAAACAAGATATCAGTGTACTTCAATGGCCGTATAAATGGTACAACCAGTTGCATATTCTTTCCAAGCAAACTTTCAAAGAACATATATACAATGAGGCCATTTAAGTACGTTCCAACTCTCTTAATTTTAAAACAGGACGTTCCAAGTCAAATCTAACGTGATTTCACACCCAAAGTTATCAGATTCGGATAAAACTTAGTTGAATCTTTAGTGGGAATTCATGGATAGATGAATAATTGGAGAGTTTTCTCTTATTATATCCATTACTTTCTGAATTGTAGAACTTTAAAGTTTTTGCTATATATATCTGTAGGACGAATATTATAAGGAGATAGGGCGGTATGTTATATGTTTTTGTATGTTTATATGTTCCAGGTAATATCTGGAACCATTGTAGCTATTTCAAAAATTCTTTCACCATATGAAAGAATTTTTCAAATAGCTACAATGGTTCCAGAGCATTCTTACATTAAGCATTCTTACTGAGTGACATAGGCAATAAATGTTGTATATTTGTACTTATGCTGTTTTTTAAAAATAATAGTTTGTCTTCGCTGCCAGTTTATGTTTTGTACTCATCTTTTATTATATACATAAACACAAACGCTGATTGTCTCGCACTTGCAATGACAAAACAAGTGAAAGGTCCCTTTGAACTGGTTTACTAAGCAACAGAAGCAAGTTTAAAAAAAAAAAAATCACGTTGGCGTCGTTTGAACCGCCAAACCCTTTGCATGCTTTTGAGGCTGCAGAGGATACGGTATATAGCATTCTGTTAGTCTTGGACATTGCAAACCATTTAGAGTCGCAGAATGTTAATGCATCAAAATTTATTCAAATGAATTATAACTGGAATTCCTATCGAGCAAATTAGTTTTTGATTCAAGTAGTGCAGATAGACGATATTAATCTGTGTTCCTAAAATTTGTAATTTTGCATGTATTTCGGGCTACCCTCATTTAAAGTGTTTAATATTTAAACTACTTTTAATTTCTCCCTTCATAAAGACTCCGTACGCTTCATGAAAAAAAAGGGCCATTTGGAAAGCGTCTTTAAAAGGTCTGCCCCATAATGTAACGTATGTTCGAAGAGTCACTGTTTGAATATAAAAAGGCCGTGGATTCTAAAAGAACTAAAAGATTAAGATAACATTGATAGAGCTGTCATTTTCGAATTTGCGGGTTACTCTTACCAAAGCTGTGGTTTCCTTGATAAACGCGTGCAGATATACTTTTAGCCCGTTTAAAGTCGTCTCCTTTTACGAACTCTTTACGATTTCTGTTTCCTAAGAACACTTTTAACAGCCCATATTAATTCTATTAAAATTAAAGGCGGTATTCTAATAATTTGTTTGCGAAACTTTAATTTGTCTTATGTATGCAATGGAACTGGGCCCCAAGTAAAATCAATATGGACTAATATGATTTATAGTATTATTCTTACTGGACTAGCATCAGATCAGTCAGGAATATTTCTTGAAATTCCATGCATGGTCCTTGCACATTTCCAATATAAGTAATTGCTATTTGCAATGAAAATTTCTTATGCCATAACTATCATCAAAACTGAAGGTCATGCGTACAACGTTACATATGGATTGACGGATTAAGAAATGAAGTGAATCAATTTCTTTCAAAACCTTATAAAAACGAAACAAAAGAAATGTGTTATACCATGCTATTTTAAAACAAAAAAAAAAAAAAATCTGCATAATATTTAAGACAGATAATTATTCAACCCGAACAAGTTTAGGACGAGTCCCTATCTATATATATATATAAATGGATGTATGTTTGTGGGTATGTGTGTATGTTCCTTATACAAATCCACAGTTTTTGTCGGATTTCTTCCAAATTTGGCACAAAGGTAAATTGTTGCTCAGGAATTTATACAAGCGGGTTTTGGAAATTTTAAAAAGACCCAAAGAGGTCTAATTTTATATTTTGAGTCATAAAATTGCTCTTTTCTGCACGAACAAATTTTTGTGTAGTTATGAATTTAGTCTAAATGAAAAGCCCGTAAAAAACTGCCCTAGATGAAGTTTCTTCAAAGATTAACTTTAATTGTTAAATTTGCGAACCATGGTTCAAAGCAAATGAAAACGGTTATCAACATATAACCACCAGGAGCTATTTTAAATGCAATCAACACAAAATGTATCCTGAACGATGACCGTCAATGCCGTTTAGCGATGAGCGCTAAAGCATGTTTGGCGAAAAAGCCGTAGAGTATAAGAAATGATGCTGTACATTATTTCTTAAACTGCGACCTACGAAGCCCCAGGAATCCATTGATGCTACTCATGGTGTTACTTAATTTGATTGCTACCGTTTAATTATAATTTTTAAATATTGTTTAATTATAAAATCCACAACAGTAAGGCTTCGTGTATTTTTTGATCAGTGATTTTTCCGTTGATAGCAGATAAAATACAAACATGAGTAAGGTAATAATATTGCATTCAATATTGACGTACCATCTTCGACTGTTTCAGCATTAGACTACTTTTATTAAAACCACATCTATTTCATCCTTACAACAGAAATTTAATTTAATGTTCTATGATCCTTATCAAACCAATTTGCAATATGTAAATTTTCTTTATACTATTATTTGATTTACGTCGAATCTTTAAGTAATTCGGTTCAACTATAACCGATAACCTAATTCGGTTTAATAGAAGTCGCTCCAGGCTGTCAAAGAGCAGGGGTAAAGGTACTAATAAAGCAAATAAATTGCAAAATAATTATAGTAATGTACAATAGCGCATTCGGAATTTATCTTTCAAAGGGGAGGGGTGTGGTCAAGGCTTTCCTTACATGTATCTATATATATAATAATAATCTATATGTATAAAAATGGATGTATGTTTGTGGGTGTGTGGGTATGTGTGTATGTTTCTTATACAAATCCAGTTTTAGTCGGATTTCTTCCAAATTTGGCACAGAGGTAAATTATTGCTCAAGAATTCATATAGGCTGGTTTTTGGAATTTAAAAAAGATTCAAAGAGGTTAAAGTTTATATTTTTAATCATAAAAGGGCTGTTTTCGACATAACGAATTTTCATATTGTTATGAGTTTGGTCTGAATGAAAAGCCTGTAAAAAATGCCCTAAATGAAGTTTCTTCAGAGATAAAATGTAATCGTTAAATTTGTGAACCTTGGTTCGAAGCAAATGAAAATGATTAGCAACTTATAACCACCAGGGGATATTTTAAATACAGTCAACACTAAAGGTATTCTCAACGTTGGCCGTTAATGCCGATTTGCTACAAGCGTCCAGCATGTTTGGCAAGAAAACCGAACGATAGCGAAATGCTGTTCAGCGTTTTTTGATTAGCATTCTGCAAAGCAGGAATACATTGCGGTCTCCGACGGTTCTGCTTGCTTTGGTATTTCCGTAGCAGAATGGTAAAACGAAATTATAGATCGGTATTTTTCCCATGAACAGCCCAGAAAATACTAAAATTAGTTGGGTATCAATAATTCATTCATTATCCGTGTACAAGCTTTAACAATTTAATGTTGTATGGTCCTTAAAACCAACATGCATATGTTCTTTATACTGTTCCATGATTTACGTCGGATCTTTACCGAATTCAGTTCAACTAAGTTAAACCACTCCAGGTTATCATCATCAAAGAACAGGGGTAAAAAATACTAATATAGCAAATAAATTGCAAAATATTCATTTTTGTGCATAGTAACGTAGCTGGAATTTGTCTTTCAAAGGGGGGGGGGGTCACGACGTATCTTTAATGCACATAAACTACCATACTAGGATTCCCATTGTGTGCTAATAAAGGTTGTGCACCTTTTTTATCCGAAAAATTGCACGGAAATATAATTTGGCGGAATTAATACAGTTTGGGAGAGTTGGAGTTTAAAGTTTGGAAAAAATGCAAATAAATATTAATTTAAATTGAAACTGTTTTAAACTGCAAAAAATTGCTACGTTTTTTATATAAACAAATTTTTTCATTTGAAATTTTATATTACCTTAACGCTGGAGTAATAATGCACCTGATGAAGCATCTTCGCCGACTAGCAATAATTTTAAATCTGTTAGAGGGTATGATGTAACTTTTGACACAGAAATTATTATTCAAAACGGCATGATGAAATATTGCGCCACAATATGAAGTTTTTTCTTTATCGTGAAATAAGTTGAACAAAACTACATTTCCAATTACAAAGCTCAGTGCGATAACTGCTATTGTAAACAATCAAAAATTATTGGAAGTTTATAGCTACCACTAAGCATTTCAACCGTCATTGAAGAAGTGCTATGAGATATATATGGAAAATTATCACTGTAAATAGCTTAAACTCTCTTTAACAGTCTAGGGATAAGGTGAAACACTTTGTATCTCACATGTAACCAGAATGGACCTTTCTTAAACTTCAAGAGATTGCAATCTTCAGTGAGATTTCCGTTTTCTATCACGAACAACAAGTCATAAGAGCAGTCAAGTGCTGTAAATGCATTTGAGATGTAACTATTTTCGATATAGATAGCTTTATAGTACTTGCTCAGTAGGTTTCACTCAAAAATGTAATTATTCTTGCTGCTGCGAGGGGGACTAAGAACAATATTTAGGAGAAAGTTTTGCGTTAAATTCATGGATCAGAAAAATTTGAATCATTTAAATTTAAAATTTTTAAACTACGTTTCAAAACGTGAAATACATTTCGTTTGCTTTTAAGCTGTGGATAAGGGGAACAAAATATGAAACAAGATTCTGTAAGATATACACAAAAGATTTGTGTATTATATCGTTGTAAGTAGAAATAAGACGTTTATTTTTAATTTCATGGCCTGCAAATAATTTTAAAAAAATCTAACGCGGATAGTGACCAAAATGCGCACGCCTACTTCTTTCTCTATAACGCAGTTTAATTGACGGTTTTTAAATAGTTCGTTCAATAAGTTCACGTCCACCTACTTCCATTTTTATTGTTTTACATAACTTAAAATAACAACTGTAATGTAGTCAGTGGACCCATTCCTACCACTCACGACGACTGTGTCTCAATAAATTAAAATTTTGGTGTTCTCTAAGGAATAATTTGTCTAAAGCAGCAAACTTAAATACGTGCTCTCTCTACCTGCATCAGTGTGAGGTATCATGTATAACATTTACGGCAAGCATTAGGTTTTAAAAATTTGAACTAGAACTTAAATCTTGACAAATTTCAAATCGTTACAAGACATTAATTTTACTCTCTAACTATTATTTTTACCTACGAAAATATAAATTTAGTCAATCTTCAATATAAGAAAATAAAATGTAGCTGACGTGCGTCTTTTTAGGAAAGTTACACCTATCCAATTTTACTCTATGGTTTGGCACTAAATCTCCATGTTAAGAGCAAGCAGACACATTTTGTAAAGTTTTTTATACTAAGCAAACTTTTTCTGCGAAATGTGCTTGCCTGAAAACATACAAAATAACGTACCACTTGATACCTTCTTTCGAAAAACACCGCCGGAAAATCCGTAAAACGAAGAGTTATCGTCTATTAACAATACTGAATAAATTATTTATTTTCCGTATGGTGGACTATCTGTTTAGCTTTTGGACATTGTGGATGATTTTAAATTAATCTGAAAATATTGTAACTGTGTCCAAGAAGACTATTTTGTATATATATTTGCCTGATAATAGGGATTGCCTTTTTTTTTTTTGTAAGCTCACGACTTTTTTTAAGGAAACATTCAATGATTTATTTCCGAATAAAATGTACGTGAAAAGTACTGTTGCATTTTTTTAAGTCTTGGGGAAAGCAAAACCTACAAAGGCGGCACAACGCTTTTCTTTCGAAGCATCACGTAAAAGGTTGTCCCACAAGATGTGCAAAACACAATCATTTGTCTTTGCATTAAGACAATTTATGTACCGCCCTTCTGATTCAACCTCAGACAACGTACCAGTGGACACTACAGATCCTAGACAACGTACCTCATACTTTTTCGCTTTAAGTTGATGATACTTTTTCGGCAAATGCTTGATTTTCTGTACTATGGAAAGCCTTTTGAAGATTTGAGCCTAGAGAGTAGTGCGAATGCAATTTTTTACTCTCATTTAGATAGAATTCATTCATTTGATTATCCAAAAGATATGTTGCATTGAAAAGCACCCGGGCAACGCCGAGTAATAAGCTAGTTATATATAAAAAGTTATGAGGGAAAATATTGAATTGGAGGTATCTCGTTCTGCACAGCTCTCCTTCCTCGAGTTCCCGATAAAGCAGAAATTCTCTTACCTATTTATGTTTTATTATGCATTCAAAACTGTAATATATATATTTTAAATAATAATATTTCTACTTCCGAAAAATAATCTTTTGATAAATTTACTTCTCATGTAGCTTCTGAACACTCCCCCCCCCCTTTGTTTTTGATGTGTAATAAGTTAACTGATCAATTTTGAGATAAAAGGACGGGTACTCTTTGACGCATGTACAATTTTTAAAAGGTTTGTCTTTAGTCCTTTTAATTATATTATTGATTTAATTGCACTTTTATCAAACAACAGAAATATTAAGTCATATTATATATTTGTTTCTTAATTTGAGAAAAAAATTCAAATATTTTTTGAGTTTTTTAATGACAAAAAAAAAATATTGAGAGGTTAATCGGCCGAATCGGGTATCGAACCGTTGGTCACCTACTCTGGAGCAAAACGCGCTAACTACAGCGCTATTTAGGCCTCGAAAAAGGGGCTCTTGAACGGGAAAAGTACAAAAAAATGCATTGTAATTATATAATCATTTAACTGCACTTTAATAAAAAGACAGCAAACATAAGTCAATTTAGAACTTTGTTTCTTGTATAAATCTTTATTTTGGAAAAAAAAAGAGATAAAAAATATTTTTTTTAGTTTTACATTTAGAAAAAAAAAAAAAAATATTGAGAGGTTATTTGACCGAACCGCGTATCGAACCGTGGACCACCTGCTCTCGACCCAAACGCGCTAACCATCGCGCTGTTTGGGGCTTGAAGCTCAAGATCTCAAACGTGAAAAATCAAGAGACGGAAAACCAAAGTCATTTCAGAACTTTCATTCTTTTATAAATCTTTATTTAGGAAAAAAAAAAGATAAAAAAATAATTTTTGAGTTTACATTTAGAAAAACAAATATTGAGAGGTTAATTGACCGAAACGGGTATCGAACCTTGGACCACCTGCTCTCGAGATAAACGCGCTAACCCCGCGCTATTCGGGGTTCGAAGTGCGGGGTCTTAAACGTGAAAAATAAACAAAAAGGCATCTTAATTATATTATTGATTTAATTGCACTTTTATCAAAAGACACAAACATTAAGTCATATTAGATAATTGTCCCCTCTATAAATCTTTAATTTAAAAAAAATGTAAATATTTTTTTTTTTAAGTTTTCCAATTACATTCAAAACATTTTGAGAGGTTAATGGACACAACCGGGTATCGAACCTCGGACCACCTGCTTTCGAGCCAACCACGGTAACCACCTTGCCTTGTAGTCACTTCTTGTCACTATGCGACATTGCTGTAACTTCACACGTAGATCACAGACGGGTCGCAATGGTCGCTGTCACTACGGTACGCGGTCGAGGAGCGGGCACTAGGTGACCTGGATTGCAATTTTGTCGTCCCTCTGTCGCACTGTGTACGTCCCCGCGAACTGAGTTGAGGTTACCTGTTTGCGACATTGCTTGTGATGCATGCGAGGGTCACAAAAGCGTCACGACATTGCTGCAACTTCAAAGTGGAGCTTTGGAGAGCGGGGGCTTAGTGACCTAGGATGCAATAGGTCACAAACGGGTCGCAACGGTCGCTGTGACTATGGTGCGTGGTCAGGGAACCGGAGCTAGGTGACCTGGGTGGCAAACTGGTCGTTAGACATCGTCACTGCAACGTCGCACTGTGTAAGTAGCCGCAAACTCACATCCCTAAGTTGCGGCCACCTGTTGGCGACTTCGCTTAAGTCACAGCGGGTCCTTTAAGAAGGTCACAAACGAAGTGGAAACGTCGCCATGAATCCGTCGGGAAGTTGCCTTGCGTTCACCTTTCATCACTATGCGACATTGATGCAACATCACACGTAGGTCACAGATGGGTCGTAATGGTTGCTGTGACTACGGTGCGCGTTTGGGGAGCGGGCGCTAGTTGACCTGGGTTGCAATTTTGTCGTCAAGTGTCGTCACTCTGACGTCGCACTTTGTACGCCGCTGCGAACTGACACTCGTAAGTTGCGGCCACCTGTTGGCGACTTCGCTTAAGCCAAAGCGAGTCCTTTATGAAGGTCACGGACAAAGTGCAAATATCGCCATGACTGTTGGGAAGTTGCGTGCATTCACTTTTCATCACTCTACTACATTGCTGCAACTTTACACGTAGATCACAAACGGGTCGCAACGGTCGCTGTGACTACTGTGCGCGGTCGGGGAACGGGCGCTTAGTGACCTGGGTTGCAATATTGTCGTCACTCTGACGTCGCACTGTGTACGTCACACAGTGGGGCAAAATCCAGAAAAGCTGGTCAAAACCTCAAATAAACTTAGATTTGTGCCAAAATTGGTATGTAGGGGGTTTTGAGGTCGCTGGTTATAAATCTGAAGTCAAAATTACTGTAAACAAACTGGCGGATCCAATATGGTGAACGCATATGCGAAAAATATGTAAGGATTTTATAAAATTAATATATGGTGGTTTTCGAAGTCACTAATTTAATAATCAGTATCTGATGCAAAATGAAAATATTTTATTTATATTTTTATAAAAATATTTTTAAATTAAAGAATTAAATATATTTAAAGAAAAAGTAATAAATAAAGAAAAAAGAATGTGAACACAAAGAATCAAATAATCCACTATTATACTGGGAAATATAATACATTTCATCAATCAATTAGTTAAAACCAATTACAGATCGGAATTTATGTTAAAATCTGAATTTGTTTCCGAATCGGTGTAAAATGTAGAGCTACTTTCCGTTCGCGTAATAACATGTTAGGCAGCTAAAGGCAGTTAATGTGTACGAATTTCGTAAGATAAGGGGCCTAAAGACCTAAACTTGAATCTTAGCGTTATATGGCGTTATATAAAACTTTTCATCTAGTTGAAAATCGAAGTCTCTACCATTATTTCGCTTTTGTCAGAGCACAGCATTTTGATTTATTTGAACAGGATACAAATGAAATTTATATCATATCAATGTAAAAACATTTTCTACATATCTGCAAAAATCGTTTCCATGTTGTAGATTAAAATTTGGACCCTTCACTTTAAAGTTGTAGACTTTATAATATAGCCTTATTTTCATTACGTTCTAGCGACACACGTGCGCTCTACACGAAAGGTAACTTCCAACTGAAGGGCCCAAGTTTTGGCATGGGGATAAACCCTTCTCCTTTTAAAATTTAACGCAGCAGTTAACCCTCTATCCACCCCACAAGTCAAAGTTTCCCGATTCAAATTTTCATTTTTGAGGTTTTTGCCTGCTTTTCTTCGAGTCCTTTATGAAGGTCATGGACGAAGTGCTAACGTCGCCATGACTCCGATGTGAAGTTGCCTGCAGTCACTTTTCATCACTTCATGACATTACTGCAACTTCACACGTAGGTCACTGACGGGTCGCAACGGTCGCTGTGACTACGGTGCATTTTACATTTAGAAATAAAAATATTGAGAGGTTAATTGACCGAACCGGGTATCAAACCATGCATTACCAGCTCTCGAAACAAACTTGCTAACTAACGCGCTATTTGGGGTTAGAACCTCGGGGTCTTAAAGGTGATAAGGTGATAAATAAAAAAAATGCATTTTAATATATTACTGATTTGATTGCACTTTGATAAAAAGACGGCAAAAATAAGTCAATTTATAACTTTGTTTCTCGTATAAATTTATAATTTTGGAATAAATATTTTTTGAGTTTTTCAATAAGAAAAAAACATATTGAGATGTTATTCGACAGAAAACGGGAATCGAACCCCAGATCATCTGCTCTCGCACGGTGTGGTTATTGTGACTTCTCACCTCAGTGAACTTGATTTTCAAAGATGTAAATTAAAGTAAAAAAAGAAGTGAACATGTTTTCATTTGCTTAACATGTGCATATTTTAGCAACGGAGAGAAAAAAAATATGTTCCTGAAAAATGTATCCATTAGGCTTATATTAATGGAAAATTCCTCACCTCCGTGACAAACCTCATCAATGTCATTATTTCTAAGATGAAAATAAATGATGGAGGGGAAATACACATCAATCTTACACATTCTACCAAAATTATAAATTGTAGGTATATTCTCAAATTTACTAAATACTATTTTGAACACATTTGAACTAAAAGGATAACTACTAATTAAGCCATACTTTAATTAAGAGAACTTAATATTAGATTCTCACTAATCTTTAAAATGCCTCATTGTTTGCACAATTAAAAAAACTACTACTTTGATATTGAAATGGCCTCGATTTTTAAACATTAAAAGTTTTTTTCTTTTTTTATTTCCGAGAACAAGGCATTTTTTTAATTTTTTTTTAAATTTATGATTAAAGTAATTGGAACTTAGCTGGGCCATTGTTTATGGTTTCTTCTAGTAGGTTACACTTTCATATAAGAATTTAACAGAAAAAAGAGAGAACAGAAGGTTTCGAAATTGAAAAATAGTTGAAATATTTGCGTTCAAAAGTTTTTCTGGAGAATGACCCAAATAAACTATTTGAAGGAATGTAACTGAAACAACTAATAAATGATTACGTAAGTGATTTAATAAAACATTGTATAAGGTAATGAAATGAACCTTTTCACTTTGCACCATCTACATCGTACTTCGGCCCGCATGCACTTGACTAACTGTACAAAGCATTTAAAATAAGCTTAATTTTAAACAAATAAATACTGCACTGAATTTAATAACACACAAGAACTTTATCATTTCTTATAAGAAAAGAAAACCTTAAACAAAATGTTACAATATGAGTAGCAATTTTTAAAAATTGCTTGTATTATTTATATTTTTGATTTTCAGAGGTATTTTTTTCTTGACTAGTATAGATTACATGTGTTACTACATAGGTAGTTAAAATGTTACTAGATAGGTGGCGCAAAAAACTAAGAAACTAAGTAAATATTTCACCATTTCAATTTGCCCCGCTATTTCACTTTGACCCACATTCCCCTACTTATTTTTGCACATAACTGCTTGTAAATGCGTTAGAGGAATAAGTTAAAAACATTGCAACATCTGTTAATTTTATTAAAGAGAAGTTTAAAAAACAGATATGTGCAATATATATATATATATATATATATATATTACTTTTCTTTTTTTACGTACCGATTCGATCTTAAGCTTAGCAGAAAATATCTTAAGACAAAGTACTACATTTAGTAAATATTAGTAAAAACTACTGGGAGAGTACGAAGCAAAACTTTGATTGATGTAAGGAAAGTTATTTAATCATGCAGAAATATTAAAACGCCTGGGTAAGTCTTTTAATTCCAAACCTTTCCAATTTTTAATCATTTCAACATCATCAAGGATTTTCAACGACACTGACTATGTTGAAGACTAAAACTTCTCGTAAATTATCTTAGCTCTGTACATCAGATAGCGACATTTTTTATTAATAACGCAGCATATTCCTTTCCTTCTTAATTAAAATTTGTAAGTTTCACTGTAACTGCGCAACTGTTTCTTAGTAATTTATAAGTTTAAGAAACAAGAGCTTTCGAAAAGCAAATGTAAAAACGTATTTCCACTCCAGAAAATGCGAAACAAAATGGCTGTGAGCTTTCGAGTACATTTCACGAGACTTGGTAATTCATTCGACAGGATAAGAAAAAAAAAACTTTTTGCAAAAGATTCTTCCGTATTAATTAAGCTCTGAAAAGTTAAAATGAATTAAATTTCTTCAGTTTTATATATTCGATGAAACGGAGGAAGTTTTTCTTTTTCTTTTTTTGCAAAAAGTAAATTCATCTTCTCAGAATTCAAAAAAAGAAAATGTACAGAAAATGCTTTTAATTTTTTTTTCCAAAAGCTGAAGGCAGAAACAAGTATCGGGGCTTCAACTAGTTGAAGATTAATTAAAAACATTTCGAATGTTTTCAAAACACTTTAAAGTGGGGAAATTGAAATAAATTGGCGTTGAATTTCTGTACGTTTTACTTAGTTTTAATCCCATTTCATTAATGTGAAGTGTTTTTATATACAAGCGTGGAATGGAAAACGAACCTTTTGATTTGTGTCGTTATTGCACTTTTGCATTTTGGGTAACATGTTCCAAAGCACTACTTATTTGCTTTAAAAAATAAATAAAAAACATGATTTCAACTATTATTTTTCTTTTGGAGTTTTATCTTTCTATTTTTATTACTTTTCACAAAGCGGTAAACACAATTATAACTTACAAAGGAGTTTGAAAGCTATACTGTAAAAAGGTTGTAGTTTTTAGTTAATACTGTATTTGTTTATGAATGCCTAACAGTAGTTTAAACAATTGGCATTTTCAAATAAATTAAACTAGATCTATACACATTCGTAAATTGATAGCTTCAGTAGTCACTGATAAAAAATGTAAATTGCATTCCGCAGAATGCATGACTCTATCCAATTCACAGGATTCACAGGATAAAATTACAAGGATTTTTCTTTGAAGTTCTTTTGACGTTGCTAATCAAAAATTCAAAGGTGGGACATGATATTTGATTTCCAATTAAACGAGATGTGTTGTCAAAAGCTTTGGAAATTGTGAATCTAAGCATTCTGACAAAAAATTAATCTTTAGATGAAATTCAAAAAAACTGAAGTTTTCGTAAAATATTATTAAATACATTAGTAAATATTAGTATACGTAGAAAATGACCCGTCATGTTATGACGGGGACGAATTGTCTTTTTATCAAAGTGATTGGTCGTCAATTTTGACGCGTTCCAATAAATATTTGTGCCTCAATGTGTCAGTAATGTTAGTCACATTTTCACTTCTTTGCGGGAGAGCGTATTTTTTTTACTGCATAGGAAGTTTGAGACTCGCACACTTCACTGGTTAATAAGTTTTTTTTTTTTTTTTCAAACAAAATTACGTTTTTGTGGATTAATGTGGAATATGATTCCACTTACATTGCAGTAATAACCTGGAAATCATAATTTATCAACTTACGTTTAGTATGGCTCTTTGGTAGTTATATATGACAGACAAAAACATACGCTGTCTCTCTGTATCTCAAGTCTGGGTAAGCGAGACAAAATTTAGATTCCCTTTTTTAATTTTATTTAAAATCTTCAAATGATAAACAACCTCAATCCCTTGGGTACATGGTTATAAGTCTGTATCAGCTGCGTACAGGGATTGTGGAAGAAGTCAGCAGCATATTATCTGATCAACTAAAAGATTTTCTCCGTTTCGTGACGGAACATTGATCTATGATCGTTGACATACTAAACATTATTAAATTTCCACTTATAAATGTTTCTTGTTCCTCGCATGTATTCGCTTCCTTTATTAAACATGATGATCATGAAAACTGATTGCAATTTTCGGAAAATCCTGTATGCAAAAATATGAATGTCAACTCTTAAGAGAACTAACTCATCTTCAACATGAGAAAAATTTATGATTAGCAGAAATACGCTAAATATAAATATTAATAGTTGTTAATAATTTTTGTTAACCAAAGAATAAACAATCTTTACCATAAAAAGTATGAAATGTTACCATGAAATGTTATTAGTATTTTGGAAAGAAAAAATGCATTTCTAAAAAGTGTATAACCAATTAAGTATATAAAAATATGAGTTACTACTTGTAAAAGAAATATATGTTCTTAAATGCAAACATGACGAAAGATAGTTAAAAAGCAGTAAAACGTGTTTCTAATTTTTGAAAAACAAAAAATAAGTGCACTTAACCATGTCTGGAAAATTATTTATCTTTTTTATTAATTAAAGTAAATTTGCATACTATTGAACATCCTAAAACCATCCACATTAAAAAAAAAAAAAAAGTTGTTACCTCTAATAAAATAGAGCAGGATCTTTCAAAAATTAGCTTAATAGAAGCAATAATTTTTGTTAATAATCTTCACTAAGCATGCATGCCCTTAACACTAAATGCCCTTTAAATAAGCTTATATTTACTCAATCTCTGGAACGAGATCATTTTCATGAAAAAGAAATGAAGCTTAAAATGCATATTGAAGAGAATATTTTATTAAGAAAATATGGAGAAGGGCCAACAAAGAAGGGAGAGATAAAAACATTAAGAGCTGACGTTGAATCATAAAAAATTTCATGTATACTTTCCGTAAAATTCGTAAATAATTTTTACATTTTACAGAAATTTGTGAATGCTTGTTCCAGCTTTTTTTAGAAGATAAGCTTGCTTTTCTAAACATATTTTTTTCTATTATAATGTATTTATTTAATCAATAAAAGTTACATAATTTGTAATTTTATATGTTACTCACAAGCGTAATATATTCATTTTTTGATTGAAATATAAGACTTGAAAGGGATTAGATTTAAACGATATAATTTCCTTATGCTTTGATTTGTTAATGTTGCGTTGTTAAATGAAAATACATCTTTGTGTATTTCTTCATTTGAGAATCCTTGCCATTGTAGTAATTAATGAAGTGTGTTTGTTGTGATAAACGTGGATTTAGTAAGCCAAAACTCAAAAGTAACTATGCTCTTTTTAAAAATCAGTGAAGGTTTAACTTTTTATGTTAAGCCAATGGCAGACCGAATATGTAGCAAGTTACTTAGACACTTAAAGTTCAAAAGTGTAAAGAACATTGTAATTAGATTTCAAAAAAGTATAAAATAACCTATATTTTAAATTATTTTACTAATTTCAGTTATTAGCAAAAAAGTTTGAGAAACAATTTTACCATTTGAATTATTTTAAATGCTAACTGTATTGAAAAAACTTCTGTAAATTTTAAACCCTTTTTTTGGTATTATTTATTTGAAGGAATTAATCTTTATGTCATGTACAAGCTTAGCATTCGGTTATGAACAAATTTTAAAATTTCAATAATCACTATCATTTCGCAAAAGAGTACAGTGACGAAGTAGTTGGTACTCATATTTTTTAATGTAAATAGATGAAGTTTTTCAGATGTTAAGTTTATCCGAATACCGCATTTTTTCCAAAAGTTAAAATAAAGATGTTTCCAGTGTTATGTCATTTTTGGAATCTTCTACGTGTCTCAGTATTGTCAATTTATTTAGGTTAGAGCAACGTGCTATTGCGGTAAAAATGACACGTTTTCAAATTGGACTATCAGCGTGGTATTTCAAAAATAGGCTATACAGCAAAATCTTATTACAGCGAATAAAATGCAACGAAATATATGCTTCAAAGAAGTAAGTCTTTTTCTTTAATTATCATTACATTGCTTGAACTCCATTACAACGGAATCTTCGTTACAACGATCGAATGTACGGTCTCTTGAAGTTCGTTGTGACTGGATTTCCTTTTAAAGATTTATTTTATTTTCCAACGAGAAAGCCCTACAAAGTAGCGAGTTTAGACATTGTCATCGATAGGACAATAGCCGGTCAGGTTATCACATTAAAACGAAAAATTACAACACAGACGGAGACAGCCTACCACGGAGTCTTTTCCGGTGTGGTTCTTCCAAAAACGCTTCTTGGAAAATTAAGAAATTGTTTTGTATATGAAATTTTCTTATCACAACTGCTACTGTACAGGGAAAACAATATCATGCGACTTCTGACACCTTTAGCTTTGCGTTAACTTTATCAGATTTTTAAAAACTTCCTCTGCAAATTGTAATATAAATGTGTCTGGAAATTGGTGCTCGCATTTATTTTACTTTCGCAGCTTTAGTAGGTGATTTAAAAATTTTAAAGAAAACTCAACCGATATATGTTAGAAATATTGTACGTAAAATTTAATATCTTAAGAGGAAACAATTGCACTTTTGTAGAAGGAAATGTGTCTTCTACGTGTAAAGATGCTTAACGTCAGCACTTAACATAAATGAACGTACAAAAAGAAACTTTTTACAAGCAATACGTGTCGTGTATGTGAAATAAGTTACGTGTGGTCATAGTTTTCTTACTTTCATTTTTCTTGTGTTCCTTTTCTTTTTTTTTCTTAAAATTGTGTTCCTTTACTTTAAACCATAAAGCTTTACAACTGTATTTTGATAAGTTAAACATGCAGTTACCGTTTTATTATCAATCATTGATTTGCTCTTGTCCATAATGAGGAAATTTGAGGAAAAACTCGAAGATATTTTTTCACTGTCTTAAATCCTATTCATATAGATATATACAGGATCATTCGGAACAACGTGTCCGAACTGCTTGGAGATCTGGCATATAGTTATAAACACGAATGATACAGGAACATAGGGTCGCGTAGGTAATTCAAACGCGCTACATGAGCTCAAAAATTGACCCGGGAAACAGCAAAAACCGTTTGCGAGAATGAAATTTTATTACAGAAAGTGAAGTTTACATAACGTTATACGTTTACAAGAACATTTAAAGTACCTACACTCAACTGACGCTTTCCGCCGCTTTATGCAGTTAGCTATCTTCTCGACATTCAGCGCCTTCCTGTGCGGCTGGATTGCGCATGCAACCCTATGCTCCTATATGATTATTGTTTATTACTATATAAGGGTAAAGAGGCAGACATGTGAACAATTTTTTTCATTTCTTAATTTCTCCGAAAATATCATCAATTTAACACAGAAAAAGGGTCCCCATGATTGAATTGTATTTTCTTTGTGAAATGGATTTTTTTCAGATTTTTTTAAAAATATTTCTTTGCTTTATGGAATTTTTAAAAAATGTCTTCAATTTTTCACATGTGTCCCTATAGAGGGGCACATGTGAACAAGCTTGTGGAACGTGGGAACACGATTGAAGAACGCAGGAGTAGCATCATATTGCAACGAAAAACTCGTTATATGAAGCGTATAAGTCTACAACAATTACAGTCAAGGGTTTGTAACCTATACTGTGTCAGTTTGAATTGTACGGTAACTGTCATAAGAAAATATTTTTCCCGAACTATATAACTCTACTCAATGTAAAATTTTAAAGCTTCATTGCATGTTTTAATCACTAGATCAACAAGAAAAAACCTTATAAGACTAAACAATACAAAGAATACTTTATTTGTAAAATTTATTTTGGTAAGCTTCATGCATAACATGACGATGAATTTTAAAATGATTCTAAACTTCAGTTTTTAGTTAAAGGAAAATATTTTGTTTTTATTTTCCTTGCAAACATTATATAATACTAAATTTTTGGCCAACTATTTAATAATTTAGAAATTAAAAAATAAGTAAAAAAATTAAAAAATATATTAATTTGAATTTTTGGCATCTTGAATTCAAATTATGTTTTTCGCATTCAAGAGCGTGTGTGTGTATGAATGCGCGTGTGCATTTTTGTAGGCGCATGTGTGTGGGTGCGTGTGTGTGTATGTATGCATGTGTGTGCGTGTTGTGTATGCAGTGCTGTGTGTGTACGTGCGTGTGTGTGTGTAGGCATATGTGTTTTTGTCTGTGTGCAGGCATGAGTGTGTGTATGTGTGTGTAAAGGAGTGTGTGTTTGTAACTGTGCGCAGGCACGAGTGTGTGTAGACGTGTGTGTGCATGTGTGTGTGTGTAGGATATGGACGCAAACTTGGAGACTTTTTTCGCAGAGGAGCAGCATCGTGAGGCCGATCGACGCGACGGTGGTGGTGGCAGAGGGAGGTGGTGGGAAAATAAAATGATAGCACGCCAAAAACAGTCAAATGAGAACAATAAGCAATCGTGATTGCTCAATAAAAAATAAATGATTAATAAATATGTAATAACAATTAACAATAAATTTACAAATTGATTGCAGTGAAATAATAGTTATAAATCTTGATATCTCTTAAAACTTATAACAAGCCTACATTACTAGTTATATTGCGGAGAGGATATTGGAACTGTTCACATGTGCCCCTGTATGTTGTGTTCACAAGTGCCCTCTGTCATTGGCCTTAGAACTAATTTTCAAAAATAAATAATTTTTAATTTAATTAAAAAATTTAAACATTGGCATAAATATACGTGAATGTTCACATATTGGTTTGCAATAATTAAATTTCGCTTACTAAGTAGTTTAAAATATGTTTTTACACGGAAGAAGGCAGTGATAAAAGTTCATCAGCATCCACTGAAACAAAGAAGCTGTCGCCACAGGAACATAAACTGGCTCCTTGTCTTGGTCTTGAGTTGCCATAAAACCTATCATACAACAATGCCATACCACTTTACATACAGTTTCGTTTCAGTTCTTCTGAGAGATTTGAAATTTTCAAACTATTAGAGCAATTAGTTTCGTATTTATTGTAAATTTTCCGAAATAATTGCATAAACGTGTAAGTGGAGAGAGAAATACGAATAAAAAAGTGCTAACCTGAGAAAAAAATTTACCTCAATACTTTCTCCGACAAAGAAAAGCGGAAAAAAGTTTGAATATGAAGACTTCAAAGTTCTTTATTAGCTCCGTTAGTTTCTGAACTACCCACCATTTTAGGACATAGTCGGCTGTCAAAGAAAAAAGACAGAAATGGGAGATGCAAGCGCCGATGGCTCCTCGGCGCTGCTCTTAGGTCGGCACTTTAGAACATCTTTATCTGTTGCCTTAGTCTGCCAGCTATTAAAGAAGATCCCAAGGACTGGAGTTTTTTATCGGAAAGAAGTTCTTTTGCTAGTCTGCTTCAAGTTCCTAAAGAACAGTTATTGTGAGAATTGGGGCTTACACTGAAAGGATAAGTAGTTGAAGTACTGTGTATGATGGATTTAAAGAACCGTTGCTAATGCACTTTGTATTGATTTACTGTTTTTTTTTTTATTATTTTTTAAGTGCTAGTCAAAGACAATGAAAAATCCTACCTTTTTATCGTGTTCAGGTTATATGATATTTTATAATGCTAGGTAAAGAAAAGTGTTTACATTTAATTAATGGGCCCTGTGAATTCTCCCAGTTTACAAACTTCGTTTATACCTTTGTTGACAAATAAAAAGTCAACAACTACTGAAACTTAAAACTCATGGCGTTTATTAAAAAACGTAAAAATCTTTCACTTTTGTCCGTGTACCTTTTTCTCCAAAATACTTCGAAATAAAAGCAATATAAGCTGGTTGTAGGATTTTTTTAAATAGTTGATGAATCAGATGTACATTAACATTTCAAAAGGACCTTAGATAAGACGGGTAGATGTGTGGTAAACAGTATTAAATTGTCTCCCCCAAATTAAGTTTTACTTTAAATACTCTATTTTTTATGATATGAATATGGTGCAATTATAAATGTTTGTTCACATGTGATTTTGATTAAAGAATTCAACTGCATTAAAATGACTTACAAGTTTGGTCCACTTAGAATATTTGTAAGGTTGAAAATAGATTGCTTTATTTCATTTGAAAATAATTAATTTTGATGAAACATTGTATTTTGTGTGTTGAAACTTTTTAAAAATGAAATTGAAATGGTTTCTATACCTTTTGTCAAACTTTGACTAAACATTAAATTACCGAGACCGCTGTTAAAAAAAAAAAAAAAAAGATTTATTTCAAGTTTACTGGCAGCTTGAAATATTATTGTGTATAAAAGTGGATGAAAATCAGTGACATAGACAAATCGTTTAGATGCTAGTAATGTCAGCTACAGTTTGAAGACTTGGACATGCGTCGGTATATAGCTCAAATATACAACTTGTATGAGAGCACGAGGACAGGGAAAATTCTAAAATATAAGAAGTCGACTGGTTTACTACGTTTTTAAAACTACTCGAAACTTTTCTGTTTTTGCCTAGGTCTCAATGTGACCATGTCAACAAGGAGAGGTTTTCAGGTATACAATGCATTACTTATTTTCATTCAAAAACCTTATCTAGTCATTTTCAAAATCATTGTTGCCCATCTTAAACCAGATTACGTAAATTTGAATAAAAGTAACTAGGTTGATGTTGACTTGAATACTAAGTATGGGTTCACTAGTAAACTGATATTGAACATGAAAATTTTTAAAGGGTAGTTCATGCGATTGAAACAGGAATATAATTGAAATAAAGGAATATTTGTAATGGAAACATGAACTCAATGATGAATCTTTTGCTTTTCTGACCAATCCCCCAACCCTTAAGATGGTTATGAGTCATAGTTTCAATCTCTTAAGTCAGAATTGCAAATGACCATTATTACATGAAATAGTATGCTAACAGAAAAAGGATTATAAGCCCTTCGCCTAAAGAGATTTTCTTTAAGACTTTTAATTACATTTCATACTCGCAATAAAGTTTCAGTTATGACGCAGAAAAATCTTTAAGGTCAAAAATTGTTTTCCGTTTCAGCATTTTTATACCTAAATGAGTATTGTATTACGTAAAACAAAACCAAAGACGTTTAGATTTTATTTATTTATTTATTTTTTTGAGTTTAATATATTGAAATGTTAATGGTTTAGACATTAAAGTAAGAATAAGGGGAAGAAAAGTAGTACTTCAAAACTCTCGTAAGAATTTGTCTGTAAATGTTTAGTATTAGATTATTTTACCCTTGTTTTATTATTTTTCAGCGATGTACATGATATCAACTTAAACTTGGTCAATTTAATTCCTAGTTCGTTTTGTTTTCGTTATTATTATTTTTGTTTAACCATAATTTTTACTCATTAGATTCTAAACGATTATGTTTAAGTCTACGATATAATTTTTAAACCACATATGAGTGAAACTGGTTTCAATGTATTTCCTAGAACTGAAAAATCGAAGAAGAAAAAATCTCATATTTGGGTTTACTAAGAAAAAAAAAGTTTTTTTTTTTACAAAAGAACTGCACATAATTACGTATAATAGGCCTTTTGATAAGTTTGCTTCCAGAAAGGAGTTATTCATTCTTTTCCAAAAACTACCTTTCTTCGGAAGTTAATAATTTCTCCCGTCTTTGAGTACTGACGATAAAAAATAAAATATCCTTTGTACTCCAGCAAGGCATCTATTTTTTTCCATGGCCGTGGTTTTCACTAACCTGTCATGTAAGATTTACGAGTGGCTTTTGTCATAGAATCAAATTTGAGGAAACGAAATTTCCTTCAGAAACCGTTCGCTTCTGTAATCTAGTCATTCGTCTCCTTCCTTTTTATTCTGGTTTAAGGTAAAAAATGTAAGAAATATTTACCATCCGCTCTGGAATTTCTGTCGACCATTGGAGAGAAAAAAACCATAAATATAAAACCACTGAGGCAAACAAATATGATCCATTTTGACTTCGCGAAAAACGACTTCAAAGGTTATGGAGTATGAATTGAAGGGCGGTTGTTTGTCACATTATAATGGATGAAGTACATGGAAGCGAAGAGTGCATTTGGTAAAAACCCAAATATTCAAAATATGATTTGAAATTTCAGTTTATATTAAATATCCTTCTCTGTTACCTTTCTGACTTTGCAAGGATTGAGCGTTTGCCATTTTTTATGACTAATGGTTGCATTTCTCTTTCATTTTTGTCTGAAATCATCCATCATGTTTTGTATCGTAAATTTTACACATTGTCTTCATTTTTTTTACTTGTGTCTGAAACTAATATTTTGCCAACAGTTAAGCTGTAATCTCCGACTAAAAATATTTATGAAACGTGATATGGGTGATTCTCCAAAATTCTAATAATATGACGTCCAAGGAGCCTAACACAAAAATTGTTTGACCTAGATTTTTTTTTTTTAATAAACAGAAATAACTTTTCCGATGCTATTCCATTCTTATCAAAACATTAACTCATTTATTTTTTTCCTACAAAAATTATTGAATAACCAGAAAATCACTCTTTTGGTGTGTCCCTATCCGTTTCCTAAATGTACTTAAAAATTTTGTTTCATCATTCCATAAAATTAATATGTAGTACTAAAGTATGCATACTTAAAGGTGTAACATTTTTGCTGTAATTCGCTTGGTCAAAACTGTTGTTTTAAATAAAACCTTAAATATCCTTTAAAGAATTATAATTATTTAAATATTCAAAGTACATCATTCTAAATTGTGTCCCCAGGTTCTCCTGTCAGTCTCCTGTCCCGGGAATGAGTTCAATTATTATAGATAAAAAAATAAATTTTTAATCTGCAATATTGTTTATTATCACCATTGTGTTGGACTCCTTGAGCATTTTGTTAATATGATTTGTCTGCTGTTCTTGCTAAAATTTTGAAATTCAAAAATGGGTATGTAACATTTTTGCTGCATTTCTCTTGGACAAAACTGTTGTTTTAAGATAAATAAGAAATTTAATTCTACTCATAGTGTGCAGTTGAATTAAGAGGTTAAAATAAAAAAAATAACATTATTTACCTTAATTATAATCCCGGGCCTAACTGATAGGCAAGTTATGAGAAAAATGTCATTTTCCTGGCGCAAAAAAAAAGTTACTCTCCTAGCATTATTTATAACGCACTGGCAATGCGTCCAGTAGAATAGAAAGTATTTCCAATATATTAGTTAGAAAATAAGATAATGATTTTAAAAAAAGCTGAATTTTACAAACGATAAATAAAACATGTAGCAGTATAAAAATTCTATTCGTTTAATGTTTCTCCTTTTTTTTTTTCTTGTTCAGACGAATCTTTTAAAAAGGCATTTGTTGGTTATACATTTTTTAATTTTAATGAAGCTCGAATAGGTAAATAAAGTTGCTTTAAATATCTGACTTATATAATTTAGAGAAAACTTTCTAGAATAAGGTAAATATTTTTCTAAATTAGAGATTTCGAAAGAACAAACAACAGAGCTTAATGTGAAAATTGTTATTAATTTGTTCGTTTAGAATTTTTGTAGTATAGCAATTGAATTTTTTATTGTTAAAATAACTGTCTGTTGTTTGGATTGTAAGCTATTCAGAGTGAATAATATGGAAAAACAAAAGAATAAAAACGGACTGGGACTCGAAAGGAGGTTCGTTATTTGGGAGTGTCCGTTTCGGGAGGTTTTACATAAGTCGACTTTGTCATGCAATAACATACTTTTTGATCTTTGTTACAGTTATTTTCTTATTACTAGTTAATCTTTTAAAAATTTGACCCCCTATTTTGAGGGGTGTAGTATTGTTAAATTGAGTTCACTCATTTTTCTTTGAATAAGTTCCTAACAAAGAGTAAATATTTTTTCCCCCAGATTTTTTTAACCATTTTTATTTTTAAAAAAGTAGTGATTGGAAACTCATGTTTTTGGAGAATAACACACATGTGATTAAGGAAGAAGAACGTAACTGTGCTTTTTCGAGCAATCGCAATCTTCAGCAGACTTGTAGTAACATTAGTTTTCTGTTTAAAGAACTAAACTTAGTATATAAATTAAATAAAATAATAGTATTGTGAGCCATGGGTTTTGCTACGAATTGCGTACATATTTATTTTCCAATGCATTGTTAACTTTAGAAAACTAGCTTTCAAAGTTTAGGCCATTATGCTGCCGTGGGCAGGTAAACGGCACTATCTGCAGAAATAAGTTTTCGAGATATTTCAAGAAACGCGTTTTGGATTCAATACTAACAATAGGGAAATGTTGGAATTAGACCCCTTTTTGCGCATTTTTTCAGCAGAAACCAAATAAGCAAGTTTGTGCAATAAAGCTACTATCAATAACGAAAATGCAAAAAATAAAAATTAAAAAAAAATCAGTTATTGCCCTTTACCCGCCCACGGCAGTATGTTCAACCGTTTAGAAATATCTTTCAGATAAATATTCGATACCACGACAATACTGACATTTAATTACAAATATTATGATCAAATTCATTACCAGATTTTAAAAAATATTGGGCACAAGTCACTCAGGCGTCTAAAAAATAATTTGGCGATTTTTTCACTGAGAACAAGAGTCTTCAAGAAGTCGTTCCTCAGTAAACATTGCTATAAACTCCGGAGAATAATTTGTCTGCCTCCGAAAAGTCTTCCCTAGATAAGATTTTTCGGACTCTAATCATAAGCATCATAATAATACTACTAATATTTCAACCATCTTGTGGCAGTGATGTGGTCTACCCAGCCATTACCTTTACTCTAGCATATCGTCCCCTCAGAGCAACAGCAAGACATCTAATTCCAGGAATAACACTAGATATCCTATTGTTACTCTAAGGCGACGATCTGTTTCTTGTTGTCTAGGCAGAATTATGACCTTTCTCGAGCTTACTAAGAAAAAGTTTTCTTATGAACATATTTAGGCTGCTCATTTTTAACATTTTTACTTCACATATCTTGTACCATCAACTTCAATGATATTGGGTAAAAAGTATAGGCTTTAATACCGATATTTTAATCTTTAATTCACGCAAATATGCACACGTTAGCAGTATGTTGTAAAAATTCACATTATGTCTTATAATTCACCATAATACGTCTTATAATAGATGGTTAATTTACATCAAATTATTCATATCACTTGTATTTGCCACTAGTAAATCCTGTATAAAATTTAATTGCTTTACACATATAAACGAGCATAATTACGCAGCTTCATATAGTTCACTGCATCCATTTACGTTGCCAACATTTTCTTGTTTTTACTTAATATTGATTTATTGTGACACCTTTTTGATCCAGTATACATTCATCCTTTTAAAAGCGAAAGATAGTATTTTAGTTGCGCAAAGCTTCAAAAGAAGCAAAGTGCAAAATATCAATGCGTAGTCTTGTTTTTATTTTTACTGTATCAGTATGCTTCTCACAACTTAAAATAAGAATTTCAGCCAAAAGTTTAGAAATAAAATTATGACATTTTGCACTCATGACGTGATCTCCAGACTGCAAATTTTCAGAAAAAAAAAGTAGAGCAAAGAAAAGAAACCGATTAGCATAATCGATTTTTTAAGCACTGTACAAGCATATCGTTTGCGAAGTTTCATGAAATGATCAACGCTTGTAGTCTGCGAAAAGCCAACTTTCAAGAATGATATTTTTTTAAAATATCAATGGTTTAGGAACAGTTTTGAGCCTAAGTCCAAGAAGTTAAACCATTTCCAAACTGAGACAAAAGATAAGAGTAACTGGAAAAAGTAATTTGAATTTCCAGAACGGAGTGCCCATGGAAATTACAAATCTGAAGAATGTTCTGGTTTGTTCCGCTTCTAAGACACAGAAAGAAAAGCCAAGCGTACTTTCTTTATGTATATATTATTTTATTATTAATATTTACTTATTTATTTATTATTCCATTATCATTGTTTACTTATTTACTTATTATTTTATTATTATATTTACTTATTTATTCATTATTTTATTACTTTTAATAATGTATTTATTTATTTTATTGTTATTACTATTTATTTGTTTATAATTTGCTAATCACTAAGCCAGTTATAGTTAATATTAATTTTCGGTATTATATTACTTCTTATTCAGAATTGAAAACAAAAAAAAAAAAAAAAACGAAAAGTTTTTATTTAATTAAAAGCAGGGTTCCTCAACCTTTTCTGAACTTTTGCCCCCTTCTAAGCTCCAAACTGTTTCGTGACCCCCCCCTTTCATATAAGATATATATATGTTTTGGATATATAAGTGAGTGTTATTAGCTCAATTTTCGATTCTTGTTTCACATGCCGTACAGGAAACCTACAATGGCAGTTGTTCTCGTAAATATCAAAACAGATATCCTGTGATAAGTCCAAACTGTGTAATTAAAGTATAAGAAAAAGAATACAACCTAGAAGTATAACTGACTGAAAATTACAGTGACTTGCTAACTAGTGTCAAAAAATAATGGCAAGAAATATCACAGGATTACTGTGATAAATAATCATCGCAATCCTGAAAGAGCGATTGAAAGTTAAAGTTCAAGAATTTAAGTACTACATAAGCTATTTGTAAAAAACACTCAATGTGAGAAAATAAAATTACATCTGATTGCAAAAAATAAACTATGTTTTCAACAAGACGATCATTCAGAAACAAAACGAGCTTACTTTCCACAAACACGAATGTGAATTTTGTAACACTTCTGTTACGAAATACGCGCATACTGTTTTCAGTTCTCTCTCTCTCACAGACATATTCAGCTCAGATAATAAATTCGTTCAAATGTATATTTTTTAAACAATTGAAACAATTATACCAAACGAAGTTTATCTCCTGCTAAAAGAGACCATACTCATTCTCTCAAAGTTATAGCCGTTATAATTCAATACACGCAAACCTGTTTTTGTGCGGTAGATAGGGACCACATAAAAAAATCGCATAAAAAATTCAATCAAAATTACACTATTAACCACGCTTCATAAAAATAGGTTAGTCAATTGAGTCCCAATTTGTGTAAAATTTTCATGTACCAAAAAAAAAAAAAAATCGCGTGAAAAAACACCGCACAAAAGCAGGTTTGGCTGTAATTTCAAAATTCTAATGTTTTAAATAGCAAACACTTCAATTTAAGCACACATTTTCAATATATTTAATCATGCAAGTGTTGGAGAAATATAATACAGAAATCTTATTAGTATATATAAAACTAAAAAAAAAAAACTGAACATTTAAAAATTGACATGCAATTGTTTTCGTCAAAAATGATATCATTTGCAGCTCATTCATTTTGCTTGAAAAATGGTGCACTTTAAATTTTAAGACCTTGTTAATTGAATCAGATCGTACAACTAATCAATGAATTTTATCAATGCCGAAAGTACTAAGATTTATTTTCCATTTTAACCCATTGAACAAAAAAAATTTTAAATGTATTCAGAATGTGTTTTGCCTTTGATTTTTTTTTTTTTTTTTTGCACACATATTGTTTATAGGTAAATTGATTTTAATTTATGTTACTGATATTACTATTGATAAATAAATCCTGCTCATTGGTTGAAAAGTAGCCTTCCAAAGCTGAAATTTAAAAAAAAAAGTTGTAAAATGTTACATTTTAAGCTGTGTGTAACCAAGTCAATTCACCCATGGATGTATGAATAGCAGGATGGAGCACAGGGGGAATTTCTGGAAGCGATAACCGTAACCGGCCGCCATCTTGCGTGTATCGGGAAACTGTGTCTGCAATATTTAAGATACGGAAATTGTCGTACTTTTTTATCGAATTTCAAACGGATTTCGACTTTATGGCGACTTGTGTAGCCTTTAACTGCACTAATAATGCACGTAGGAAGGAGATTCTTAGCTAATTCTGCATAAATGGATAATTAATTTCTTCCATAATATATGACTCAATAACAGATAATGAAGGTAACCTATTGTGTCATAAATAATCCTGCATTTATCTTACAAATACAAACCCGAGTTGCTTAAAATACCATTACAAATAAAAATTTATTGATGTGGTTTGCTGCGAGTCTTCTGCAACTTATGCACAATTATATCAATCAAATTGTGAAATGAAATTCGACAGATGCTTTCATTTTTTGTTCTTAAGTGTAAAATAAACTTTGATTACAAAGATTAATTTTAAATAGGTTGTTTTTTACTTCCTTTTACAAAAAAGGAAGTATTGTATACGCGAAAAAAAATTCACCCAAAAATCGGCCTTAATTTCCATTTTGCTCACCCCCGAATGAATGTTGAGTTTTTTTTCAGAAATATATATTTTGACATCCCCGAGTTAATTGCAACGAGTTTTCTCGTGACCTCTGTATGTACGTATGCATGTGCGTATGTGTGTATGTATGTCGCATAACTCAAGAACGGAATGTTCTAGAAAGTTGAAATTTGGTACGCAGACTCTTAGTGGGGTCTAGTTGTTTACCTTCTCTTTTGGTTGCATTTGGATGTCCCTAAGGGGGTCTTTTACACCTTTTTGGGGTAAAATCAGTGTTAATTTCGATGTAAACTCAAGTGGTGTTATAATTTTGCGATATATCGCCTGTCTTTTGGTCGCCAAGTTTTGACGCGACCAAAACTTGACGAAAAAATTGACGATTTTTTTTTTAAATGACATTAAATTGGAGTAAAAGGAAGTCATGTGATGCACACATCAGCTCGTTTAAAATCAATATTCATTTCTTCATCTGGTGTAAAAATTAGAAGTCAAAATGCTACAAAATTTAAAATCCAAGCGCTTTTCTATTCAAAAAAAGAAAAAAAAACTTTAGCTGGATATTTTATGCATGGAGGTTACTACATCCATGATTTTAAGTAAAAAAAAAAAAATTAGCAGTTAATGTAAACTAGTCATAAATTAATGTTTTACATTTATTACCTATCAACTTCTTCTTCTTCTTCGCTGGTGCTACAGCCTGTTGCAGGCCAAGACCTTCTCTTGAAGTCTTTCTCACCTAACCCTATCCCCTGCAATGGCCCTCCATCGGTTCACTCCTACTGACAGGGGGTCTTCCTCTTCGGCGTTTTCCTTCAATGTTGGAGAAGGGGACTCTTTTTGTGGGGAATGCATCTGCATATCGAAATACGGTGGCCCAGCCACCTAATGCGAGATGCCTTTATAACCTTTAAGATGTTAGGTTAACCATACATTTTGTAAATTTCATGGTTATTAGCTCTTCTCCAACACTTATCTTGTTTTATTGGTTAAAAAAAAAGAAAAAAAAAAACTTTAGCTGGATATTTTAAGCATGGAGGTTACTACATCCATGATTTTAAGTAAAAAAAAATAGCATTTAATCTAAACTAGGAATAAATCAATGTTTTACATTTATTACTAATTAACATTATGTATTTTTTCTTTGTATTGTGTCATATTTGTTTATAATAGTAAAGCTAGTGTAATGTGTCTGAAGATTTAATAAATATTAAAAAGGAACAAAATTTAAATTTAATGTCTGAGCATTTTTTCAAACATTAAAATTAATTTAGAAGTGATAAAATTAATAAGTAAGTATTTTAATTAATATTGTGAGATGGTACAATTATACTCATATTTTCATTCATTGCATAAAAAAATGCTTCTTTGGGAATTTTCGAAATTTTAAATTTGTTTACTATTTGGTTGCCGAATATTGAAGTACTCTGCCAAACCAAATATTTAGTTTGTCTGCCGATATGCAGTACACCGAAAAAAAAGAGTGAATCATCGAAATTCAAAGAACTGGATGGGTAGGTTTTTAAGAAGTTGTTTAGAATTTTATGCTATTTAGCATTTATTCATATGAAATTCCTTTTTATAAAACTATCTAAATTTTGTTACAGTTTTATTTTAGTTTTATCCTCATTCTGGCAACTTTATCAAAATTAGTTTTCCCTTTATGTTATTCCTCTATTTAGCTTTATTGATTTCTAGCTGCTTTTATTTTTCATTGTGCTGTATTCTAATTTTATAATCTGGACATAAAGCTGTAAAGTTTTGATAATTCTGGATCCTCCCGATACGGAGACTTTGTACTCTAAAGGTTCCCTAATCAACTCCGACTAAGAAATATAGTAAATCCGAGAGCTAAGTCATACTCTGTTTTTGCATCTGCATAAAAAATAATATGATGCACATAAAATATTTTTAAAAAAAAATCATGCTGTGTTATTTAATTATTACCATACATGTTCATTGCAACAAAAAATGTAAAAAACTATTTAAGATTTCTAAAGAATTGTTTTATAAACCACTACAGTTGTCGCGAAACAACTTCTAACTCTCTTCTGCCACGCGGTTATAACAGATACATGAAACCAATTAACTTAAAACATTTTATTGAAGAAAAATTATGAACTAAATGAACGAACATAAATTAAAATCATAACAGAACTAACAGAAGCAACATACGCACTTGAACATGAATTCACTGAGTATATATACACCAAACTGCTTGGCTAATACTGTTGCCATTTTAAAAAACATAAAAGTTTTTCCACATACTCCCCACCTGTACTCTTTAATGAGTACACTAAAACTTAAGAACATAAATTAAACAGATCTATAAATTTAAACTAAATTAGACATTTCAATCATCACTTAAATTAACAATCAACTTACTTCAGTCTGAAATTAAACTAATTTAAACATTCAATAAACAATACATTTCATTACAAAACAGTCACTTCGAATGGATAGAGTAGTTGAATTGCTCTTCTTAAGCAACCTTTAGACGTGCGGACTATGCATGCACGTACATTGCCATCTCTTCCTATGAGAACTTTATCGATCACACCCATGTCCCACAGTAACTTATTTTTCAAAGGTCCTTCAACAAGCACTACATCTCCAATTTTTAAGTTCTGTTGGGAGTGAGGAACTAAAAAATTATGAGCACTTCTCAATTGCAATAAATACTGTTCTTTCCATTGAGACCAAATTTGCTTGATTAAACGAGTCTGGAACAATTTACGTTTCTGTAAAGTCTTTTGGTTAGAGTTTTTGTCAAATACCTCAAGGAAATAATTTGGAAAGTTAATCTTGTCCTTTCCTGGAAATAAAAAACATGAAGGTGTTAATGCAATTGGTTCATTTAAATCATTGAACTCATAGGTAATTGGTCTATTATTCAAAATAAACTCAATTTCTGTAAGGATGGTAGCAAGCTCTTCTAATGTCAATAGAGCTCTACCGAGTATTTTTCTCAGCGGGTCTTTAATACTTTTCATCAATCGTTCCCAGAAACCTCCCCACCATGGAGAACGTTCTGGAATAAATTTCCAAATGATGTTTTCCGACGCTACAAAATTCTGCAGCTCTGGATGCTTTATTATTTTACGAAAAGATTTCAGTATTTCACAAGATGAACGGAAAGTCTTTGCATTATCAGAAAATATTATTTTTGTATTTCCTCTTCTTGCTAGGAAACGTCTCAAAGCTAAGATAAAACTTTTTACGGACATATCTTGCACCACTTCAATATGAACCGCTCTAGTTACAGCACATGTAAATAATACAATGTACACTTTCTCACAACTGTTTAATTTCGATTTAACAGTTATTGCACCACTGAAGTCAGTTCCCACATTAGTAAACGGTGGACTTTCAGCAATACGTTCCAAGGGTAATTGACCAGTTAACTGCTTAGCTGGTTTTAACGAATATTTTTTGCAGATTAAACAAGTAGAAATAACTCTTTTCACGGTCTGTCTTCCTTTCGGTATCCAGAATTTTTTACGCACTTGAGCTAAAGTTGATGATACACCCGAATGAAAGACACGAAGATGTTCATGAAAAATCACCAATTCCGCAAATTTCGATTTCGGAAGTAAAACTGGATGTTTTTCATTTTCAGTCAATGGAGCCTCTTTTAGACGTCCTCTTACCCTAAGAACACCAGTCTCGTCCAGATATGGAGATAAGGAATAAATCTTAGAAGATTTACTAATCTGCTGATTCTTTTGAAGCCTTTGAATTTCCTCGCGGAACACTTCCCACTGCACAGTTTTTATCCACATCTCTTCAGCTTCTTGTAATTCTATAGCACTCAGTGGACCCTTTTCAATTGATAATTTTCTGGACTTCGAAATAAATCTCAACACCCATGCAGTCACTCTCAGTAATTTTTTGAAATTACTAAAGTCGTTAACTTTTAATACAGGACTGTACGATGAAACAACCGTGTTAACACTAACTTTCAAAAGTTCAACTTTCGCCGCGTCATTCGAACAGTATTGTTTCTGCAACGGCCACTCATCTCTAGGACTAGTCAACCACTTTGGTCCGCGCCACCACACGCTGTCATTTTTCAACAAACTCAATGATTCACCTCTTGTCAGTTTATCTGCTGGATTCATTAAACCTGGACAAAATTTCCACATACTAGGCGAAGTCAAATCTTGAATAAGACAAATACGATTTGCAACAAATTGTTTCCACTCCCTAAATGAACCTCTAATCCAACACAAACAGATTTCTGAATCCGTCCATAATATTACTCTATCAGACAAATTATTAAATAAACCAGACAAATATTTACACAATTTTGCAGCCACTAACACTCCTAACAATTCCAGTCTCGGAAGCGTTAATTTTTTCAACGGTGCCACTCTGACTTTTGACATTATAAAGGACGTCGAAACTTCACCCTTCTTATTACTATACCTAAAGTATGCAACCGCACCATAAGCCACTAATGACGCGTCCGAAAATATGTGTATTTCAACAGAATCCCTAAGATCACTCACATTTAAAAAGAAATATCTTTCTACCGTTATGAAATCTAAATCTTTAATCTCCCCATACCACTTCCTCCACTTCAAAGTCAAATTCTCTGGCAATTCATCATCCCAATCTGCACCTATTTTCCAAATATCTTGCATTAAACATCTAATTCTTACAACAAAAGGAGACAAAAAACCCATTGGATCAAATATCATTGCGGCTGTCTGCAGCACACAACGCTTAGTATTTTTCAACGAAGATAAATTACTCAACAAAGATTTTACATCTAATGACAAACTGTCCTCCTTAGTATTCCAATTCAACCCCAACACTTTTAACTGACAATTTTTCAAGCACTCACTAGTACTCAGACCCTGGTCAACCCATAAAGATTCCAATTCAACTGAATTAGATCTGAGCTTTCTTAAGTTGAAACCCCCATCTTTCAAAACTGATACGGCATCAGACGACAACTGAAATGCTTCTTCCACGCTTTCAGCTCCAAAATACAAATCATCGACGTATAATGAACTTTTCAACATTTCAACAGTTTTACGCCTATTATCTTCATATTTTTTTATGTGAGTTTTAATTGTAGCACTGAGAACAAAATTTGACATTGTACAACCGAATGGTAATCGATTCATTTGCATAATTTTATATCCCTCAGAGTTATTTGAAGCCCAAATAAATTTCAAATAGTTACGATCATTTTTTGCAATACTAATCATAAGGAAAGCCTTTTCAATGTCTGCATTGAATGCAATTTTAAACTTCCTAAAGTTTAGCATAATATCAAGAATGTTAGCATTTAAATTTGGACCACATTCTAACGCATCATTTAACGAAATATTTTGCTTTAATTTTGAACTACAATTAAAAACGAGTCTCACTTTAGTCGTATCCTTATCAATCCTAACAACAGGACGATGTGGCATAAAGTATTCGTTTTCAGTTCTAATACATTCCTGAACTATATCTAGCCGTTCTTGTTCCTCAATAATTTTATTATATTCTTTAGCCAACCATTCATCCTTCCGAAGAATTATTTGCAATTCATCAAATCTTTTCTTTGCATTACAAAAGTTATTCCCTAACTCAATCGGGGAAAATTTCCATAGCAATCGTGTTTCATATCTACCCTGAATGAATTTTAAATTTGATTGAAATCTATCTATTATACGCTTATCTGTTAAAGTTAATTCTTCCTTATCTGTGATACCTAAAACATCAAGATCCCAAAGAACCTGAACATCCTTTGCAATTACGCAATCCGTAGCCAAAACTCCTACGAAGCTTGAATTACAATTTTGTTGGACCCCCTGAATAGCCAACCCAAACATCGTTGGTACGCAACTTAATGTTTCATTTATTTTGAACACTTTTGAATCGCAAATTATACCCCAAAACACATCCCCTCCAATTAAAACTTCAATTTCATTTTCACTATTACACATATCTGCAAGGAACAAGCCTTTCTGTTGCAATGCATTTTGAACGTTGACATTAGGTACTGCTAAGGATGCTGAAGTTATTGTTTGCGTTACTAAAACTTCAATTTCAATTGATGATTCAGAATTATTTCTATTTGATAGTTTAAGTTTTGCAACCTCATAAATTCTTTCCGATGTTTTTACCGAACCGAAAGAATAAACTGAAAGCCTTTCCCTTCTAACTATATTTAATTTTAAACGACTTGCTAAAGATTTTGTGATCCAAGATCTTTCAGAACCGTTATCTAAAAGTACTCGAGCAATTTCTACAGAATTTGAATCTTTACCTGCACTTGCAATCACTGAACATGTAAGCAATAAAACATTTGATTTTAAAGCCGACGAATTACATTGCGTCACAACAGAGTTATTTTGTTCATTAACTTTGTCATTACTTAAAGGTTTATTCTTAGCATTTTCACATAAAACGTAACTGTGAAATTTACTTTTACAAAATTTGCATTCAACTTTTAACCTGCACATGCGACTATAATGATTTTTCGAGAAACATTTAAAGCAACGGTTTTCATTTTTTAACTTATTTCTACGATCTTCGATAGTTTTATACTCACAAAACTCATGATCTGGACTATTACAAAATACACAACGCTTTTTTGTACTAGCCACATAGTTTGCTGTTGCAGCATAGTTTTTATAACTCTTACTGTTACTTGACCCATTTTTACAATCATTCTTATCCGAATTTTCTGAACCAGATTTAAACGTTTCCGACCTTAATTGCACAAGTAATGCACGTTCACGCGATTGAATTTCACTTTCTAAGAAAGTAAGAACGTCCTTAAATTTATACCCTTCCGAATATTTTCTATTGAATTCCAAAACAAGATCTCTAGGAACACGATCAAGTATGATTGGTGTTAACAAATTACAGTATGAATCTATTTCAATGCCTAAACTTTTCAAATTCCTAATTTGAACTTCCACTTTTTCAAAAAAATTTCGCAACCTATTTAAATCCCTTGAATTATACACAGCAGGAATTTTCAATAAATTATTCATGTGTAACTGAATCAAAGTATGTGTATTACCAAAACGCTTTTTTAATAATTCAATAGCCGAATCGTAATTTTCTTCTGATAAAGTAAAACCTTTAATGCAATTTGCTGCAGCACCTCCCAAAAATGTCTTTAAATAATTAAACTTGTCAATTTTGCTTAAATTTGTATTTTTATCAATTGCATTATTAAACTGATTCATAAACTCCAAATATCCCACTGGATCCCCATAGTAAGTTTTAATGTTTAATCGAGGCAATTTTACAGTCCTAACATTCTGAACATTTAATTCTGAGGAATTAACTGAACTGGAATTGTTAGTTTTAGTCTCTAAAAGTTCTATTTTATTTTTTATTCGTTGTTTCCAAAGTACTATATTTTCCGAATATTCTTCGGAAATAGTACAATCCTTTTCAATTTCATCTAGCGGTAAATACGCTTCAATATCCAAATTCACAAATTTCAGACCTTTTTCTTTCTCAAGTAATTGCTCATGAAACTCTTTCAAAATACTTGACTTAGTATCATTATCCTCGCTGCAAGTTTCAATCTTCACCAAAAAGTCATCTATTTTTTTAATTAGTTTAGTTGTCGTCATTCTAATAGCTGCTCTTTTAACTTTTAACTTTTCAGTATCTGCCATTTCAATCCTTATTTACTTCAATTACCAACTAACGTATATAAAAGCACAATTTCTATAATTCTCAATTTACGAGCCAAAATTCCTACTATTCAACAACAGTTCAGTTCACAACAACACAGTAGAATTAACACAAACTTCAGTCAAAATAGAAATGAAAAACCACTCACGACCTTTGCACGTGCTACAAAATTTCCAACAACTTCCACAAGCAACTTCAAACACAACTCTCACAATTTCCACCTTTCACGACTTCGCGGCCTGATGCACCAAAATTGATGTCGCGAAACAACTTCTAACTCTCTTCTGCCACGCGGTTATAACAGATACATGAAACCAATTAACTTAAAACATTTTATTGAAGTAAAATTATGAACTAAATGAACGAACATAAATTAAAATCATAACAGAACTAACAGAAGCAACATAAGCACTTGAACATGAATTCACTGAGTATATATACACCAAACTGCTTGGCTAATACTGTTGCCATTTTAAAAAACATAAAAGTTTTTCCACAACAGTGCGACACGTCACCCTAAGCCTAATGCGGCATTTAATGTAGTAAACATACCTTAAATCCTGTTTCGGAACCGGAGATTGAAGCATTCCAGATTGGGTCATTTTTTTCACATCAGAAGAGTCGTCGATACGAGATACTCAATTTTTGTGCAATGAATAATCGAAAATTAGTCTTGATGATGCCAAATATATTGAATTTTGAAATACCTTTGTATACCCGGTCCAATATTTTTAAAGCAATCAAAACGTTAACTTCAGTCGTGATTTTAAGTATATAAATTCCATATATATATATATATATATATATATATATATATATATATATATATATATATATATATATATATATATATATATATGGAATTTATATTTTTATATTTTTTATTATATTATATTTTTACTTTTTATATTTTTTGAAGGCCAAAAAAATATAAAAAGTTTCGTATTGACTCTCTATCCCCATTTTGTTGTTATAACAAAAGTCAGAGTTAAAATAGATATACATAGACATAACATAATAGCATATTAATGATCAAAGTATTAATAGATTTTAAATGTCTTTATACTGAACTCGAAATCGTTTTAATGTACGCATGTGGTTGCTTTAAAAATACGTAATGGACCTCAAATGGCTTAAACATAATCCAAAAATACGGGAGAGAACTTTATCTCATTCTCTAAATTTGGATTAGTACATCATTTAAAAAAAATCACATCAGTACATCAAGAGTTAAAAAAAAAGAAATGTCATTTGAAGAAGACAAAATCGTCACGCTAAGCTCTCTCTTTTCACTCTTTTTAACAGCTAACAGAAAGAAGCCTGAACTCCTTTGGCTAATGTTCATATACATTGTGCGCTCTCATCTAATATGCTTAACGGAACAAGAAAGCAGCAAATGAAAAGTAATGTATCCGTATTTTATGGCCCTGATTTAACAGTAAACCTTTTATGCTTAACGTTAAGTTCAACTAGATCATATTTTATTTGTTGACGAATAAAGTGTAGTGTTAGGCTATTAAACATGTGTTGTCCTCTTATACATCACTACAAAACGTTTTCATTAAGCGCCTTCAAAGTTATCACATGATTATTACTTGAGCTTAGGATGGTAAAATAATTAACTAGAAAATTGTAGTAGCTTTCTAGTAATCTAGTTTCAATGTTTAACTGCCAGATTTTAGAACGAAGTCAATCTTCATATTTTAGGCACTGTCAGATGATTCAAATAATGGTAATAAAAAAAAAGCTTTCTTAAATTTAAGCCAATAAACCTTAAAATTTCATATAGGGGGAAGTTCCATACTGTTATTTTCTGTTTATGAAATCAGATTAGGCAACAATACGTAGCGCAGGAGGCAATATCAATGATGCACCACATAAGAATAATTGAATTTTTATTGATGTGGAACCAGTCGTCTGAATAAATGAATTAGGACCATTTTTTGAGTAAAACCAAAGGCAGACTTTGCTGAAAAAATAAGTGATACACTGATCGATAATGTATCCACACGTACCTACTTTGAAAAACCATGTAGCCCGATTATTTATTCAATGACCACTACAAGCAGAATTTCAAAATACAAACTCTCAAAACGCTGATAAGATTTTGTGCGTATCTCCTCTTTCAAAATGAATGTCCGATTAGCCAAATTATGGGTATAATGTTCTGCACTGTTTTTCTATTTAGACTAGAATAGACCAAAAAAAATTTTTTTTTTCTTTTTTTTAAGGAACTACGGAAAATTGTGAATTGAGGCTCAAATTGGGGCTTAAATGTACAGCTGATTACATCGCAAATACTACATACATTTGGTTTAGTAAAAATTCTGGATGTACAAGGAATGCTGTAAATATCAATAACGACTATACAAAATAGTTTACTCTTGTACTGGTATTAAATCTCATGACAATTGCATTAAGGTTTCTTCTAGTGTAGAGCACAAAAATTTCGTTATACACTTTTGTACTATAATTTATTCATTTTTTATAAGTTCGAACAACTTATGAGTCTAAGTAAATTTGTAGGTTAATTAATAAATATTGTCTTTAAAATATATGTGTTGGTTACATTATCGAGCATTTCTATGAAATATAGCTAGGAATAATGGAAGAAAACAGTTGGACATAAACTTGACCTGATATAAAATAAAACACTATAGAAAAGTCTACAGTTAAATATATATTTATATCGTGAAATGTAAAATGTTATTTATTTATTTTCATTTATTTATTTTGAAACTCAAGTACTTCCTAAATGTGCTCAACAGATATGGATTTTCACCAGCACAATATATATCAGCGCGTCATGGTGTATTTGCATTCTCTTTTGTAATCTTGATTTAATAAGAGAAAATTTCAAGGTTATTCTCAAGGAAAAATTTTAAGGTGTAAAATTTATCTTTGCTTCATATCTTACGCAATAACCAATTTTTTTTTCCATCATGGAAGTGGTTTTTTTCCTACATCATATTCTAAAATGGTTCAGTATTTATTTCCTTGTACATTTTTTATGAAGTGATCCAGTAAGCATTGCACTTTATAACAACTTAGTTAATGCCACATAAATACACCATACACTTCCAATAATTTATCGGTATTGAATTGAACAAATCAACACTAAATTTTATCACAGTTACTTGTTTCCAGTTAAAATACATAATATATTATAAAGCTATCCAAAAAACAGTAAACCTTTCTTTACCTAATGGAATCGTTTCAATTTTAAAAATGATTCATCTAGAGTCAAAATCATTTATTTTAGTTTCATTTGAGTTTTTGATCCAGATATCTTCAATTAAATAAAATGATGTAATTTTCATTTGTTGTCTTATATTGTATGAATGAAAAATGAAGGTACTTAAGTTCTGGCAAAACGTGACGATGTTTTCATATTTATATACTAGGTAAAACAAATTTAATTTTTTTTACCTCCGTTTCTTTCTAAGCAAACATTACATTGTATTCGTAGGTAAAGAGCAGCTTAACTTAATAGTTGCATCCAAATATTTAAACAAGTTCTCAGCAAAGCGTTGTGCTGAAAGAAACTTAAATAAACAAAAGAATTTCTTTCTTTGAAACGTAACTCTCTCTGAATTGTTTAGTTTTTCTTTGAATGTCTACCCCATCATATAAAAGTCAGAGTTGGAAAAAAAAATAGAAAAAGTCTCTTCTCCGAATAATATTTTGAAGCAGTTCTTGGCACGAAATGCTGGAAACTCCGAAACAGTGCAGCATAAACTAATTTTTGCATTATTTCTTTTCAGTCATACGTGAGCTAACATTCTTAGGAATATACAATGCATTAATCTCTCACGAGAATCTTGCGTCTGTTGGTTTCTTGAAGTGCGCGAAGTAAAGACTTCATAGTTCGCCTACTTCTTTTGAAATATAAAAACAAAACGGGTATGAAATATATCATGTGTTAAATAACATTTTGGGAGTAATTTATGTTTTGCTTCTCTTCTCTTGCGTTTTGGTTTTAGATAAATTACAACTTGTACTGGGAAAACAAATTGCATGAGGATCGTTCTTAAAGGATTTTGTTTTTGAGAAATAAAAATAATGTTCATTAGAAAAGACAAAAACAGAAAAAAATATTTTTTCTGAAAAACAAGTGCAACAAATAGTCTTTCAGAAGAAGCTTTAACAAGATTTTTAAAGAGTAATAGGCAAGGAAAGTTAAATGTAGTAAAAATTAATTATGATCAGCTTATAAGAATAACAACATTTACTGATTTTATTTAACTGTAAAAAATTCTTTTACTTCTCTACAAAACTAAAACCCATTCGAAATGAAGTGTAAACCAACGGATATCATGAGTGATGCATAAAAGCAATAAAAAAAATCTAGTGTAAGAAACCAAGCTGTATTAAAAATTTAAAGTAATTTAAAACATCTCTTAAATTAAATTTGAACGCTTGTGCGTAAATTATGCATTGTGCTCAACTTGTATGATTTTTCATTGAAACACTATTAGTCACCACTTCATAACGCTATTGTTTCGTCCTCATAAGCTAACATTGTATAATAACTTCATTTGTCCTTCAGATTATTGCACTAATTGTAAGTATTTTGGCTTTAAACTTTGGTGACCGAAAATATCCTCTAAGTGTGAATCAGTTTGTCGTAAGGTTGAACTGCGTCAGACGATGGCTCGTAAGCTATTTAGTGGCCTAAGTACTAAAGGTCAAGTTGAGCATGAAATGGGGTTGAAATAAAAAGGGGAAAACATCTAAAAAATCAAAACCTTTTAAATTCAGGATGACAAGCTTAAACGCTGCTAGCCTTTACAAAAAGGAACTTTTTCTTCATGAATTGTTAAGCATACAGCTCCCCGTATACGGAGACCAGCCGGAAATAAATATCGATGGGTTCTTATCCTCTTCGAACCTAGGCCCTTTTCAATCAGAAATTAAATAACACTTAGCTGATCATCAATCGTCAAATGTTCAATATATGAACGTCATAATGTCTTCACATGCACTTTCGCTTCAGTTAGGATGGAACACAAAACTTATTTTTTTCTTCTTAGTTATGTGCAGGACATGCGCGCATGGACCTAACTAAAATAACTAAACCGTGCACTACATTTAATCTTTAAACGCCCCACTATAGTATCCTCAAAATTAATATTTAAATTTCAACCTGTTTGTCTTCTACAATGCGTCACACTTTTTGATTTGAGAAAATAAGATGTATACGAGTTAGAAAAAAAAACTTGATTCGTTCCTGATTATTTTATATTCAGGAAGCTATTTACAGCAGCAGTACTTCCCGCTTCTCCCTTATTTTACTTCACCTTAATACAAATTATCTTAGAGCAGAAACAAAGATACAGCTGCAAGAAATGCAATCAATACTTCCTTCTATTTTAAATACGAACGTTATCTGGGGTTGATTTCCAATATCGCATTTAATTCGAGATATCATGAGCTACTAAAAATTTATGAAAACAAAATAAACAAGGCAAAATAATTTTCGATACCCGCTTTGTGCGCAGGACACATCCTTCTTCTAGTGAATGATTTACACTTTTAAGTAAATATTCATTTCTCGGTTCATAAGCCCCGTAGATGATGGGAATGAGCTGTCAAAACATCATCCGGGATTCGGCTTTCGTCATCCTTAAGCAAGACACTCTTTGAGTTCCGCTGTAGAGTTGCGTAAATCCACGAAAATGTTATTTTATCTCCGCGTTCTGCATTAATTTTGAAAATACTCTTTTTTGATGAAAGTCACAGCTACTAAGGTATTGGCAGCCATAAACACGACAATTCGAATTAGCGCTGCTCTCACAAAAATATAACTAATTTTTAATTTGAAAATTCAGTAAAAGACTACCTAGGATCTGAACTTCAAATATGTTTTTCCCGAAACTTAAAAAAAATCCACTTACATGCGTCGCACTGCCACAACTGATCTAACTGATCCATGAACTGCCCTTTAAGCTATATTATTCATTTTTATGACCATCGGCAACTATTAACTTTAACTTTGCGTATTTAATGAAATTTATCATAAGGGACAATTAATCTTGACCCCTTTTTTAAAGCACTTTTGCACAACAATATCATTTTTGAGAAGTTTTAAAACTTGATATGTAAACATGCATTAAATCACCAGCTACATAATTTTGCTTTTTGTGAACTTAATACTGCTGTGAGTGCTGAATCGAAGTTGTCTAAAACTCGTTTACTCTAATCATAAATATTGTGAAATAAAAATTATTACGAGATATTATATAGTTCTTGCCAACACTTAGCACTTACAACCATGACAGTTAAATCCCATTCACGGTCAGTTAAACTCAGTTAAAAAATGTATACAGGGTTATCATAAAGGAATATTCTGGATTTAAAAATTTATATTTCTTAAACTATTACCCTTAGTATTATAAATGATACATAAAAATAAACTGTTCAAGTTTCTTTTCTCTCACAAATGTTCAATGTGTGCGCCTTTTGTAACGCGACACACATCTATAACATACATTTTGGAGTGTTTCACTGTCAATTTTTCGTAATGCTACACATATGCGATCTTTCAGTTTTTGCAATGTCGTACGCAATGGTGGTGAATGAACAGCCTTTGACGAAACCTTTTAAAAATTACATGAGGTCAGGTTTGGGGCTCTGGTAGGCCAACACGTTTAAAAGGTAAATCATCACAATTTGCACGTATAATCCAGGGTTATGGAATGGCAGTGGCGCACCGAAGTGGGGGGGGGGATTAAAGCTCCCCCGCAGGTGTTGTTTCTATCATTATTGCCAATCCTAATACAGTACCTTAAAATGGAGGAACATTGTCCTGTAAGGATAACATTGCTCCAAAGTTTTTTTTTTTTTACTGATTTTCGAGGACTTCAGTGACAATGTGGTTGAAAATGTAGAATTTCTTTCAACTAGGTAGAAGATAACAGTAAACAGGGGGGAAAGACCAAAAATCAGTAAAAAACTTATACACTTTTTTGGGCATTGTTATCTCTACAGGAGCAATGTTCCCCTACTTTACGGTAGTTAAGACACGTGCAAGATCTGTTGTGACCTGCGCAAATGCGGAACGGGCAAATTTAAGTAGTTAAGTACGTTCAAACTTTCACAGTTAAATTTTAATTGTATGTATCTTTTATAGTGATAAATGTAATAATTTATGAGATAAAAAAAAATTTAAAACCGGGACATTCTTTTTGCTAGCCCTGTAAATTGCCACATACATAAGCATACCTTAATTTGTCCAATCAACCGAATTAGATCAAGAATTGTAACGATACATGCCTCACTAAATCTATTACCATGCTCATATAGTTTGAACTTTATGTATGAAAAGTTTACATTAAAAGCACGATCATGTTATCAAGATCAGGTGGGATAAAAATGAATGAAACTCATTTGTTAGTGAAACAACAGTTCACGTTCGTAAAAAATTAGGTTCAAAAAATGTGAAGTCACATGCAAAAGCTATTGCACAAACTAGTTTAAATTTTATAGGGTAAGTACACCAGTTCTCGGCCAGTCTTCTAAAGTAGGCCACAGCAATACATACATAATCCAACAACTAGTTTACCTGTAATTTAAAATTAATTTATTGTGGTGTATTCCCCTATTTACTTAGCAATCAACAATCATCAGTCAAAGGCAGTAAGTTGTGTTTTTTTTAAATTAGTAATACATTCCGCTTATTTTTTATCTAACTGGAAACACTTTCTCATATGGCATGTGTTTTTTTTTCTGTACTATTTTAAGTTTTTTATAGATTTAGTTTTAAAGAAGTGTACAATCGAATGTTTTAATGAAATAAAATATCTTTGGATACAGATAGGTTTAAGGGTGTGGGCCGGCTATTGGGTATTTCTTGCATTTCCATTAGTCGGCCATGGCATGTTGACTGCTGATACTGAACTATTTGCGGTGTTTTGTTAAATTACCCCGTTTGATTTACCATGTTTTAAAATACCTTTTTTAAATGCTCATAAAATATTAAGTATATTACACTTTAGCGGTGTTGAATATAAATTAATTATTTAATATTATTTCTTTCGAAGACAAAGTTTAAATTTGTGACTATTTTTTTGTAAATAAAAGTCAGTTCGAAACTGTATTCTTTTGAATGTTTAATTAAACTCAGGAACTCGTTAAAATCTCGAAATGCAGTCAGTCCAATGTACCCATAATTTAAGTTTTAATACTAAACAGTACTATAGTTGAGAACGTGGCTTGAATGCTCTTCTGAAAAAATATCACGCTACGAAACGAATGGTATGATTCCTAAGGGAATATGCTCGGAAATTAGTAAACATTTCAGAACTAAAGAATTGAAAAATATTATTTACACAATTATATTAGTTCAAATTGTTCAAAATAGTATCGAACTTCTGGTTATTCTTTCTATAGATCAGCATGCTAAATTTTTATGTGTTACCAATGGTTCAAGACGCCGGCATTGCATTACGGCAATTTAATTTAAAGTATTGGTACTGTTTCTTAATACTTCCTGTAGTCAAATATGTAATTCATTTCGTTCTAGAGCGTAAAGATAAAAGTTATGAAGTTTTTAAGAATGATGAATCCTTTTGTAAATACTGCGATCATTATTTTTGCAACAATTATTATGTGTTATAAGTTTTGCAATACATTTTGTCAAAATTAGTTTACTAATATCTCATAGAATTAATAAAAATTAAATGACCGACCACTGGACTCATGCATGGTCTAGCATTGGATTTTTATGGCAGATTTTATAAGATTTTTCTCATGTAAAAAACCTTGTTTTTTATTTAATAAAATGTTGTTGATTCTGAAATAATAAGTAGAATACAGTCAGTAAAGCCTAGAATTGAGTTTTATAATGTTTTGTTGTTGTACTCATAGCTGAAATGTATATCTTAGAAAAAACCAGGAGTAGAGCTCTTTAAAGATAGACTACTGGTGTTTTTACCCTATAAAAACATACCAGCTCTATGAAAATACCATATCACTATCGGTCATTTCCATTGTGTATTGAAATTTTGGAGAGAAATTTCCTAGTTATTCATAGGTTGATAAAGTAAAAATTGGACAAAATTACTAAATGCCTTATAAAGCATTATTTGCTTTATAAAGCACGTATATTAAATAAGTTCCTTCATAAGTATGCATAATTGCGTTCTGTTTCCACACAAAACAAAAGCTCTGAACATCTTTGAAACTTTCCTTTTTTAAATGACGCTCTCAAAACATCTTTTTTCACAGAAAATGCCGTAAGTATAACAGATGATGAACGATTTTTCGGACCAAAAAATACTTACTGGATAGACCAGAGCTTTAGATACCGTCTAGATACTTGGATCTTAGAAAACCGGCTGACAGTTTCAACGGTGGTCCATTGAAGGATAGCACGTAAAGACCTAAGTACGCGAATGAAAAATAGACTTGGATTATGCCCTGATACCTTTTAAATCCCCTTTTCCAAAGACTTCCTGATACTTTCATGTGTTCAATCGGTACCCGTCTTCTCGCAACTGTATTTCTTTAACTAAAATTAACGATTCCCTTTTTCCTATCCTTCCTTTATTTTTCTTTCTTTGCGTATACATCAAGGTAAAAAAGCTGACTTGCTTCAAAGCATCGTCTTGGGAAATTCTTTTGCGGAGGAGTAGTTTTTAAAAACGAACTTTTTATCTGATGTGGATGATATTACGTAATCAGGAGCTTAGATAACCAAATGAGACTTTATCATATTTAGAGCAAACCATTCTAAGACGAATATCTTAAAAGAATGAGAATAAAAATATTACTTAAGAGAAAAACTTTCTAAGACGAAACCAATGAAAACGAGAATGATTTTATTAATTTAGGCAGGGGCCCTCAAACTGGGTGCCGAAAGAAGTGGCCAGAGGTGCCGCAAAGTATCCGGGTTTGGCGACAATTCTCCAGGACAAAACGTTTACAGTTTCATTCTCGAGTGGAGTCAGTGATATTGCTTTATTAGTAATATGTTAGTTACAGTAAAGTTTCCAAATCCCGTTAGAAAGCTCTTAGTAGAAATACAGCAATGCGTTTCGAATGCAAGACTCGATTATTATGGAGTTGTAAAAGCTGTTTTGAATGTGGTCTAGTCATTTTGACATTACCTGACGTTTAAAAAGAAAATGCAATTTTTGGGCTCAATGCAGGGAGTAGGGATTTCAGGTAAGATTTGTTTATACTACACACTACGATGTAGCGATGCAGTAGTTGTCGGGATTGCGCACTCAATAGCTTTCCCGTAAGGTTATTTTCCGGCGTGGCATTGTGAGACTCTGCTTTTCTAGTTAACTTATCGGATGTCGAGTTTACGAGACTAAGTAACGAGAAGGTGAGAAAATCTACTTGCAATAATGCGCTTTTTCCAATTGTGTGTGGTATTTTTTCGTCACGGCTACAGAATACCTCAAATAAATCAAATTTTGTGATAACTTAAATAGATTTATTTTTTTCTTTAATGTAGTGTCATTGAGAAAAGCTTCTTTATTTTGATAGAAATGTCTAAAAGGGACATTCCATCATATTTCAATACGTATTTATAAGTTAAAAAAATGTCATGAATGATGACCACATTTACTGAAGCTGTTGCCATTTATACTGGTCAGAACATAACAAGAAACCAGAAAGGTTAATTCAATGGAAACTGAAGTCCAAAACTGGTGAGTTTTAGGTTATTGATGTATGGTAAGTTGAATATTATTATCATTTACCTAAATAAACAAATAATTTCCTTCATAATAATTATTTACTAGTGTTACAAGAGATCAAGTCCCATCCTTTGAAAAAAGTACAGATAAACATTTTTGCACTGTCCTACAAAGGGGTTATAATATGACTTATAATGTTTGGGCTATGAGGTACAAATTTGAAGAAAAAAATAAACAAAATCAAACTCACTGATTTTACATGAAAAACAAACAACAGCACGAAGTGCATTAAATTATAAAATTGTTCTATTAAAATTCCGGTAAACCCTATTGAAACACAAATGTTTCACTCTTTTCCATAGAAATGAGTATTAAAATTAAAACAAAGATCACTTTATGTAGTATTTAATGTATACGTTCTATGGAAATGAAAACTTTCCACTTTTTTATTATTGTGATACTTTTTGAAATATCCTACTCGGAAATATGAATGTTCATTTAAGGTCCCTGAGTCCTAAATTCACACAAGAAATTTTAAAAACAATTTACAAACATAGTGTGGTTTATTTATCCACACAATTGCGGACAAAAGCAACTACTAAATTAGCCAAAATTACGTTTCTGATCAAAACAAAGAAAAATAAAACTTAAATAAAAAAAAGAGTCCATAATTTTCTAAAGCGAATGTGAATGGTCTTTTTAAAAAACATTAACACATCTTCATTGCAACATTTTACTAAAGTCAATAATCAACGTAAATAAAGCGCGAAACGTGAGGAAAATATTGGAAATGCCTATTTCAATGCTGCAGCGAAACCCTCTCATAAATGCAAGCACACTCAATTTGGAATATTAAACTTCTGAGTAAAAGTGACATCATCAGGAAGAGACCGATGTTTATTCCAAAACGTCCAGACCCGTTTTGTAGAAATACCGCTCTCCCTCTGCAGAATTGAATCAGCTAATTCTAAGGCTATGGAAATTTATAACGTTGAATAAATAAATAGCTAGTAAAACTAGGATTTATGCAAATTTTTCGCATAGAAAAGTATATGAAATATAAAGTACGAACATGATTTGTTAATTATAATATAATTTGTTTAAAGTATATTTTCACTTAATCGAACTACTTACTAAATTAAATATTAATATTTTTTTATGGTGTAAAAAATATAAGATCGTCAAGTTTTTTCTATGGTTGTTGACGGATACGCCAGCTTTTCCCCTCTGAGAAATCACGAAATATATAAGGCTACCAAACAACTCATTTATTGTTAGTTTAATCTTTTTCGGCAATGACGAGGTTGAAACGATTCTCCGATGTAGAAATCAAGGAAACCCTTTCGTTAAAAGCGGTTGAAATGAGCTTCATAGTTATTTCCAGGTTGATTGGTAGGTCTAATATGGCGGTTAATATTTTTTAAAGAATCCTAAAAAGAGCGAGAATGCAAGCACTCAGCACAAAACACACTGAACGCATTTTCAAAACTCCAAAAATCGGCCGTTTTTTAATGGGCGGGGGTGACTAGAAATATTTGAATCAACTCCTGCTTTAAATCAACCATCAAAACCTAACTGATTCACCCGAATGACAAAGATCGTAAAATTACAGCTTCAACCATTCTCGGCATAGGCTGAGCTGGCCTGGCTTGAATAATATATAGCGATTTAAAGTAAATATATCAAAGCTAGCTTAATACAAGGTGACAAGAAATAACTTGGACAAACATGAGACATGACAACTTTAATGCTAATGATAATATTACGACCAAACTTCAAAATAATTATGAATACAATATTTTGTTAAATTTACAAATTTTCAAAGTGGCTACCTTCAGTCTTAATACAGAGCTTTAAATGTGTCACAACATTTTCGACTCGGGGCCGCAACTGACTTACTGATATTTTGTACAATGCCTTGCATAAGGATTTCTTTAGGGATGCCAAAGTTTCATGGGGTTTACCACGCACTCTTGTCTTTACGATGGACCAAACAGAATAATCCCATTAGGTTCAAATCTATGTAATAAGTTGGGCATTTTTGAGTTCCAATGAAGTCCGGAAAATGTGTCTTGCACCAATCTTGAGTGCTTTTAGCTCTGTATGCAGGTGCGGAATTCTGTTGGAAGGTTCATCTTTTGTTTCTAAAGAACTTTTGCGATCAAGATAAGACAACACTTTCCAAAATGCGTTTGCGGAATGTTTCTTGATTAATCTTTAACCCTTGATCAACAAAAACAAGTGATATTTTCCCACTAGCACATATCCCACCCCAAACCATTAGATTGGGGTCGTTGACGCCGTTTATTAATGCAAGAAGGTCTTAGAGACAAGGGTGTGTGCTAAACCTCATAAAACTTTGGAATCCATAAAGAAATTCTTATTGAAGGAATGGGATAAAATACCAGTAAATGAGTTACGACCCATAGCCGAAAATTTTGTGACACGTTTAAAGCTCTGAATTAAGGCTTTAAACGTGTAGTCACTTTGAAAATTTGTAAATATATAAGACGAAATAATGTATTCATACTAGCTTTGAAGTTTGGTAATAATTTTTTTTTCAGTTTCATTAAGATTATAATGTATTATATGTGTCCAAGTCATTTCTTGTCACCCTGTATAATTACCTGGCTTAAAATTTCTATAACTGTAGTTAGCTCAGAGATAAATCGAAATACATAAATTTTTTTGATGAGAAAAAGTTTACTTTTTGATGAGCCAGGCGGCTTTAAAAAATACTACCATTAATTAAAAAAATATATAAACCTTACTTCTCCAAGCGGCATGTAGGAGGTGGATTTGTAATGGTATGGGGAGCATGGGCTGCTAAAGGCAAGTTATCTTTTGTGTTCAGATACCAAAATGAATGCAGAAAAGTATAAAGATATTCTTATCATTACTTTGGATTTTAACTGAATTTGAAGTATGTTGACATTTTATTTTTCTGCAAAACTCAAATACCATACATTTATTTTTAAGTTGAAGTGCCATCACATTTCAAAATTGTTATTTAATTCTTCGATTTTATTTACATGTGTTCCTAACCCATGTTTTTCTGTTTTTATGTCCTTTCTCAAAAAGAGTAGGATTATGTGTACTTCTTTCCGGGGCACAAGAGTGTTCTTTACGATTGGTGATTCATTTACTTTAAATATTTGCTTTATTGATTATGTGAAATTCGTTCATTTACTATTTTTAGCGTAATAAAATTGAATTTGCTGTGTCGGATATTATCTGCAACTAAAATAAATCGATTCAAATATATTTTAATCAAATAACTAAAACAAAAACCTCGATAAACCGCAATTAAACCAGGTGTTTTTCGTTAATTTGTTTTACACGTTATTTAAACTCGTCTTTATTCAAGATTTTTCTTGGGTTATAAGGATGATGATTGCTTTTCGTGATGGTTTTGGGTTCCTTTTAAATTTGTCTAAAACATTTTATTTACTCTTGACTACCGCGAAATGCTTACTTTTCGTACCCGCTATGCTTCCTCTCGCTCGCTTATTTATTTATGTATTTGCTTGTATTTAAAGGATTACGTTTTAATCGACATTATAGCTTTAATTATTTGGAGTTTTATGTGATCTTTATTTATTGCATTTATATATGTTCAAAAAATGCCTTAGGTAATATTTACTACAAATGTTTTTTTAAAGATTTATTAAAATTACTAGGCGTCTCATAACTCTTCTATGGTCAAATTCGTCAGAAAAATGTTACCTTTTAAGAAGTCTACAATTTTCAAGCATTTTTTTTAAAGTCATTTATTAAATAAGCATCTTGTATTATGTCATTAAGTTTTCGAAGAAAAATTTAGCGTTAGTTAGATTTTTCCACAAACAATATAGACAAGGACTTAAACCACTGTTATTCAAATGCGCCAATAGAAAAAGAAATACGTAATATTTTATTGACGTTTGACTACGCATATCATGTATGATTTTGACCAATGCGTTTTTTTTTTTTTTTTTTTTTTTTAGGATTCCTTAAGTATTCCGTTTATCTTTTGCATAAACATGTCATATATTCAAATGGTAAAATGTTTTTAGAGTAATTTATTTCATTTAATGCATAAATATATGTGCTTATATGTGCTAATATTTTTGGATTTAGGTTTGAAAAATTTGTACAGAAACTATTATTGCATAGGAAGTAAGTTATGAATCATTTCTTTTTATTTAAGGTAAATTATTTCTAGAGTCTATAAAATTAAATTTTAATATAGTAAAGAAAACTCTTAAGATAGTTCCACATGGTAATTTTCTCGTTGATAATCCATCCAGGTGAATGGTTTTTCTTTAATTTTCTTAATTATGATGTCTTATATTTGACTCATAAAAAAGAACTTTTATTGCAATATTATATTTGACATCTTATGTGTTAAATCACTGAAAAAATACATATATATTATGCTTTATCATGCGGAAAAAAAAATCGCATATGAGACATTTTTGGGAACTATAATTGCTAAAAGAAAATTAGTCCAGTCAATCTGTTTACTTATAATTACAAAGAAACTCATGTTACGCGATATACAGGTACGCGAAATGTAGGTACACGAGTTTTCCCCAACTTTCCAAAAGTGTTGCACATAAAATGAGTTTTTTTTTTATTTCACACATAAAACTTTTCCATCAGCATGCTCTGTAATTAATCTAAAAATAATCACTAAAAAAAAAAAAGAAAGAAAGAAAAAAATCGCGTCTGGCTGCCTAATGCAGAAAAAGCCTAATTAATCGGTTTGGAAAAAGTTTTTTTTTTTCTTTTTTTTTTTAAATATTGTAGACGTAAAGTATTTCCGTATTCTGTTACTTCAAGATTTATCCAGAAAAAAAGAAAAACTCATGATTATTTTCGTCTTATTTATTATTGGTATTTAACTTGACACATAGATTTCCTATATCCTTTTCTAATCTTGAGCATTATTTTCCCCTTCCATATTCGAAACCATCCTTTTCTCTAGAATTTTATGCTAGTGTAATACTTGCCCGAAGGAACACACATGCGTATATGCTTTATGCTAGCTCTCTCTCTCTCTCTCTAGATATACCACGCTTCTTTTATACAGCAGCGAAAAAATCCGGAGTAGACCCTAGAGAATCCAAGCGAGCGAGAGAAAAGCGAGGGTGGGAAATAAGAAAGTTGAGCAGTAGTGCCGTTGGTCACGTGACCCATTACACCAGTACACTTCGCTACCAGCGTCGGCAATCACGAGTTTTGCTCCAGAATGCCAGATCAGAAGATCTGGCTACGCGAAGTAGCAATGCCACCATCAAGCGAATTCAATTTCTGATGTTAGGCCAGCGAGGGTGTCTTTTGCTCCGCTTTTATTTTCATTTTGTCTAGCCTGTTTCTATTTGTCTTGAAGATATTTTTTTTCCTATTGCTTCTTTTGATTTCGTTTTCACTTTCCCATGAGGATAAGAACATATGTGATATACATGACACGGATAAGGGAGTTCCGAGAGAGAAATAAGTAAGGTGATGAGGAGGGGAACAGTATTAGTGGAGATGAAAGACGACCGGGAGGGTTTCTTTTAAGACAAAGATCTATCACACGTGTATATATCTAGAGTGCTCAGGAAAAAATCATACAGGATATTGTCAATAAAAGTTCTTTCGTTGCTGTTTAGTAGCTAAAGTCTGCCATCCACATCGCAGTTGTATTTGTGTGTACTTGTATTGTTTGTGTTGTATTTTTATTGTTGTATTGTTGTTGTATTGTGTCGTATTTGTATTGTTTCGCAGTCGTGCAAAATAAATAGATGGATGAAACTGTTTTCAGTTCAGCAAATATAACAAATTACATGATTAAATGTACAGTTATTGTAAAGGAAATTTATTACAATAAAGTAGTTGCTTACTCTGTCCCTAGTTTTTTTTTTTTTTTTTTTTTTTTTTTTAACTGCAAGCTATCTTTCAACTAATAAGGATTAGGGTAGACCGGGGCACGTTTACGAGGATTTTTTGCAATGAATTTTCTACATTTTATGTTTCATCTTAGGAAATTTTAGGACATTGTGGTTTTATGCAGCAGTTAATGGAGTCGAAATTGGCATATTCTGTTAATGCTCAGTTTGTGTTTTTAACCGATAAATGAATTGTTTTTGAGTCCAACTCAGTTGCGTAAACTTACCCCAGACACCGCGGGGCACGATTACGCATATTTATTTTGACACCAAGCATGGTTCTGTTAGTGTTTTGAACATAATGTCTTACCATCGTTAAAATAAAGCAAATTTTTTACAGACTGAAAAGTGGTTGAAGTAAAAGCTGAACGGGCATGAAGACAGCACTACATGATTCTAAGCTATAAAATACAAATTTATAACTCAATTAAAACTAAATGGTGATTTTCAAAACTAAATAGTCCGAAAATACTAAAAAGTTTTGAGACAGTTCGGAGCGAAAAAAGCGTCAGGGCACGTTTAGAAGTAAGACACAATAAGAACATGTGTAAAGGAGCTCAGAAATCAACGCGTAAACTTGCCCCATTGCCAAGTTTGGATATATTTTTAACGTGCAAAAAAAATTAATAACATTTCAGTTCATACAAATACAATTATCAAAAAAGGACAAAATTATGCTAATTATTCTACATTTGTTCTTTTTTAACTAAGTATTATTTTTTCACAATAAGATTACTACGTTTAAATGAAAATTTACTGGACTTGGTAGAAAACAGATTATTCGTTCTGCATGCTAGAC